>NC_049909.1:2627233-2949536 GCF_001411555.2 Juglans regia
AAAATACTATTCATCATCTTCTTCTTCAACTCAAAACTTTGTTTTTTCTAATTTCAACCACCTATTTTCAATCGTTCATAACTTACTTATACTAAGGGTAGGTTTGGGGGGTGAGATGAGAATTTTGTGTTTTGTTTTGAAGTTTAAAATATTAAGTTTTAATATTATTATTGTTTTGGGATTTGAAAAATGTGTATTGGGATTTGAAAAAGTTGAATTGTTTATTATATTTTATATGGGGATTTGAAAAAGGTGTAATGATGAGATGAGATGAGATGAGAATTTTGTGTTTTGGTTTTGGCCCCAAACCTGCCCTAAGTCCAAATTAAGCATATGATATGTCAAATTAAAACTTATGAACCCATCTTTCTAACCATATAAAATTTATAAAAAAAAAATAAGATTTGGTTGGTTAAAAAATGACTCAAAGTCATGGTTTAAACATGAACTCTATAATTAGGGTTTCGGGTTTCTTCTTCTATATGTAATGAAACTTCACCAAAATTAATAGACATGTTTCAGACATTATAAGGAATTTTTTCATGTAAATAATTTAATTTTAAACATGTCATATCATGGCCTATAATGAAAAATTTGAAACACAAACAATCATGGCATATCATCAATTACATGCTTTTAAACTCATTCCAAAGCATCAAACAATATGTAATCTTATTCATATGGGCGAAAACAAGTAGCATATGCTCTGATATCAATGTTAAATAAGGCTAAATTGAATTACCTTAAGGAGCAAAATTTTCACAGGATAGGATCTTTACTCGTCTTACAACTCATGTCACTTTATTGTTTGCACTTCTACGTTGCTTTGAAGGCTATTAGAGTCTCTTAAAAAATTTTACGCTTCAAGATCAAGAGATCTAGATGATTTCTCTAGAAAAATGAAGAGAGAGGGGAAAGTTTATATATTTTTACTAGATTCTTTCACTCACCACATTTAATGTACGTAGACTTTTCTTCAAAGAGTTTTCAAACTTGAAAGTTAATTAATCTTGTGCTGAAAATATCTGCAAGTGCACAGAATCGTAACAAGCAAGAAAATATTTTAAAGAAAATGGATGTCAAACCCTCAGAGATTAATTATTCTATTGAGTACTCAAATTTACTAAATTAATTACTATTTGGAAAATCGAAATTTAAAGAATAAATTATCTAAATTAAACTGAAGAAAAGAGCAGTAAAATTAAGATTTTAAAGATAATAAGAATAGATCTAGAGTGTTTGATTTCACCTAATGAATCTCACATAATTTATTATTCCTTGTTATAAAATTATAATTATCCCAAGTTGATGATAAAAATTCATTAACTATTCAATATTTTCTCTCGAATCATACTAAAAATATCTCCAATTAAAGTACATTTACTTTCGCTCAACTAATAGTACTTAATCTTAGAACTCTAATCACAAATCACCTCTCGGTCTCATTGTGATTCAATAGATCAAATAATAATTAGCTAGAAAATTACAAGCATTAAGAACAAGTAATAAACACTCAATCATAGAAATATTGTAAATAAAATAACTTAGAATATAAATTGTGTGTTCAAGACTAGACTACATCAAAGTTCTAGAAAAAAAATTAGTTCATAATAAAACTGAAAAGAAAAATAATAGAACTAGTATTCTTCATTGGATTCGATTGATGAAACATGCGGCTCTTGACTCTGCTCCCCAGATCTGCCTCCTCGAAAGAAACTTAAATAATAATATCTGAAATATTGAACTCTAAAACTCAGACTCTCATATCCTTAATTTTGTGCTAATGATATGCTTAAATAGGATAGTAAAGAAACCTGCTCGTTTTCATAATTCCTGCCTAAAACAATGGCCTAACTTCTAGGACTTATATTGGCAGTCTCGTACGCATTTCAGGAGTCAAAATTTAGAAATCCTTATTAGAGACAAAATTGTAGTCTTTTAAGATAGCTTACCAACTCAACTAGAATGGTAATCATTGGATATGTAAGTAGAAAGTTATGATCAAAACACTCAATCATGTCCAGATTATCTCCTAGTGTATTCTGAATTTGGACTTCTTGTAGATTCTTTCTGTGATTTCTTTCTCTTGATCAAAATTACTTTCAAGTCTTTTACTAGTTGTTTACCATGATGTCGTTTAGATTGGTCTTTTAAGTTCGTCGGTTAGACTTGTCGCCCAATCTAACTGCCTAAAGTTTTGTCGCTGCTTGCTCAATCTAACCGCTCAGAGCCTTGTCACCAAGTCTTCTCGCCTTGGAGGTAAAATATCTCGCTCATCGCCTAACTCTTGTCACCAATTCTGGTCGCCATTGAGTCTCCTCACCTAAATCTCCTTAGCTCTCCTCAGATCTCTTTACCTCTCGTGAGTCCTGATCCGTAGTCTCTTCTTTTATACCAAAATACTCTCATTTCGCACTAAATCTTCTCATTCCTTCAAATCTAAGAAAATAAAGAAAAATATATAGAAATAAAATAAAATCAATAGTATTGAAGGAAAACTGACACTTTTCATAAATAAAAGAGGGAACGAATAGAAGGTGGAGGAGCTAATAGATCAATGTACTAGTTGGTGGGATGTGCAAAAAGTAAGAAGAATGTTGCCTCCTGAACCTGCTGATACAGTTTTGAAAATTATTCTCAGCGCAGAGAACCATGAAGTCAAATTAATATGGGACATGGAGAAAAATGGTTGCTTTAGTGTGAGAAGTGCTTATAAATTGTTCAGAAGACTAACTACAGAACCAGCAGAAGGTGAATGCTCTCCTAGCAGTGCTAATAAAAAAATATGGAAGCATATCTAGAGCATGGAGGTTCCCCATAAGGCTAAGGTATTTGCTTGGAGAGCATGCATTGATGCTCTTCTCACAAGAAGCAATTTGAAAAAAATGAAAGTAGTGGAAGATGCAACATGTCAACTTTGTTATTCAGATGCAAAAAGTACACCACATGCACTTTGTTACTGCAAATTGCTTACAATAATGTGGAGTCAACAGTTTCCTCAGCTCAGAACAGAAGGTCCAAATGGCAACTTCAGGGAGTGGATTTCTAGAATACAAGACATTTGTTGTAAAGAGGAGTTGGAGAAGTTATTCATGATAGCTTGGGCATGCTGGTATAGAAGAAATCAATGGGTCTTTGAAGAGAAACAGATCACACCTGAGGAGGTCATTAATTATGTTGTTTCTCTACATATGACATATAAAGCAGTTAAAGAAATAGATCAAAGTAGTTTCAACATGATATCTCAATGGCAATTACCTCCAAAAGGAATGATAAAACTCAATGTGGATGAGTTAATTTTTCATGATGAAGGCAAGGCAGGGGTTGGACTCATTGTAAGAGGTTGGGAGGAAAAGTTTTAATGGCAGTGAGTAAGAAAGAAGTTGTTGTCATGGAGCCTTTGGGGATTGAGCTTCTAGTGATACTGAGAAGATTGCAATTATGCATTCCCCTTGGTCTTCAGTCTTTATGCATAGAAACTGACTCACTGTTACTTACTAGTTCAAGAAATAACCAGTCCTCATACTTCAAATTCTAGCTATTAAAATGTAATAACAGATATTCAACAGCTCAAGAGTAGATTTCAAAGTTGCACTATTGTTAATATCAATAGAGAAGCCAATCAAGCTGCAGACAAGCTAGCTAGATTTTCAAGAAATGTTTCTACAACTAATGTATGGTGGGAATATGTTCCCAACTGTGTTCAACAAGTCTTATGGACTAATTTTCATTTGTAATGTTGTTTTGGCAGTTAATGAGAAGTTTATTTTTCTATAATAAAAGAAAAGAAAAAAAAAAGAGTAATACAAATCACACTTATCAATTAACTTCCCTAAAGTTGTGGTATTGGTAGGCAGTTTGTGATGATGCCCCCAAATTCTGCTTGGGATCGGACGGACATTTGAAGCGTCGAGACATGCAACACAAGGTTACCTACCCCCGTTTATGACATATAAGATGAAATATTCCTAACATGCATCTAACATTATGCAATATTCGCAACGGATAATTTTTTTTCTTCAGAAATACTATGCACCAAACCGAAATATCCCAAATACTTAAAACATACTTCATACATAACGACGTACTAAACAATTGAGATCACAACACTAGTCCAAAATGGTTGTGATCAAAAGAGTGTTGGAGATTGAACACTACAAATACAAGTAGTAATGAGGTAACTACTGTACTACCATCTACGTCACACCATTGTTTAGTCGATCATTTCCAATTGGTCGATTCTCGATTTTCCTTTAGATCCTGTAACAAAATCTACCATTCGGGAGGAATGGTAGTTGGGACTACCATAATGAGATTTGATTACAAATCTCAGCAAGTTAATAGGAAACTTCCACACAGGTTAATGATGCATGCATGGCAGTAAAAGCATGATGCATAATCAAATCATAAGTAATCATAGCATAACTTGACATACAACATAACATAACTGGCATAACTTAAACTAAAACTGAAACTTAGCATGAACGTGACTTGAAACATAACATGGACTTGAAACATAGCACGAGCGTGAACTTGAAACATAACATGGACTTGAAACATAACATGAACGTGAACATGCATAATTTGAACATGAACTTGAAACATAACATGAACCTGAGCATGACATAACATAAATGTGAACTTGGAAGATAACATAAACGTGAACATAACATAACATGAACTTGAAACATATTCTTGTCTCATGGGATTACCATGAATGCGTGAACGTAAACTTGAATATAATATAACGTGAAACATGACTTGAACGTGAAATGCATGAACTTGGAATCTTATTCAACAGACTTAATCATTAAAGTAACCATATGGGTGCTACACGGGTCCCTTTGAGCCGTATGTCCCTACCGATTACCGCATCACAACACAGGTGTCTATACCAGCTATGAGTGCGTTAATACATACTCCACAGTTGTTGTGGCCCCACGTATTCTACGTGTCACAATTGTTGTGTCTCATGTTGTGTATGCTCCACAGTTGTTGTGGCTCCATACTTCATACTCCACAGTTGTTGTGGTCCCATGACATATTTGTTTGTGCCACACTTGCTGTGGACACACGTAACATAATGTGTGGCACCATCAGCGTTAGTACCTGGCGCGCTCCAGTGACCAGCTAATTAGGCCTTAATCGCAACCTGTTGACTGTACTTCGTCAACCCAGAGAATTTCACACCTATTTTGTAACGCCCCGGTCCCGCAGGGATCAAAGAGTTGCTTCCTATAACTTAAAACTCACAATTCATCAATATATTTATAAACTCCAAAATATAACGTCATCAGAATACTACAAAATCTCTTAATAAAAACTGCCACTTCTCAAAAATTTTCTATGAGTAATTCACTATACTTAAATAATCATCTCACCGATGCTCCATAATCCTGATCCTTAGCTGGTCTATTCAAAAAAATCATCTGAAAAATAATTTGAGATAAGGGGTGAGTTATCAACAACTCAGTAAGCAGAGGACATATACTAGTGTGTAAATATGAGCATTTTCACAGAGTTCAGAATGCAGAAACAAAACATTTCAGTATCAATATGTAAATCTCAAAAAATACATCTTATCAGAAAATCAGAGCGACTTCTCAATTATTTCATATTCAGAAACCAACTTTTTATATCATATCAGAACAGAGACCATGTTTAACCCCCATGGTAGAGTTGTGCATCCTGCGGAAAGCCAAGCAGAACATAAATCACCGTGTTACCAAAGCAATTGCACTCAGAATAGAAAACCACTATTATATCTCGTGGCGGGCCAGAGGTCACTATTGTATCTCGTGACAGGGCCAGAGGTCACTATTATCTCCCGTGACAGGGCCAGAGGTCACTATTATATCCCGTGACAGGGCCAGAGGTCACTATTGTATCCCGTGATAGGGCCACATATCAGAGCAAATTAGAATCAGAATCACCATATCAGAGTCAGAATCAGAGTCAGAAAGTCATGCCAAAGGTTTTTCAGATGCCACATCATAACAGAGTACAGAACAGAACAGAATTAGATCACAAAACATACTTTATGCACAAAATTTCATATTCGCTCTCTTTTTCAAAGTTCAGAAACAGAATGTCAAAAATAAACTCATGTTTACACCTGTCATGACAGAAAATACTTTCTTCTTAAACAGAATCTCATGAGTAATGCAGAACAATTATCTGAGGTTGTTTTCAGATTTCTTTTCATAACAAAACATGCACATTTTCCAAAAAGGACCTCAATTCATTTTATTTTAATGCAAAGTCTAGCATAGGAATCCCGCTTACCTGGACTTCTTAGCTTTTCAGAATTTTCCTCAAAAATGCCGAACAAATATTAATCGTCACCTATAAAAATATTCACGTAACTTCCATAAATTTCCAACCAATCACGTATTTCGATATTAAAACTTAAAAAATGCTAAAAGAACCTATTTTAAGAACCTCAAAACCTAAAATTCTCATAATACCTAAAATACCAACATTTTCTAAGACTATCAATATCCACTTAATCGAATTCATACAGAAGAAGAAAATTTATCGAATAAGTATTATGATAATTATAGAACTCAATAAAAATTAATATTCAAAATATCTAAAATACCAACAATATTTTATAACTAAAAAGAATACACTGGTTAATAAACTTTTCCTAAAATAATTCATGAAAAATTCACCTCTTAAGAAAAATAGATTTACTTACTTTAACTAACAATATTATTAAAATACAATATAATACTTATTGAAACTTAAAGCAAAATCCTATTTAAATAAAACTCAACACAAAAAAATACTTCTCAGCCGAAAACTCAATTCGTGAACTTCCTAATATATATTAGGTTAAAACTAGTAAGTGCCCAAGTTAAAACTTTACTTCTAAATATACACACACACACATATATATATATATATAAACACCCTATACGTAAAACAACCGATAAACATACAGAAGAATAAACGAAAAAAATGCAGCAGCGGTAGGGACTCACCGAGATGGTGAAGTGCGACGGCACGGTGCACACGGTGGCTATGCACTGAACGAGAAAGAGAGAGAGAGAGATGCACGATGAGAGAGAGCTTACGGGAGAGTTAACCGAACGTGAGAGACAGAAAACAGAGAGAGAGATTACCGTGCGGCGGGGTGGCAAGAGGCGGACCTGGGGTGACGAAAAACTTCACCGACGGTTTCTGGAGCCGCAACGTGAAGGAGCTCACAGTGGTTAATGGTTGCAATGGCTCACGGTAGGAGGAGAAACATCCTCTGTTTCGGGAGTGAAAAACAGAGGCTTGCGGGATGGCTATCGAAGGCTACGGGTTCGCGGTTGGGTCACAACGGCGGCGTAAGGCAGCGTTGAGAAGGAGCATGCGGTGACTTGACTTCCTTGGGAGGCTGCGTTTTCCAAGAGACGGTTGGGTAAAACCGTGAAGATGCATGTTGGCTTTTGGCCATGCGCGGGCGAGTCTCTTGCCGTGCTATCTGCGTGCTCAGCGTCTCGCGTGGTGCAATGGTTGCCCACGGTTGCTGACCTCCTTGTATGAGCGGAACGCTCTCACGGTAGTGGCATGCTGCTGTGGCTGAGGCCGAGATGGACGTGATGGCGCACAATGAGGCGTTGAGCCTTGGTGAAGGACGCTAACGGTGGAGGGTATGGGCGTCGGTTTTACGTGCGTGGATGTTGGCGTTGAACTTGGAGGGGTTGCACGATGGTGAACTCTGGAGGCTGGATGCAGCGAGGATACAAGGCAGTCTTCAAAAAAATATATGATGAAAACGTGTGTCTATACGGTGATAAGAAAAAAAAAAAAACCCTAAAGTTTGAAAAGAGAAAGACGTGCAAGGGTAGTGCTGTGTGTGGGAAAAAATAAAATAAAATAAAAAAATAATAATTAAAGTCCAACAATAAAATTATTCATTAAAGCAAATAAAAAAACAAATTTAAAAACAAACATTAATTAATAACACCAAAGCACATCAAAGTAAATTTCACAACTTAAGCATTATAAAATAAATCCAACAAGAAAAAAAAAATCGATAAATTTTAAAACAAGAACAATAATATTTAAATTAATTAAAATAATCTTTCACTAAAAAGAACAATACAGTAAAAAATACGGGGTATTACATATTTAGACACTCCAGCGTGAACAAAGAAGTTTCACTAGGATATTACCCCATCCTAGCGCTTAGGATCGTGATTGATATGAATAACTTAACTAGCATACATGACATTTCGTAACGTGACGTAACATGAACGTGACATAAAAGACAGAAGTCCTGATGTAGCATAACGTGACATGAACTAAGATGACAGACATGACATACTTCGAGACATAAATGTAACAGAGAATATTTCATAACATGGTATACATGTAACATGCAACATTTCGTAACATGACATATCATATAACAGACAATATTTCTTAACATGGCGTAACATGTGATAGTGAATATTACGTGACATGAAATACATGTAAAAATAGCATACTTAACTTAACATGACATACTTGCAATGTATAGCAATTTATAACAATACGTGACATAATATTTTGTGTAACAGATGAATAATTCATGACAGAATAAATTATGTGTAACAGATAAATATGTAATGAATTGGCATGACACATATGATAACATACATACATATACTTTAGTTCCCTTACTTATCACTCAAATATATTAAACTGATAGTAAGTTAAAAGCTAACTTATCTCGGTCTTCTCGCTTCTAGAAAAAACTCAAGTGCGATCACGAGAAACTGAAAGTAGTGATTTCTAAAAATTAAAACTTAATCACTAACAATTAAGAATATGGAAAAATATCAACTTAGAGTAAAATGACCATTTTACCCTCTACATGTGAGAAAATGACCATTTTACCCCTAACTTAAGGATTTTGCATCCTAAATCCAAAAATCACCAAAATCTACATACCTTATGTAGATTTTGTCCTAAGCTCAAATATCAATTCAAAAGAATTTAAAACTAAACACAACCATCAAAACCCTATATGGCCGAAACTTACAAGACTATTTCCTTTGATTTTGTTGTAATTCTTTCAAATTTCAAAACTCATGATTAAACCAAAACTTTTCTTCTACTATACTCATAACATATTCCTAAGAATAATCATGTTTTGAATCATAAACAAAAGTCATCAAAATCACTAAAACCATACTTAAACTTTTTGATTTTTCTTCTAAGTTCAAAACAAAATTTTGTTTGTAACTTGTTTTGATCAACCTCTTGATCCAGACTTATAAAGAAATGATCTTCAAACCAAAACATCACATGGTTTAGAAAGGTGTCCTAAAACATATCCATGCATCAAAACATAAATTTAGCCAAGAACATCATCACTTTGGCCTAACTGAATATCTCATTGCATAAAATTTCATATCTTCGAAACTAACATCAAATATCTTCAAAATAACATTCTAACATGTATATAAGAGGCTTAGGATCTTCCAATAAAAATATCAAAGCCATTGAAATAATATTAAACCATAAAAGATTTAAACTTTCTCAAAACAGAAACTATTTTTCCCCTTCCAGTTTCTAAGTTTCTAGACCTAAGAAAATATTCACCAAAACTTTTAATCATGCAACAAATCCCCAACCAATAATCATATACACATGTTAACAGTACTCCATAAAACTTTCGAACCAAGATCTATTCATTAGCTTGGTCAAAAACTCAAAAATATAACACACTCTCCAGTTTATCGCCTAGAATGCCTTCCTGGGGTCTAAACAACTTTTGACCAGTCAAATGATCACCAAATGGAACGAATAAGATAGACACGTAAACTAGACTCCAAAATCAACAACTTTCATGAAGGAAACTTTACGAGAAAACACTTACAAAAGCTTCGAAACAGGCGTTCCAAAGAGATATGAAAAACTGTCTGAGAATGTCTTTTGTGTTCTATGGAGGAAAAGTGTAAATGAGAGTTTCTTTTCATGGGAAGTGGACTGGAGAGCCTCTTACACAAGTTATGTAAAGTGATAGGACTGAAGGAAAGGTTTAGTGTTGGCCTTTTCTTCTCATAAAAATCAGTCCAAGATCTTTTCTCAAGGTGGAGTGTAAGAGTGAAAGAGTGAGGTGGCCCTTGAATTTTGTATTTCAAGAACCTTCTAGGCCCTTCTTGTAAAGATCTAGCCAGCCAAGTGGGGGTACAAAACTTAGCTATGAAGCAATGCTAATGTGGTCAATTTCGTGAGCCTAAACCAAATGAGCCTAAATTTTGGGGTTTAAAGAGGGTTTGGGTTGCTATCAAGCCCAAATCCAATATCACTTGACCCAATCAATTTTTCAAGGTTAACAAGGTTGGATAATGATGTTCTAACTCAAATTTGAAGGATTAATAGCATGTGAAAGTGATTTAATCAAGTGATTAAACACAATACTAGAAATCAGATTAGAAAGAGTTTAGAGACCAACTTGAGGGTTTTGGGGAAACCGTTTAGGGTTCCGATTTCAACAATATTTTTGGGCTTTCAATTGGATTCCCACCTTTTAGGGTTTTACTAGGATTGAAGCCCTCTTTGATCTGGCACAATTTGGTTGAGCAAATGAAACAAAGTTTTGCTTAAATGACATGATTTCACAGCTTGATTCCTTCAAATCCATCATACGCTCCTCATGGTGCCAAGTGTCTAATATTATTCTCTAAGTGTGGCTAAGATCTTTTCAAGTGTCCAAATAAAATTTCTCTAATCTAATTTGGACATTCCACACTGTGATTTTGAAACACTGCAATTGGTGCGCTTACCGAGATTACTATTCACTCCCAAAAAATAAATCATAAACTTAACACTAAAAATTCCTAAATATTCATATTAACCTACAGTGAAAATCTTTTACCGAAATTCAACCTCAAAGTGCCCCTAAAAATAATTTCATAATTTCTAACAGACGTTTCGTCCGGAATTATGAAAATAGGCTATTGCGCCATAAAATCTAAATAATCTATTGAGTCTAATGGCGTAGATCATAATGCATTCTGACACTTCTAACACCTCAAATAAATAAAACTCATATTTCTAGCTCCATAGTGAGTGATAACACTGATTATGTTGACAAACTAAAACCTATGTGATTGGTCGATTCGTAAAAACTTATGGGGTTTTTACGAGATTCCTAAAGTCAATAGAAATTCCACTAATGAATTTCTAGCCGGCTGTTACACAGTTAATAGATAACTTTCCTACCCATGTGGAAACAACTTGGTCATGAGATTTACCCACTACCAACATATGCAATATTTGATCCATAAAAGGCAAAGTTAATTATTCAAGTGCCTGTTAGCACACATGCACAATTGTAGAGGATTGAGGGAGATTTTAAATAGACTGCCAAATTTGGCAGGCTCTCTTATAGGTCCAAAACACATGTTATGTAGTCTCTTCTCGATCAAGCAATTAGACATACACTTTTAGTCCACTGCAGTGTGACCACACACTCCTCACACTCCACATAGCACACATGCACACTTGTAAAAGATTGAGGGAGATTTTAGTTAGAAGAATGACCATTTTTCCACAAGATCCGAAGAACCCAAACGTAAAAGGAAGGGTAAATGGGGGAAGTGGAGTTTTGGTTTTGAGAGGGAGGAACCACTTGTCCAAAAAGTTTCATTTTGTTTCCAACACAATCTCATGATGAGGGAAACGGAAGAGGCACACGCACCAAGTTTCGGTTTCTAGAGGAAGGAGGACACACCTATAAGAAGATGGAACCAAAAGACCAAGAGTCTTTTTGGACTTTTGAAGACAAGCGTAGAGAATTTCGGTCACTCACTTTCTACCTATTTTCTATCATTTTCTTCTCACCCAAACACTATTCACGCCACCCTTTATCCACTCAAGTCTGGCTCTAAGTGTTTTCAAAGATCAGGATCATCTTTCTTCAAGGGAAGCCACAAGGTAAAGAAGAATCAACCATCTCTTTTCTTGTTTCTCACACACTACCAAGAGAGGGGGAATGCTTTTGTTTTTCCCATGTGTTCTTTATGCACAAATGCGCACACACATGTGACCGTGGGAAGGAGAATACTTTCGATTTTGAGGTGATCTTCCACATGAGCACACACTCACCATATTCAGAATGCTTAGGGATTTCTTTCCAAAGTGAGAATCCGAACCATCGTTTGGTTAACATGTGAGGATGAATATTTTGGGAAGGAAAGGAAAGCCACTTCCTAAACATGATTTTTTTGAAAAATAAAAAAAGAACTAGGCTTGTTATTCCTTAGATGTTTCGGACCTATAAGAGAGCCTTGAAGATTACGGTTTCTCTTGTTTTGAAGAATAACCTAGAGCACTCACTCACTCACGCACAACTTAGGGTTTTGAAAGAATGGATTATCATGACCTTTTTACTACATTTTTTTTTTCAGATTTGCTTATTTTACTTGGACGTTAGATTTCGTATGTAAATTTCCAACTTACTCTCTTGATAACACTTGTATATATTGTGTAAAATCTTGCTTGTATTTTATTGCTTGAACTTGCCATCTTATTGTATGTATATACTTGGTTTATATATATTTTGTAAACTCTTGTTTGTATTTTGTTGCTTGAATCTTATTATTTTGATGCATATGTATTCGGTTTTGGTTAAAGAAATGAAATATCATGTTTTGTGATGCTTTGGTTGAAGAAGATTTTGAGTATGCCATATAAGGGTTTTGGTTTTACATGGTATATGTGCTAAGCATGTTTTTTTTTCTTAACTTAAGATTGTGTGGAAGCATGAGTTTATGAGTTGTGATGATAAAAATCCATGTTTTTGAAGGCTTGGATGAATTGGCCAAGACCATATTAGAGTTTTAAAAAAATTGTTTTGATGTTACCAACTGTGAATTGAATATGTTTACATGTGTTTTTCATTAATCACATGTTCTAATACTTTTAAGCCATGTTGCACGATGCATGTTGTTGTTTGGACTACATGGTTAAGCTTTTACATATTGCATGAATTTGATAAGTGCTTCATCATATGTCCATATCTCATGCATTTGGGTTTATGTATGCAAAAGAATGAGTCAATTTATATTTTATCACGACCCCAAATGCTAGGATGAGAAAATGTTCTAGTGGAACTCTCTGTCCGCGCTAGAGTGTTTAAAGTCGAGTAGAGACCCTTGAGTCAATGAAGTACAGTCAACGAGCCTGAAATGATTCCTATGGAAGGATACCGGAACGAGATTGCACTTAAAGCTAGTGGGTGCAATACGATGAAGGTGAAGTAAGCGATTATCATATGATGTAAAAGAATGTGATTATGATATGACGTAGTCACCCTGGTGAAATGGATCGATGGCTGATGCGCTAACTAGAGGGGAACACACAATGCATAGAGGAACTGTTAAGTATCCAATCATGTGAATTATATGATATGAACAAGGCATTTGAGCTCTATGACATGATATGTTACGATATGATATGATACGATATGACATGATATGTTATGTCATGATATGCTATGTTATGATATGAAATGCTCAATATTACATGTTATGAAATGATAAAGAAATGACATAATATGTTATGATATGAACAAGAACCCAAGTTCAAATGATATGAACATGTGTTAAGAGTTTAAAAGATGAAAAAGTTGTTTTATGTGAAAGTCTATGTTGCATATGTCAAGGTTTTACGTCAAAGTACATGTCCATGCATTTATTTGTGGTTTGCTTTAAATGTTTCTGATATCTATGGTATATTGACTGTTTACTTGCTGAGAATTTTCAAAATTTCACTTTCGTAGTTTCCACTACCATTCCCCCCACCCGGAATGGTTGAAGTCATAATAGGTGTAGGAAACCCCGATAACGAAGCGGAAGAGGATAGCACTCTCTTCGGATAGGATAATGCCCAAGATGAAAGTGAGCTCTTCTGGGCTCTCCATCCAGGTGTAGCTGGAGACCATAGACTAGATGATTACTGAAGTATTCAAACTCATTGATGAGTTAAAGCGACTTAAGAATTGTGGTAAGCATCAATTCTTAGAAAAGAGGACGAAGCCTGAAAAGCCATGAAGACTTAAGATGGAAATCTTTTGTGGTTTAGACAATCTTTTGAAGGGTCCTGTGTTTTGGGAAAAAACTTTATAATACTCTAAGTGTTTTGGAAGTCTTTTGCAAAACATAACTCTTTTTGAAGTGCTTATGCTTATATAAAAGCTTTTGAGATATTTGCATTCATTGGTACTGTGTCTTATTTATTTTGTCATCGTGCTTAAGTAGATAGAAAAAAAAAATTTCGCTGTAATTTGTATTGCATATTGCTAGAATGTTAAGTGCATTGCATATTAACTATCATGTACAAGGGGTATGTAGCCTTGTATTACATGTCCCGACGCATTCAGTCACCGTCAAATCTCTAGCCAGGGCCGAGGGCTAGGGGCGTCACAAATACTATCTATAAATATAATGGGGTTGGGTCTAGGGTTTGACTTGCTCACATTTTCCTCCTATAAACTCAGGTGGGATGAACAGACTCTTCTAGAATTTTAAGTGAAATGGGCAGGGGTGGGTTTTGGACAAGACCGGCTCGTTTTAAACCTACCCACCCATACTATTAAATTAGGATTTTTACTCTAAAAGTACAATTCTACCCTGAAACCTTATTAGCTTATCTTTTTCCCTCATTTCTGCATTGCCCACCTTCTTTATTTGTTTCATTCATTTCTTCTTTCTCGTTCTTTATTTTTCTTCATTATAACCACAAATGGTGAATTCTTCATGAACCTAGCTCTAAAAATTTCTTATCTTTTTTTTTTTTTTTTTGTCTTCTTCTTCTTTTTCATGGCACTTTCATGGTTGTTGAGCATATGCTATCTTAGTTCTCTTCTTTGTCACTTTTGTGGTTGAGCATCTGTATAATATGGTAAAGTATTTTTGTTGTATTTATTATGGTTTTACGAGTGGAAATGCTGAAACATTGCCTTTCGTTTAATGGATGTGGGCAAGTCAGGGTTAAGGTGGTGCCGAAGTGTAGTGCCAAAATCTTATCCTTGCCACCTAGGCAGGTTGGGGGCTAGGGTGTTCGGCTACCCATCCATATAGGGTGGGAAGTAGGCTTATTTGGGTTTTGGTTAGGTTCTCAATATGTTACACTAAGGGTGGCAATATGTGACAAAGTCGTGAACCTAACAAGAATTCGACACGAAATTAGAGAGTTTGAGTTTGAGATAAATGAGGTCGGGTCAAAACGGGTTAACCCGTTAAGACATAATTAATAAACGAGTCAATAACGGGTCAACCCTTTTAACCTGAAGTCAAACCGCAATAACCCATTTAAATCTTATTTCAAAATTATAATTTTATTGTTATTGGGTTATATATTGGTATTTCTCAATATACTTATATTTTTATTGTTGGGATTATAATTCTAGATCTATGCTCATATTTGTTATTATTGGGTTTGTAATATTAGTTTAATTATATGTTAAAATTTAAAAAATATTGATATTTCTTGTTAGTAAGGTAGTATTGTTTTTTTTAAATGATATTATGGCTACTAATAAATATAAATTTTAATTTTTATGTGAAATTATATTAATCAGGTCAAATGAGTTATGCATGTTAGTTCAACTCATTTACATGAAACGGGTTAAAACGAGTCATGTTGTATTGACATATTTTTAATTAATTATTAAACGGGTCAAAACGAGAGACGCCACATGATCGGCTATTTAAATGGGTCGTGTTAGAGTTTGAAGGCTTGATCCGTTTAGTTTAACGAGTCGGATTCAGGTTGACCTATATTGTCGAATGTCCATGACTTGATACGACATGAACACAACTCACGAACACAAAGTGACACAAGCAGCACATATAGTACAAGAAGAGCATATGAAAAAAAAATTATGAAACATTCAAATATAGGATTAGTATCTAATTTTTTCATGGAATAAGCTCAAATAAAGGCCATAACATTTTCTCTCTGTACAAGTAACGTTTGAATGGCGGCTAGGGGCATTTAACTGCGAGGTTACTGTTTTACTAGAGCTGAAAGATGGGATTTCAGAATCATATAGTAATAGAATCAAAAGCTTTTGAGGTCACGAGGGATGGAAAATATTTGCTTGTCACTGAGGAGAGCTGGAGAGTTGTGAAGGAAATAAGGTTGGGGAGGTCCACGGTATTTTGGTTTGCCAAAGCCTTAGAGGACTGTTTGATGAGCAGAGGAAAAGAATTCTATACGGCTCATCGAGAGGGAAATAGAGGGTTCATTGCACATAGATGTTCTAACTCCCATAGTGGTTATATGGCTTTAGTGGAGTATGAAGGTGGTGGTAGAAGAAACTTCATCATCCCAGAGGAGAGGGACGACAAGGGATGGAGGAAGTTGGTGGATGCACTGAGGGTGGCTAGTAAAGAGGGTGGCTATGTGGGCCACAACAGAGGAGGGGAATTTTAGGTGCCGTCAGTGGAGATGGTGGCAATGAACCAGTCCAATAGGCGGTTGTACAGAGGGGTCCTCCAACAGACAAGGGTATCGGTGCCATTTCATGAACAAAACAATAAGGGGTGAAGGTCTGGCATGTCTATTAGTCTGAGAGGAGGCGTTGTACAGGGGAAATATGGTGGTGGCAGCTGTGTTGTTGGCTTGAAAGATGATGGCATGTATAGTACTCTGCTGGAAATGAAAAAGCAGTTGGACTTTTTGCAGGAGAGGATGGAAACTATATTAAGGTGCATTGAGGAGAATCATAAGGTGGGCTTGGGTTGTGTAGACAGTAGTTTGGTTGAAGTAAAGACATTAGGCGGAATGGGCCAGTTAATATGGCCAAGAATAGCTTTACATTCAGTAAAGCTTCAGAAATCAAAGGAAAGGTCAAGATGGACTTGGGCCAATGCAACAGGCCTCAACCTGTGGGCCATAACAAAAACGTAAGAAGGGTTGGCAACAGGCCTCAACCCTTGGGCCAAGGCATTTGTGAGGCAACCCATCAACCGGTGAGAACCAGACCATGCCATCGGAGGTGGTTCCGATGGTCGCGTCCAGTACACCGGCGACACCTACGTTTGTTTTTGAAATCACCTATGCTGAGTAATGCAAGGTGGTACCAACGGAGATACAGATTTGCACGTTGGTGCCCTCTAGACTGAACGGTGACATGACGGGTGAACTTTCACCCAATATGGTGGCACAGACTCGAGTGTCAAAGAAATATGGGTTGTTTCCCATCACCACGATGCAAATGCGGTGGTCCAGGCGTCGGAGACTGAGAAAGGCCATCATAGCATAGATAAGGGGGTGTATGAGTTGTTGGCAGACCTGGAACACCGTGAAGGGTCATAAACGCCGCCGTAGGAGACTTTTATCCCTACAGTCGACTGTAGTTCCTTGTTGTCTTCTATCCTGGGGTCAGACGACTCTTCAGATGGCTTTCAATTGGTGATTTGTGAGAATAGAGGCGATAGGAATGAGTGGGGCAGTCCAACCCCACTATGTGTTATTCCACCAGTATCTAAATCTTTGGATTGGGTGCTGAAAAAGCTGACAGAGTTACAGGGGTGTGTGGGGATTTCCTGTGAAGGCTTCGAAGAGCAATTTCAGGCCCTTTTAGTTGCTATAGAAGCAGGTAGATCAACAGCTTTGAAGTCAGTAGCCAAAAAAGACTGATATGTTCTATTAATTATGATAACAAGGAGAGTAGTGACGGGAGGGAAAGGTTGAAGAGGCGGGAGAGTTGTTTATCTTATGAAACCTAAAATCTTATCATGGAAGGTTAGGAGAATCAATGATGTTAATAAGCTACTTCACATTTGATCCATTCTCCATAGTTGGAAAGTTGATATTATTTGTCTTCAAGAGACTAAGCTGAGCTAACAAAAATATTATTCGAAATTTTTGGGGTTGTTCTTGTATGAGGTGGAGTTATTTAGCTTCTTTGGGTGCTCTAGGAGGGGCATGGGATATAAGAGTGGTGGAGTTAGTAGATGATTGCATTGGGAATTATTCAGTGGCCAGGTCATTCACGAATATTATGGATGGGTGGAGGTGGGCTCTTGCGGGTCTGTATGGGCCAAATGCAGATCGAGAAAGGAGCTTTTTGTGGGAGGAACTGGCAGATTTGTATTATTTTTGAGAATTACCCTGGGTCGTGTGTGGGGATTTTAATGTTGTACACTTTCTTTGTGAGAGGGAGGGGCTACTTTTTTTACAAGGGTGATGGAATACTTCTCAGAACTAATTTTTGATCGATTGATCTTCCTTGGGCTGGGGGGGTTTTTCATGTGGTCTAATAGTATAGGGTGGTCAAGGTTGGACAGATTTCTAGTTTCTACTTCTTGGGAGATACATTTTCCAGACCTAAGCCATAAATGATTACCACGGGTATGATCTGATCATTTTCTCATTTTGTTAGATTGTGGGGGCATTCGTGGGGGTAAGCGTTACTTCAAATTTGAGAATATGTAGCTCCGTACGATTGGTTTTGTGGAGAGAGTGAGGGATTGATGGGTTTCCTATTCCTTTGACGGTACCCTTAGTTTTATTGTGGCTGGTAAACTTAAAACTCTTAAGCTGGATTTTAAAAAGTGGAACATTGAGGTTTTTAGACATACGGGTGAGCAAAAAAGTCTTCTTTGAACTGGGTTGCATTCTTTAGAAGTTAGGGAGGTCAGTGAAGTGTCCTCGTTGAGAAAGATTGAGGTGGTGTCGGAGTTAGAAAATGTTTTGTTGATGGAAGAAATTTCTTGGAGACAAATATCTAGGATGACGTGGTTGAAGGAGGGCGACAAATGTACTAAGTTCTTTCACAAAATGGAAAATTCCCACAAGCGTAATAATGTGATTGAGGTGATCCAATCAGGTAACACGGTGCATCAATCCCCGGAGGATATTCAAGACCATATCGTGAACTATTATGAAGATCTTCTCAAAGAGACTGTGATGTGGCGTCCTAAACTGGATGGTTTGTTTTTTGACCAGCTGGATGTTAGTACAGCAAATTGGTTGGAGAGACCATTTGAGGAAGCCGAAGTGCAGCATGTGGTGAGTGGTATGTGCAAAGATAGATAAAGTCCTGGGCTTGGATGGATTTTCTATAACTTTCTTTCAGAGTGTTGGGACACAGTGAAGGATATGTAATGCGGGTTTTTCATGAGTTTCATCTTTGTCATAAGTTTGAGAAGTCTCTTAACGTTACTTTCATTGCCCTCATCCTGAAGATCGTGGGGGCCATTGAGTTGAAGGATTTTTGTCCTATTAGTTTGGTAGGCGAGATTTAATAAAATTATTTCAAAAGTGTTAGCAAATAGAATGAGTTTGGTGATGGATAAAATAATCTGCAAGCCTCAAAACGTCTTTGTACAGGGTCAGCAAATTTTGGATTCAGTTTTGATAGCGAATGAGTGTGATATGAACTTGTAAGAATGAAATCCCTTAAACCCACAATCAATTTGAAAACTCATCCAATAAAGTTAAAATTAAGCCAATGAAAAATTTAGGCCCATTGAAAAAATCGTTTCAAGAATCTAGATTATATGAAAATCTAAATCCATTGAAAAACCTGTCTCAAGAACCTAAATTATAAGGAAGAATGCCACAAAGGTTATGATTTTGCTTTTGATAAGTTCAAAAGTTCATTTAAGAACAAGAGGAGATAAACTCAACTCACAATAAATGAATTCATCAAATTTTATAAACTAATAAAAATTAGGTTACAAAGAGAATTTAAACCAAAACCAAATTAAAACCTTAGCCAAAATAAATTCCCATCTTCCAAAAATATCCCTGAGTGAATAGTGCCACAGCTACAGTACACGTCTACAGTAACTTACATATCTTAATCCCCTAAAAAACCTAGGTTAACATAAAATCTTTTTCTAAAATACCCTTGAGCAAAATACAAGGCATTGTTAAAGGAAACCTTAGCTACAAATTAAAACAACCCCTGAATTATCCTTAAAAACTTTTCTTGAAATCCTAGTTCATAAAATATAAAACATATGTAGGCCAAACATCCTTAAACCCCATTATTCTAGACTAATTCCTATAACTAATAAAATAAACCCTTTTAATAAAATAAACAAGGTCCAAACAATAACTTTAACTCATGTATTCCATAGCTTATATCAAGTGGATCAAAACTGGATATCCTTCTCTGAAGCCTATCTTGAGTGTTGGAGTCTTGCTAGCTTCATTCCAAGTGGATTGCACTAATCATTGCATTGCCCCATTGATCTTTTTAGCTCTTGACCTTGTAATTGGCCCATCTGAAACTTGCAAAGGATCTTTAAGACTAGGTCCATCTTGGTGCCCATCATAGTGTTTTGGATAGCCGGTTGAGGGATGGTATTCCGAGAGTTCTTTGCAAGTTGGACATAGAAAAGGCCTACGACTACGTGTGCTTAGAGTTTTTGCTATATATGTTGAGAAGATGTGGCTTCAAAGATAGGTGGTGTGGTTGGATTAAACATTGTGTTTTAACTCCTCGATTTCCTGTTTTAGTTAATTGCAAACCTTGTGGATTTTTTTTGAGTTCGAGGGGTATGAGACAAGGGGACCCACTATCTCCTTTTCTCTTTGTTGTAGTAATGGAGGCCCTAAGTTGCATGGTGGAGGTTGCTGTTAGGGGTGGTTTTCTTGCTGGTTTTTTAGTGGGTAACATTAATAATGGGGCTTTATCCATCTCCCATTTATTGTTTGCGTATGACACTTTAATTTTCTACAATGCTGGAAGTGGAAAGATTCAAGATTTAAGGGCTATTCTTTTGGGTTTTGAAGCCACTTCGGAACTTAAGGTGAACTTGAGCAAGTCGGAATTGGTCCCGATTGGGGATGTGGAGCATACTAACTTTCTAGTAGAATTGTTGGGATGTAAAGTTGCTGCTCTTCCTATAAAATATCTCGGACTCCCTTTGGGAGCCTCTTCAAAGTAAAAGATATTTGGGATGGTGTTGTAGAGAAGATAAAAAAAAAGGTTGTCAGGTTGGAAGCGGTTCTACCTATCAAAAGGAAGGGGATTAACTCTTATCAAAAGTACAATTTCCAATCTTCCTACATATTTTCTCTCTTTATTTCCTTTACCGGTGGGGGTGGCTAATTGGATTGAAAAACTATTTAGAACTTTTTTGTGGGGTGGCACGGGTGAGAAGAATAAATTTGATCTTGTGAGTTGACAAAAAGTGTGCAATCCGAAGGAGTTGGGAGGTTTGGGGGTGGGTAACTTGATCATTTTTAATAAAAGTCTATTGAGAAAGTGGTTGTGGAGATTCCAATTGGAAGAGACTTTGTTGTGGAGAATGGTTGTGGATCAAAAGTACAGTTGTGATGGGGGGAGGGGGGGTGGTGTTCCAAGGAGGGTAGGGGGACTTGGTGTGAGCCTTTGGGAATTTATTAGAAAGGGTGGAAGGTGTTTGCAATACATATCAATTTTGAGGTTGGAGAGGGCATAAGAATTAGGTTCTGGTTTGATGAATGATGTTGTGAGAGAGCTCTAGTTTTTGTTTTTTCAGCTGTTTTCTGATTGGATGGAAATTAGCAGACTGCAGTCTTGCATGTGTTTTGTTAAGCAAATGGTACAGTCATTGGAATATGATCTTTTCCAGTAATGCGTAGGATTGGGAAGTTAAGGAGATAACTGGTTTTTTCAATTTGCCTTATTCCAAGAGGATATGAGGAAATGAGAGAGATAGAATGTTGTGGAAACTTTTGGGGAGTAAAAAAGTTTTTGTTAAATCTTTCTATAAGGTGCTGACAGATCATCAGCCCATTGCGTTTCCTTGGTAGGATATATTGGAGACTACATGTGCCATCCAAAGTTGCATTTTTTACTTGGATTGCAGCTTTATGAAAGATTTTGACGCCTGGCAATTTAAGAAAATGTGAGATGATCGTAATAGAGTGATGTTATATGTGTAAGAACAATGGTGAATTGATTGACCATCTTTTTTTGCATTGCGAGGTGGTGAGAGAGTTATGGGTTGGCATAAGTAGAGTTGGGTTGTCTTGAGTTATGCCCACGAGTGTGGTGGAACTCCTATCATGTTGCATATTCATAGCTCTCAACTGGCAGCGACGTGGATGATGGTTTATTTGTGCTTATTGTGGTGTATATTGATGGAAAGAAATGAGAGATGCTTCAACAACAAGGAGGGAGTTGTGAGGGAAATATGGAACTTCTTTGTATTTTCTTTGGTTCAATGGATTTTTGTTATAGTTTTAAAAGGAGGGAATGTTCATGAGCTTTTTGTTTTCTTTTTCAGCTTTTTGAAATATAATTAGGTGTCTCTTTTGTATACTTTTTATATATATGTATTTTGCTTAGTTTTATTTGGTCAATAAAATTTCTTACTTATAAAAAAAATATATAGGGTTAATATGAAAAATATATTTTTTTCATAATAAACTATCTGTTTTAAATATGTGAACGTAATATGCACGCGTATTAGCGCAAGCAGCATTACTCAAAGGTACATAATGTCATAAAACACGCAAGAGACCAGCCTGTGCGCTATTTATCATTCTAGCCCCAGGCCAGTCTCAGCTCGGTCTCGTCTATTCTGCGGGGTTTATCTAGGGTTTCGCTCTCTCTCTCTCCCTCTCTCCCTTTGTGGGCCATAGCCATGGCGAAACCAAGCCGAGGCCGTCGGTCGCCGCCATCTGGGTCCGTTTCGGGCTCCTCCTCTCGGTCAAGGTCCTACACCGGCTCCGACTCCCGTTCCAGCTCTCGGTCCCGGTCCGGGTCCCTCTCACGTTCCAGATCTCGATCGAGGACGTTCTCCTCATCTTCTTCTCCGTCTCGTAGTGTCAGTTCTCGCAGCGCAAGCCCCCCGCCTTCGAAGAAGAGGTCAGTTCCTTTCTTAGCCTTTCGATTTAATCTTCTGGGCTTTGGTCCCTCTATTTTCTTCTAATACACACACACAGATATATATATATATTTAACAACCATCAGTAAAATTACTTTTTTCTCATTTGTTTTTTAAATTGCTGAACTTTTTCAAATGAAAAGCATGAAAGGCCATGCTCATTTAAGAAAATTCAGGAAAGAAAAGAATTGAGAACATAGCTTATTATTGATGGTTGTCAAATTTGGTTCTCTAAGGTGGTGCTCCCTAGCATGATCCATATAAAAATGCAGAAACCATACACGATTTTCTTGGTTGCTTGTAGAGTGTAGGAAAATTACTAAAAACACCATGTTAGGTCCTCCAATTTAAAAATTTCTAGAATTAGCAGAATTGTGCTTACGCGGTGTTCATTCTATTATTTGCAAAGGGCGTCTAGTTCTTAGGATCATCATTTTTTTTTTCTTGACTATGCGTCTCATTTCTCTATTTGATCGCAAAGGGAATGCTTGAACATTCATAAAAATAACACGAGTGGCTACTATTTTATGAGAAAAGGGAGATCCCGTTATACTGTTTTTATAACATAATAAGATAAGTCTAATGAGACTTGAACCACGATAAATTTATAACAGTGGAACATCCACATGGCTGCTACGTTGTTCTTAATTCCATGCATTTCTCAAGCAAATTTTTTCTCGTTGTTCTTAGTCTTATATTTCTTGTTCAGTCTCACTAGCAAGGTGACACCGGTAACTTTGGCAAAGGGTGGTAAATCCTGAGATAACATCTTATGCCAACAATAATCCTTCTTTCAACTAGAGCACTAATCCTTCTCTCAACTGTGAGCAGAAGGTGACTGATAAAAAAAAACTGCGAGAAGAAATTTTAAGATCTAATATTTGTAAAAATCCATAAAAAATATTGGTCAGAATCAACTATGAATTTTGTAAATTCATTTTCCGATAAATTGGCAATACTTTGATATTCACTTATCTAAACTTGCAACACATTGATTTGTAGGAGGATTATTTGTTTCAATCAATCTTAAGAAGCACACATCTTTCTAATTAGTTGTCTTTTTCTTTTCCAGTTTAATTTGACTTGTTTTTTTCATTTCATTTTGACAATGATCTTCAGTCCTATGGAAGTAGCTAGGCGAGGTCGTTCTCCACCTCCAAATTCTAAGAGAACTTCTCCACCACCAAGGTGAAACTATTTCTGAACTTTTGTTAATTTAATTTATAATTAAAACTTAAGATGTGGACGGTGTATATTTCAGACTAGTAGTTTTCTATTAACCTCTCATTTTCGGTATGCATCTTAATTTTTCAGCTTATTACATGAAAAACTTGGGTTTCACTTTTTTGTTACTTTTTAATAATACTCTTGAGGATTTAATAATGATGAAGATTTTAAGTAAATGAAGCTGCAAAATAAACAATGCCACTAGAAACATGCATCAATATGTACCCTTCCCTAGCATATATGGAAGTATTCCAGTTATTGCAGAGAATTCTGTTAAGAGTGCCTCCATCAGTTGTTGCTCTGAGCCTTGAGCTGCAATGGTTTCAGTTTCCCTGTAGCTTTCTTCTCTGCAAAGCAGGTTTGAGACCCTATCTTACAGTAAGTCAGGTTTTTACTTAGAATATTAGGGACCCTTGTAATACCATTATAACGGACTTGGATAATATAATTTTGGCTTATTTATTTTAATTGTTTTATGTGCATAATTTAATAGGAAAAAGTAAAGAGTTGTTATTGAGTTTTGGTTCTTTTCCTATGATCTGTCCTTTAAATATTAAGGCCACCAACGTCCTGTTTATTTGGGCTATGCCTATTTACTTCTATTAATAAAATTTTACGTTACTTATCAAAAAAATATTAAGGCCACCATTTTGGATTTCATTCTTCTTTAATGACACCATGAAATGTGTTGGAGATATCTTGTGAGGTGTATCTAAGTCAGAAATAGTTCATGTGGGCCCTTGTCTCGAATACTATGGACTTGGCAAACAATTTGGGTTGTAAGATTTCTTCCCTTCCCGTGCGATATCTAGGCCTCCCTTTGGGTGTCCCTTATAAATCTTCATCAATTTGGGATGGAGTGATTGAAAAAATAGAGAGGAGGTTGGCTGGTTGTAAAAGGGTTTATTTGTCCAAAAGGGGAAGAATTACTCTAATTAAAAGCACGTTGTCTTATCTTCCAACGTATTTTCTCTCTCTCTTTCCTTTGCCCGTTGGGGTGGCTTGTAGAATTGATAGAATCTTCCGTAATTTTTTGTGGGGTGGTCTTGGGGAAGATTGAAGTTCCATTTAGTAAGAGATAAAGTTTGTCACTGATTGCTTGTGGAGGATTGGGATTCGTAATTTGAGGCTTTTTAATAAAGCCCTTCTTGGGATGTGGCTTTGGAGATATCAATTATAGAGGGATGCGTTATGGAGAAATATTATCAATGCTAAATATGGGAGGGCATGGGAGAGTTGGTGTTCTAACGAAGTTAGAAGTTTTTATGGTGTGGGTTTGTGGAAATATATTCGGAATGGCTGGGGGGAATTTCTTAACCATGTTTTGCTTAAGGTTGGAGGAGGAGATATGATTCGTTTTTGGCATGATCTTTGGTGTGGTGACTTGGCTCTTAAGAATGCTTTATTAAGGGGGAAAAAAGCCACTGTGGCTGATTCTGTAATTTTTTCTAATAATATCCCTCGATGGAATGTGAGATTTATTAAAGACTTTCCCACAAATTAAGGCCGTGTGGAAGATGATCCCGATATGCATTATGTGATGCATATGGCAAGAGCGTAACGATCGGACTTTTGAAAACAAGGAGTGGTCACCAGAGGAACTTCGTTCTTTATTTTTCCGTACTTTAGTTCTATGGGCCATAGCTTTAGATTTTAATGGCTTAAATTATCATGATTTTCTTGTTTCCACTACTTCAACCTAGATAGGCCTTATCTCTTGTATACCATCTTGTGTACTTGGGCTATGCCTATCCCTATTAATAATATTGTTTTACTTATAAAACAAAGATATATTAGAGACTTTCATGATTGGGAAGTGCCGGTTGTTACAGTTTTTTTCAGTAGGCTGTATAATATGAAAATTGTGCAGTGAAGGGACAAATTGTAGTGGCAACATGCTGGAAATTCCATTTTTCTGTCAGATATTTTTATAAAATGCTGATGTGCCATTGTGTCAACCAAATCCCTTGCAAGTGTATTTGGAGATCCAAGGTGCCGAGTAAAGTTGCTTTTTTCTGCTGGTTGGTGTCCCTTGGGAAGATTCCGACAATGGATAATTTGAGAAAGTGTGGTATAATTTGCTTAAGACTGGTGTTATTTGTGCAAGAAAGATGGGGGAATTGGTTGATAATTTGTTTGTGCGTTATGAGCTGGCAAAGACTTTTTGGGACGAGATTTTCAGCAGGTTGGGTATTGCTTGAGTGATGCCCAAGGAGGTGGTGGATCTCTTGGCTTGTTGGAAATGATTTATGGGTAGTCATCGTATTGCTACTATTTGGAAGATGATTCCTTTATGTTTGATGTGGTGCCTATGGCTGTAAAGGAATGGGCGGTGTTTCGATGATAGAGAACACTCGTTGGGAAGAATTTAGAGAGTTTTCTTTCGAGCTCTGTCTTTGGGTGAAAGTTCTTGTATTGAATGGGGATAATCTAAATGACTTTCTTTCAGCCTTTCCTAGGTCTTAGTCCCTAGCTTATATTTAGGTGTTTCCATTTGTATACTTCCTGTGTACTTGGGCTATATGCCTATTTACTTGCCTTAATAAAATCTCTTATTACTTATAAGAAAAAAAGATATCTTGTGAGGTGTATCAATCATGGACTCGTATCGAGTTTTAAGTGCTGCTCAATCAGTGTTTATTGCGAATGCTAGAGTTTATTTTTTGGTTGATGAACTTACTGTCAAAACATATATTTTCTATTTTTGTATCTTGTGTTTGTATAGAGTTCTATTAGCAGGTCAAGATGCTATTTGCTTCCCATATGGTGTCCTATGGTTAGATTTTAATTTAATTGTAAAAAGAGTGGTTGGGCTATGCCTATTACAGTATTAATAAAATTTCCTATTTAGCTATAAAAAAGAGAAAAGAATGGTTGGGTCGTATTAAGTGGGTAGTTTGGGCCTTGGTGGTAACATGACAACGTTAATAGTTTGGTCATATTGCAAAAGGAGTGGTAGTTGAAGGGGGTAAAGTGTGATTTTCTGGAAAAACGCTACTTGTTTGGTTTCTTGCATGTGTTAACATATGCATATTGATTTCAGGAAAGCTTCTCCTATGCAAGAATCGCTTGTCCTTCACATAGACAAACTTAGCCGGAATGTGAATGAAGGTCATTTGAAAGAAATATTCAGTAAGTAAATTACCTATAGTTGAATTTTTGATGCTTTTTAAATTGTGGCCTTTTAGTTGCTATATATGTGTATCTAAAGCTGTATTATATGACTGGAAATTAGTATGGGAAATAGAATCATCTATGCCACCATCAAACCTTTATTTTTGGTTGTTATGCTAGGAGTTCACAAGGTATTGCTAGTGCCAAGCACAACTGAATCTTAGTAATTCATGACAACTAAAGGCAATGCCGTTGATTGCTGTGTTAGTCTTCACATGGAAATGAAGGCAAAAAAAATTTTGAGTTTTTTTTTTTTTTGCTTGATATTTGTCCTTGCGTATGATGAGTTTAAGGATAACATCTTTGCTTTCAGATTGTGACTGAACCTCACATGACTACAAGGATTCTGATCAATTCTTGGAGGTGCTCTGAGGTGTTACTTGATGAGTGTAAAAATGTAGTTTTGCACGGTGGATTTTGTGCAGCCATTTATCTTTAAAATTGGATAAGCTCGTCAATAATGTGAGTTTTAAGACCAAAATGGTGTGGATTTTGCGCAGCCATTTTTCTTGAGAATCAAAATTATAAGCTAGTTAAGAATGATTTTTTTTGATAAGTAGCTAGTTAAGAATGATTTAAGACCAACTTATAAAAAAAAAGAATGATTTATGACCAATTTTTCAGTTTTGGCTAGGTCTTATCATCATTGCAGTACAGTTATCGTTATTTTTATTTTTTGAAAATATACAGATTGTTTCTAGGGTTTGTAGCCTGTAAGTTTGGATGTTATACCCATATATGTAGTTTTACTTTACGCTTCAATTTATTTTATTATTATTCACAATTTTTCAGTTCTAAGTATAATGTTAGAAGTTGATATGGGAATAGAGACAAATTAGGTCAACTCTGAGTTAGTGTCTGCAGTCCATGCTCAAATAATCCAATTAAAGCGCGTTGTCAAAAAGGGAAATGACCTGAACTGATGAAAGACATCTGCAAAAACTTTTCATTTAGTGGTTGTCTTGCTAGTGTGGTGGTAAGAACCAAGCGAGGGAGATTTAGAAAAGAGGCATAGCAGTTTAGGGTGGATATGTTGAGGGTACATAACCTGGTTTTGATGAAAGTCTCATGAGATAAATATGCTGAAAATTTTCTCAAGAGCTCAAGGGATAGAAATCAGAGTTTAGATAGGAAGAAAGAAAAAGCAGAAGGGAGGGGAGGGGAGATTCCCATCTCATACCCAACTTACAGATCCATTTACTACCAAAGAGTAGAAGTTCCTCTGGGAAAAGACACCAGCTGCTAGCTAGGGACAGCAATCTTTCTTCCCCATTTAGTTGCTTCGTGCAGTGCAGTTTCCTTGCAAGCTCCTAACTCACATAAACCTAGGAGAGAGTTAATACAGAACTTAAAGATACCTGGCTAATACTTAACTAGAAAGTGGAGGGACTAACAGAGTCTGGCAACCGGATATGTAAAATTAAAAGTGTCTTCCTGCTGCACACGGACACTTTATTTATTGAAGGAATGCCTTCTTATTGGTTTACGGCTTATAGCTACATTAAAGATACCAACTGCTAGCCAGAGACAACTATCTTTTCTTCCCCATTAAGTTGCTTCATGCAGTGCATTTTCCTTGCAAGATCCTTACTCACATACACCTAGGATTCAGTTACTACAAAACTTAAAAATACTTGGTTAATACTGAAGTAGAAAGTGGAGGAATGATTTAAGAAATGACTTAACAGATAATCATGCAATCCGGTATGTAAAATTAAAAAGCTTTATTCTGTTGCACATGGATGGGTAATTTATTGAAGGAATGCCTTATTATTTGTTGACAATAAGGAGTTTTAGAACCTATTCTTATAAAAAATAAAAATAAAAAGGAGTTTTAGAACCTATTGTTTCATATGTTATTTTTAATTGGTGGTTTAAACTATTCTTACACTTACTTTTGTACTTCATAGGTAACTATGGTGAAGTTGTAAATGTGGAGCTGGCAATGGATCGCGTTGTAAGTTTGTTGTAAATGTGACATTATGGTTGTGCGGTAACCTTTTTTGGTGCAGCAATGTGAAGTTTGTTTCACGTTTGCAGGTCAACCTTCCTAAGGGCTATGGATATGTGGAGTTCAAGACAAGAGTGGATGCTGAAAAAGCACAATTATACATGGATGGTGTAGGTTTTAGTGCCATTTTGGTGTGGAATTAATTGCTATGATGGAAACATGTAATGTTGGGAAACTAATGTTTTTGATTTACCAAATGCAGGCCCAAATTGATGGGAATGTTGTTCAAGCAAGGTTCACTTTACCTCCACGACAGAAGGTGTCACCCCCCCTAAAAGCTACTGCCAATGCTCCAAGGAGAGATGCTCCCAAAACTGATGGAATTGCTGCTGATGTCGAGAAGGATGGACCCAAGCGGCAGAGAGAACGTATGCTCCATACACTGGGCTCATGAAATGCTACATGGTACATTATTTTGAGAGTGCTTTCTAATAGTGCTTTGTTTTTAATGACATTAGCTTCTCCCCGTCGGAAGCCTCCTGCCTCACCACGAAGGAGATCTCCTATTACTCGAAGGGGAGGATCCCCTAGACGTCAGCCAGATTCTCCTCCACGCCGTCGTGCAGATTCTCCTATCCGTCGTCGAGTGGAATCTCCTTATCGCCGTGGTGATACACCTCCAAGGAGAAGGCCCACATCTCCTGGCAGAGGTCGTTCCCCATCTCCATTAAGGCGCAACAGATCCCCTGCAAGGTTCACTACCAATGACTACTTTGCTTGTTTGATTCCTTCACTGATTTTGATTTTACTGACCTGAGTATCATCTTGATATGGCCTCTTCAGAAGGATGCGTGGCAGTCCTGTTCGCAGACGTTCTCCACTTCCTCCAAGGCGCCGGTATTTATGCTTTAAATAGTATTTAAAAAGATTTATTTTTTGGGTGATTGCAATCCTTTCACAGGCTGCATAATGGAGATAAAATAGGATATCATGGGATTTGATAGAGCTGTTTCTAATATTGACTGCATCTGGATGTTAATCTTGTGCATATTGATTACATCTGGATGCTAATCATTCTAAGAGCTTTTGTTGCTATAGTGTAATTAATGTATCAACTTGATGGTCATTAAACACATTATTTGTCTACCAAAAATATATGCTCATGCCGACACATAAATCACTCATTAATTGGGGATTGCTTCCATAAAGCCACCCTTACTCTTTGGTTATGGGTGTGGGAGATATCATTTAATCCAAAGACTACTGGTTGTTCTAGAATATGTTTTGTTTTCCTCAGAAATACACAAAATTACCATGAGTAGTGCTATGTTCTATTTGAAGGGAAGTTCCAGTTTTAGAGCATGGAACTGTTTTGTGGGAATCTCATTAAATGGTGGCATAAAGTTTAGAATGTCTGAAGTAAAAGACTCCTGGAAACATTGAATGAGATGTGTATATAGATTTTTTGAAGTGTACATCAAGACCTCAAAAGATGTTGCAAAAAAAATTCAATTTAGATATTTCAGAGACTTTGTTTTTGTGTGATTTAAATATCTTGTTTTTTGTTTTATAAGATAGTTAGATGTATGTTGAGTACAGCTGCGTTTGGACATAATAAACGTAGGTTTTTAATACTTTGGGTGAAAATTACTTTGTGGATGCTTGCCCATGTCTCCTTATCTGACACCTGTATGTACACTTAAAGAGGTGCCAACTTTTACTTAAAAGGATGTGCACAAGTAGTCAAGTACAAGGTATTTTGGTTTTTTCTTAACATTTTGTTTATCTAGTTTTTTGGATTATCTTTATTTTTTTTACTCTCTTAAAGTTCTACTTTGAGCTGTGGGCAGTATGAGACACATTACATTTGATCTTCAACTATATTTTGCTTTGGCTTGTATCTTGAAATGCTGTCTGATTTCATTCAGTACACCTCCAAGACGAGCTCGTAGTCCTCCTAGAAGGTCTCCTATTGGTCATAGACGTAGTCGCTCTCCCATTCGCAGACCTGCTCGCTCACGTTCGCGATCAGTCTCTCCAAGGAGGTAATTTTATTTTTTTAAATTATCCAAACTTCTATGGGAAATGTTTTCTTCATCCTATAGTTTGTCATCCCCACTCATAGTTGCTGGTGTGTCATATCTTAAGTGGTTATTCATTTAAGTGCGACTAGAGATGACAAAATCTAGGAGGAAGAGCAACTTGTATTCTTCTAAGCTTGAGTGGCTGGTTTTCTAGTTCTCTCAATCATGTCAACTCGCATTATTTTATTTGCTTCTGTTTATATGTTTGACTCATTTTAGTTGGATAGACTAGATTTTATTAGCTTTTTTTATTTTATTTATTTATTATTGGTTTTGTGGAGCGCTTGCCTTTTGAGCATGTGGAAGCAGTGGCGACATGTTTTTGTAGGGCTGTAAATCCGGATACAGATCCGGAGACCTGGCATAATTGGATCTGTATCTGGGTTTTGAAAACCGGTCAGTTATCTGCTTGGGTAAACCCGGCCAAAACCCGGGAAGATAACCGGATTTAAATTGTAACCAGATATCTAGGTTTCTAACTTTTTTTTTTTTTAAAAAAAAGTCTTTTTAACACTTTTTGAAAGGGTTTTGTTTATAGGACTTTATGTTTATTATTTTTTATATAATGAATATTTTTAAAGGCATTTTTTAAACTTTTTATTGCCATTCAAATTTATATATATATATATATAAATGTTGATAGCATCAACACACACACAACACTGCATACTACATATTACATTGTTTATATTACAATGCAAAAACATCAATTTTACAAGGTCATCATTATTTAATGTAACTGATATGTGAAGTAGGGAGTAATTGAGGATCGGCTGAAACTCCATTCCCAATGCCCTGATCGTTAGTCAATGCCATTCCCATATCACCTGCTTTTCAACTCTTCCATTTTCACCACGGATACATACCAAAATCTTTCCTCTCACTTTCTTGGGATCAAGAGTTCCAGCCTGACACATAAGACTACATGGGAATTTTGATTAAAAAATAAAATAAAATGACTCAGCTTTCAATAAGTTGGATAAATAACTTCCTAGGATCTCTGAGATGATCCTAACCTTTGGAAACTAACCTCCTTAGACGACAGTAAACAAAATCTTTGGCAAGAGAAAAGCAGCAGTACTTGCACATTCATCCATATATGAAAACTCTTGCTTGGCGTTGATTCATCATCTATTCCCTCCATATGATTTTGCAAACTATCGTCATCTGCTACCTTAGACTGGGACCATCTGATTCCTCATCCACTTCTGCTTCTGCTTCTGCTTCCTTGCTGTCTTCTTCAATACTAAATAGACCTTTAGCAGACCCACCAGCAAGAAGGGTACCCTGACCGAGAGTTGTTTGGATTTGAGTATTTTCTATGTTGAACTTGGGCCATCCATAAACCATTTGCAGATGAAGAAGATGCATGCCTTTGGGCATGAAGTCTACATTTCATCAATATCCTGTCCAGGAATAACATTTTCATACTCAAAAACTTCTACTAACTTGAGGTGAAAGGAAAATCAATCACCAAAGCAGGTATGTTTTTCCTTTCTTGAAGATAGTAAGACATACCTCACAGCACCAACAGATCGAACCTGCATCTTAATATAATCACTGTCAATAATAATATATCCTCAGATTATGCAAAATACAAACTTGCTAATGTCTAAAACATAAGCAAAAGAAATGTTCAAGCATGTAACTGAAGAATGCAGGAGTTCCGTGGAGTTGGAAACATGCCAAACTGATCAGGAAACAAGAAAAAGCAGAAACACCATCAAGTCAAATCAGCAATAACAAACATTACTCTTTTTCCTACCCAAAATAGAAACCCAAAAAGGCAGGGGACAAAAAATTAGAGAGGCTATAGGCGAAGGAAAAAATAAGAAATCAGACACAAATCACAATACGTCACCTACAAATCACTACAAATGACAAGAAATCACCTCTGCAAGTAGGGTTCCTCTTTTGAGCTAAAATCAGAAATCTAGGGTTCCTCGGCTTGATCTTGTTCTTGATTCCAGTTCACCACCTTTTCAGGTTGACCATCGTCAACAAACTGAAAGCAGAGAAGGGAAAGAAAAAGGATAAGAAGCAGAATTCTCTCAGATTTTCACAGAATTAGAGAAAACCAAAAGCTAAAGGCAGCACAGAACATTAATTGGTTGAACCAACCTTTCATAAGACAGAACAAGTTAAATCCAATGATTTCACATAATCACAGATCATGTCCTGGATAATTAATTATCAAGAAGAAAACATTAACAAAAGCGTGCATTAAGCATTTGGAAAATATAGAAATGATTAATCGAGTGTTTTCTGGAAAAAAAAACATTAACCAAACCTTTTAAGCTTGCTTCTCTGTTCAACACTTTCTGACTTGTCTACAGAACTCAAATGCCAATCTTTGTTAGAGCTATTGTTTGCCAAGTTTACAAAGGGAGTTTACAAGGTAACCAAATTCATTGATGATGACCAGTAGTACTACTCATGTATAGTATGCATGATTTTCGAATATGCAATAAATAAAGAGATCTCAGACAAATTTAAAGAGTAATTTGGAGTATCAGATCATAAATTTAAAGATTTATGTGCGAACAAAAGTTGATGAACAGAATTCTTCCCTCCCCAAAAAAAAAAAAAAATAGAAATAACATTTTTTGCCAATCACTCATTAATTCACAGGTATCAAATGCCAATCCAATTTAGAAGCTCGACCAATCTCATAGAGAACAAATCCCCAAAGTAACCAAGCCAGTTTTAGGTTTCTCCAAAGAATAAAAATATTATGACAAGAGTCCAGTCAATCTCTCTCTATATAGAAGACATCATTGAGAATCAGTTAAAAGATGGAAAACCATTAATACTGTCAACTCTTCCCTCCATAATCCACATTTTCTTCTCCATCTCTCCAACAAAAAATTAGAATACTCTAAACAAGACTGTCCTCATCACAAATCTTACTATTCACTAGTCAACCAACCCACGAAATATAAATTAACCATACAAACAAATCCAGTTCCTCTTAACTAAAATCCATAATTTACATACAAAACCCAGCATTCATAATCAAACTTTAAACACGAACACAAACATCCCTGTACAAATTGACATTCACATTCACAAATCAGAAAGAGAGAGAGGAACATACTGATAGTAGTGAGAAAATTCTAGGGCTTTTCTATGACATTAACGGATGGTGACCTCTCACCGGCGGCGATGGATCGATAGGGATGCTACTTGCTAGGGTTTGGGGGACTTTGAGAGAGAGAGAGAGGGAAAAGTGTCGAGAGAAAGGGAGAGATCCAAGGGACTTTATCTGCGACAGAAACCTGCAGTGATGGATCGATAGCAAAAGCTAGGGTTTTTTTTTTTGGGTTGGGGGGTGGGGGAGAGAGAGAGGGAGTCTGATTTGGTCGAAAGGAAAGTCACTGGCTGAAACTTGAAGGAAATTGCAATGCTGATAACCCCGTTTTTCATGTACAAAATGCCATTGTTTTGTGTATCTGAAACTGTTTTTTAAAAGTAAAACGGGTTATGGATATCCAGGTATATACCCGGATCCCGGATAACCACCCTGATTTCTAGGTTCTGGACAGGAAAAAAGATCTGGTCCGGATGCACACCCCTATGTTTTTGTGATGGGTTTAATTCCTAGGCAGGTAGGGTCTTGGTGGATTTGCTGGCTTGCTGGAAAGTGTTTTTTGGCAAACTTGGCAGAACAGTATGGATGCAGGTTCTCTGTCTGAGTGGTGCTGCTGTTACCCAATCTTAACACGAACAATTGCAGATTGTTATATGTTGAATTGAGTAATTTGTGTAAATTGCCTTGGCTAGGGTATCAGAGTGAATATATGGGGTGGTGGGAAGTCTCAGCGTAGTAGCCAGAAGGAAGTTTCTGGATTGTTGTTATCATGTTTTTAGTCAATACCAATGATTCTTTCTATGAGCTAGATTCACCCGACCTGTCCTCAATTTAATGTTAAATTTGTAAGTTGTATCGTGTCCTTTGTTCTTCTGATGGGACACTGAAGTGGAATAGGAAGATTATCTATACTTCAACTCACTCTTTATTCTAAAGCTTTTGAAGAAATATTATGGCTGGTTTGTTGTTATGGCAAAAAACTATTGCCCTCTGTTGGTTGGATTTTGAGCTTTAAGTTATTATTTTCTTAAGCATGTATTTTCCTGTTGCACTGTGTACAGCAGAGGACGTGCACCAGTCACAAGACGTGGGAGGTCGTCATCCTACTCTAAATCACCTAGTCCACGCAAGGTTAGTCACTGTTAGTTTTAGTTTAAAAGATAATTTGTTATCTATTAAAAAAAATAGAAGATAATTCATCTTATTCGATATTTGACACGGCTTCATCCTTTCTCACTATAACAGGTTACCAAGAGATCGAGTCGTAGTCCAAGAAGGTAATTACTGTCCATGGATGGTACTTGTACCATCCATTTGAATAAATTTCTCCTGAAATTTTCCAAACTTGTTTGCTTGCCTAGTATTTGCTATAATTCTCCTGTGAAACTCAAATGGCAGCAGAACTTTTCTAGTAATGTAACGCAACAACTGGCTTCATTTGTCTATCTTACTAGATGACTCTTTATACCTCTCTTTTCATGATTCAAAAAGCACTTTCATTATGCCCAAATGCTATATGTGAACAGTACTCCCTCAATTCTTTTTGCCAAGCACGTCAATACTACACAAAAACTAGGTACTCTTCATAGGAAAATTGAGGGAAAGTCATCAAGCTAGTTTCCTTCTCCCTCCCTCCCCACCTGAGTAAGACAAAAAAAAAAAAGTGAGAACACCTTAGGTTTATATCTTTGCATATATGATTCACGTGAACTTTGAAGGAAAGTCATAAAGATGAAAAACAATATGCATAGGATGATAAACAAGCGATCTCCATGCAATGTGCTCTACCTGTTACCTACCATGTTACCCTCACTTTCTAGTGCACGAGCCACGTGCACAACTTTTGGTGTCTGGTTGTCACGTGCTGTCACCATGTGTAGCTTTTCTCCAATTTTTGAGCTCTCTTGCTAGGAGCTGACTTCAACTTGTGCTTCAATCTGGAATGAAATCTCCTTTAACTGCTTTAGTTAAATCACCTCATTGGAATGTGTTGGACTTGTCCTCATGGTGTTTAAGGGCATGTTTGGACACTGAGAATTTTCAAAACTTTTCATAATTTCATTTCCAAACATCCTTGTAAAAAAAAAAAATCCATTCCCAAACATCGCTCAATTTATTTATTTATAAGTAAACAAGTATTATTGATCAAAGAATGGGCAAAAACTACCAATTACAAAAGTCATATGCTCCTATCTACGTAGGCGCATTATAAACTAAGAAATCATGAAGGTCCATGCCATTAAAGTTCACAGCAATGATCCAAGTACAAAGAGTTCTAAAAAAGAAAACTTTTAGCTCCGCCATAGATATCTCTGTCCTCAAACATCCGCTTGTTGCGCTCCTGCCATAAGCACCACATAATAAAGATAGGGATCATCTTTCAAACCGTTTTGATCTATTGCATGCCTCGAATAGAGGTCCAGCACGCCAATATTTCCACCATGGTCTCCAACATAACCCACGCAAGGTCCATTCTATTAAACACCTCATTTTAGAGAGTCCTGGTTACCTCACAATGTAAAAGTAGATGATTCACCAACTCACTCCCTCTTTTATACATGCAATATCAATCTGCAATGATTACCCTCTTTCTTAGATTATCCGTGGTGAGGATCTTGCCTAAGGAAGCTGTCCACACAAAAAATGAAGCTTTGGGGGGTGTCTTGTGCTGCCAAAGCCTTCTCCAAGAAAACTGTGAATCAGGTTCTTGTGTGAGGGTCTTATAAAAGGAACGAAAAGTGAACACCCCTCTCCCTACAGGAATCCACCACAAACCATCTTCATGCTGGATATTCAGATGATGAGAATACAAGAGACTATAAAAATCTACAAAACTTCCCATCTCCCAATGTTGTGCCGCCCGGTTGAAATTGATATTCTAGTGAGTACTCCCTCCCAAGATTCCCATAACCTCTGCCACTGTGGCATCTCTGGCACTGGTGATCTGGAAAAGTATAGGAAACAAATCTTGGAGAGCACTGTTACCACACCAAGCATCCTTCCAAAATCTGATCCTGGAACCTGCACCCAACTGAAACCTAGTAAGATGATGGAAGACCTCCCACCCTCTTCTTATATGCTTCCATAGTCCCACTCCATAAGCTCATCTAACTTCTCTAGTACACCAACCCTCCCCTAAACCACCATATTTGTTTTTTATCACAGTTTCCATAAGGCTTCTAGTTCCTTGTTATATCTCCACAACCATTTGCCAAGTAACGCCTGATTAAACAACCTTCAATTTCTAAGACCCAACCCGCCACTAGAGATAGGACGGCACACCATCTCCCACTTGATTAAATGGAACTTAAACTCTTCTCCTAAGCCACCCCACAGAAAATCCCGCTGTAGCTTCTCAAGTCGACCTGCCACACTTGTTTGTATAGGGAATAAAGATAAGAAATAAGTGGGTAGATTAGAAAGTGTACTTTGATCAAAGTAGTCCGGCCCCCTTTCGATAAGTACATTCTTTTTCACCCTGCCAGTCTCTTCTCTATTTTCTCAATCACCGTATCCCAAATCGAGCACGCCCTCGATGCTATCCCCAACGAAAGTCCTAGGTACGCCACAGGAATAGAAGCTATCTTGCAATCCAGTGTGCCAGCCAACTCCCGTACGTTTTGAACACCCCCAATCGGCACCAATTCGGATTTATCATAGTTCACTTTTAAGCCAGACATTGCTTCAAAACAGAGAAGCAACGCCTTCACAGCACGTAATTGATCTTGATCAGCCTCGCACATAATAAGCGTATCATCTGCAAACAACAAATGAGAAATATTAGTAATACCCCTCCTCGAAGATCCAATCTGGAAACTCCTTACAAAACCATTATCCAACGAAGCCGAGATCATCTTGCTTAGTGCCGCCATAACAATAACAAAAAGTAAAGGATATAATGGATCCCCTTGTCTCAAATCACGAGAACTCGGGAAGAAACCCTCTGGGCTGCCATTGATCAACACAGAGATGGAAATCACACCTACCCAGTAGATATAAAAGGAAATTCCAATTAACATGATCATACACATTTTCCATACCTAACTTGCACATAATCCCTGAGTTGCCAGCCTTCAGTCTACTGTCCAGACATTCATTGGCGATTAGAACCACATCGAGGATTTGTCTACCCTTTACAAATGCATTTTTAGGCTTAGTGACAATCTTCCCTAAAATCTCACGTAGCCGATTAGTAAGCACTTTTGAAATAATCTTGTAGACTCCATTCACTAAGCTAATAGGCCGAAAATCCGTGATCTCAATTGCCCCCACCTTTTTGGGTGCAAGGAAAGTGTTAAGACTTTTTCAAATTTTCTAACCGAGAACAACTCCTGAAACACCTTCAATGGATATTCTTTAATCACCTCCCAACATTCTTGGAAGAAGCCCATAGAGAAACCATCAGGTCCGAGAGCTTTTATCTTTTACCATTTTCCTTACTACATTATACACCTCTTCCCCCTCGAAAGCCCTTTCCATCCTAACTACTTTCCTCGGCTCAATAATGTCAAAAACCAATCCATCAAGAGTAGGCCTCCACCCCACCTGCTCAGTAAGGAGTTGTTCAAAGAAATCAACAACATGATCTTGAATAAACTCATTTTCTCTCCACTCCACTCCCCTCAATTTTCAACACCTAAATGTTATTATTTCTTCTATGAGAGTTTGCAATTCTATGGAAGAACTTCGTGCTCCGATCCCCTTCCCTTAACCATAGTACTCGACTTTTGGCGCCATGACATTTCTTCTTGTGGAATTATCCTCTCAAGATCTGCAACCAGCAAAGTTTTATGTAGTTGCTCTTCCTCAGTAAGTGGCCTCTTGGAGTCTTTCTAATTCCTGGATTTCCATCCATTTGGTATTTTTGTTTTCCCCTACATTTTCGAAAGATTGTATATTCCACTCCTTCAAGTTTCTTTTTAAGGCTTTCAATTTGTTTGCAAAATGAAATTGTGTGTACTGTCGAACTGGTATGAAATCCACTACTGTTTGACCCACTTCACTAAATCTTCCGATTTCAACCACTTATTCTTGAACTTAAAGTACCGTCTACCACTATGAAGGCCTCCACAATCAAGCAAAATAGGCCAATGATTTGAAGCGAAGTGACCAAACACTTGTCATACGTCCGGAAAATAGTTTTCCCACTCTGTTGAAATTAAGAAACGATCTAAGCGAGACTAGGTCTGATTATTCGACCATGTGGCTGGGCCCCCTACGAGTGGAAGGTCTACCAAGTTCAAGTCAAAGATATACTCTGAGAACTCCAAGCTTGCATGCCTCATTCTTCTACTTCTGAAGCTCACACTTTGGAATCCAACATTGAAATTACCCCCAATACACGAAGGAAGATCCCACTGGCTATGTACCCCTGCTAGTTCATCCCACAATAATCTTCTATCGCGTTTGGCCTGTAAACACCTGCAAAAGCCCACAAGAAATCATCAAACACAAATTTAAAAGAGCACACTACCGTATATCTCCCTATATAGTTCTCCATTTTCTCCACCACCCGCCTATCCCACATCACCACAACTCCTCCTGATGCCCCTGTAGAGGCCATGTATACCCAATCCACATGATTACTGCTTCATAAACTTCGAACAACCTTCCTATTGATCAATCATCTTCGTCTTTTGTAAGCATACAATGTCCGCTTTCCACTCACGAAACAAGTGTCGAATCCAAAGACGTTTATTTGACTTGTTGAGACTACGAACATTCCAAGACACAATCTTGGGTTTTATTGGGGAATAGCTAGCCCCTTCCCTTTTACCCTACTCCTGCTGAAGCTCTTCGAATTCATCGACCACGTCAGTCTTTTAAACTCCCGAATTTTCTTCGAGTCCCCCTTTCTTTTTTGTTGATGTCTGGCTTCAATAGCAGTTAACAAGGCCATGCTCTTCATACAAAATTTTTGAATACTGTACTGGACACCGTACCGGTCAAGGTACTGGAACGAAATATTTTGGTACCGGTATCGTTTCGTATACCGTTTCGGGATAATCGATATATGAATAAATTATATATAAATATATATATATATAAATTATATTCTAAAATAATAGTCTATATTTGAATAAATTATATATAAATACATATATATGTAAATTATAAATAGTCTAGTTTGAATTGGGGGTCAAAAAATGAGTTTGTAGTTTGAAAAAATGAAAAAAAAAAAAACAATTAAAGGCCGAAATATGTACAGGCCAAAATATAGGCCGGTACGACCAGTATTTGGACCGGTACGAAATATATATAGTACTTGTCCTGGACCAGTGACTGGTACGGTACGATATTTAAAACAGTGCTTCATACCCCTCACACTCAATCCCTACATAATGTTGGATCTCTTTCACTTTATGTATTACCCAATCCGAAGCTTGGTCTAGAAAACAGTAGTTCATGGGATATGATTCCCCATCCTGTTAATCTGAAAGTTCTGAAACTCCTCTTCCACCAAAATCTCATCCAAACCCACTTGACCGCAAGCCTCAGTGAGGAACAATTCGTCCTCCACTGAATGCATAAGGTCGTCCGAATCACCATCCTTAAAAATTATATTCAAACAATTTTTGAACTTTATAGTAATTTTGTTTTAAATTTTTCTCAGTTTCCAAAACCTAATAAAACATCTTCACCCAAACTATTTTACTATTCACAAAAAACTATTTTACTATTCACAAAATTCGGAGATACTTCAGGTGTTCTAACATATCCTAAATTTTTTTTTTTTTTTTTTATTTTTAAATTCTTTAATGGATTTTGGTTTGTTCTGACGGATGGTTGCTAATATGTAGGCCTTTGAGAGGAAGGAGCAGTAGCAACAGCAGCCGCAGTAGTTCACCACTGCCACCTCGTAAGCCATAGGTAATCATCGCATCTCTCTCTCCCCTTCTGCTGCCGCACATTCCACCCCCCCCCCCCCCCCAAAAAAAAAAAAAAAAAAAAAGCAAGGAAAAGGAAATCTGACCCCAAGCGTGTAGACCATGGAATTAAGATATTATGGCTGTAATATTGGAGTCTTTTGTTGGCTATGACGAAGATTTTAGGGCTGTAATATTTGAGGCTTTTGTTGACCATGAAAACGACATATTATGACTGTAGTATCGGAGTAGATATTCTGTACTGTTTATGGCTTTTTTTTTTTAGTTATTTGAAGTCCAAAACTCCGACGGAGAAAACAATATTCAAAAGGGTGTCTGTTGTTCTTATTAAGGCTACATTATGAGTACAGTTTGTATGATTGATCTTGTCGGTAAAGCTCATGGCATGCACCTTCTATACCCGACCCCGACCATAAGCTGGTTATCCTCAAGAGCCGTTGTCCTTTCGCCTCAAGGGGTCTGGGGCTGTACCAGAGCTCAAAAGGACAAGGCCAGGTTGTGGTGGCATGATTGGTTCTACCCTTGTTTTTGTGGGTTTTCTATAATTAAATATCGCCTAGTAGTTTTGTAAGCAATGATGAAACGGTTTGGGTATCTTCCGGTGTTGATGGTTCAATCTTCCAGATTTTTTTTTTTAACTTATCTCGATGGTTTTGACCGGTTTAGTTTTGATACGTGAATTAAATTGATATAATAAATCCTCCGGAATCTATTCGTATAACAAGTTGGGTGCGTTTCCATCGTGGTAAAGAAAAAAGTTCCATTCCACCTATCTTCTTCTATGGTTATCAATTTTGTCAGACGACTCCTCGATTTGCCAATTTAATGAATGTCACTAATATATCTAAGCCAACGGCTGAGTATCCTTCCTTGTAATCTCACCCTTACGTCTCTGACAAAACTGCAATTATCCAACTGTTTAAATATTTAATCACGAACATAATCGAAAGGAGCGGATCGAGTAAATTCTAAAAATTTTCAAAAACTTCAAATTGCCAGACAGTTGCTCAAGCGACTCGTGTTTTCTCGGCTAAATCAATACACCCTAGTGGGCAGTCTGCTTAATCGACTTTCAGGAGTTTTTTGCCTTCTTGATTTATTCGATAATTTCTTTCAACTTTTCTTCAATTGCTTCGTTATGTAACTTTAGATTTGTATAATCCTTAATTTTAATTATTTATTTTTAAAACCTTTGTAGTAATGTTTGTCAAATTGCCCGTATACATCAGTATTGTAACATTCCCCCCCACCTTGTGCAATGCCCCCAATTGTTACACCCCAACTCCTTCTGAGATTTGATTGAGGTTGAAGCGTCGGGCATGTAACACAAGATTACATATTTCGTTCATGATAGATAATATGTAATTTACCTAGCATGCTTATAATATTATGCAATAATCGCAATGAAACATCTTTTTCTTATTTTTCTCATGACTTGTAAATTGTACCAAAATAAATTAAAATTCCAAATTTTTTATATAATTCTAAAACATACCTACTCATTTATTATTCATCAAGGAAGGCATAATCCGAATCATTAAGTATCGCATCGGAGTAGTAAACTTTTTGAATACATCATACTTTACCTTTGTCTTTACAACACAGACTTAGAATAATAAACCATAAATAACCAACAACAAATATATTTATTATATATATATACACACACACCACAACATTCCTTCATTCCTGCAAGACTTTTCTCAATCAATTTCATCCAATCTTGTGGTTTCTTCTTATTTGAGACTCGACTCTTCATGTTCTACATGTATTACCATTCCCGGTTGAGAATGGTAGTTAAGACTACTACGATGAGATTTATATAAATCTTAGTAAGTTATACGTCTAAGCTACCATCAATTTATAAAGCATGTATGATAATAAGCACAGCATGTATACAACATGACTGACTCGACCATACACTTACAAGAAAAGACTTTGGAGTTTTCATACTTCATCCTTAAAAGACTAAATAACATTTCTAAGATCTTTAAAAACTTAGGACTTGTTTGGATGTTGATATGAGATGAGAAATTTGTGAATAGTAGTAAAATCGTGTGAATAGTTTGAGTTAACATGTTTTATGGGATTTTGAAAAAGGAGAGAGAAAATTGAATAAAAATATTAAAGTATTAAAATATTATTAAAATATAATTTTTGTTTTAGAATTTGAGAAATTGAATTGTTTTATTTGTTTTGTTTAAAAGTTTGAAAAAGTTGTAATGATTAGGTAATGACTAGATGAAAAAATTGAAGATTTGTAATTGAAAATTTTTTATGTTTATGGTGTTTGGATGTTGAGATGAGATGATGAGATAAGATAAAACCATCTTGCAATCCAAACAGGCCTATTGTTAAGTGCTCCTTAAACTTTTCCCATCTTCATATCCTCCATTATTTTCTTACTAAACGTAATAACTTTCACCAATATTAGTCCCGTGCACTACTTGCATCACCATCAATATTAACTCGATACATGCCTAGAACACATCTTAAATCCATCATTCTATTGTAAACTGGCTACCCAAAAATCCCATAACACAAAGGCACACACTCTAATCATTTACCACTTGAGCCCAACACAGATACATCATACAACCAATGCTCATGCATAACACACCTAACATGCTCAATCTGTCAAGTTATTGAGTCTCATTGTCCTCATGAAATCCCCATCCATAATTTATTGGATAAAGCAAAGCTAACAAACCCTTCATAACAAGATTTTTCCAATTTCATCTTTCTTTTCAAATATGAAAAGTACTGTAGTAAGTCTAAATGTAATTTTTTATTATATTTCAGCTCCCTCTCTCTCTCCGGCAGCTCTTCTTCTTTCTCTCCCGCGTCTCTTATTTCTCTTCTTCTTCCCTCTTTCTCTCCTACGGCTCTTCTTCTTCCCTTTTCACTTCCTTCTCTCCATCACGACACCGCGGCTCAAAAAGCTTCATTCTTTCTCTCCCACGACTATTCTCTCCAGCACGGCAACCAATAACATGGTAAAATTTGAAAAGTACTGTAGAAGTCTAAATGTCATTTTTTATTATATTTTGGCTCCCTTTCTCTCCCACGGCTATTTTTCTTTCTCTCCCGCGTTCTTCCCTCTTTCTCTCCCACGTCTGTTCTATCTCTTCTTCTTCCCTTTTTCCCTCCTGTGACTCTTCTTCTTCCCTTTTCACTTCCTTCTCTCCAACATGGCACCACGGCTAAAAAAGCTTCCCTCTTTTTCTCCCACGACTATTCTCTCCAGCACAGCATTGTGACAGCTTCTCTCCAGCATGGCAACCAATAACACGGTAAAATTTAAAACCCTAGCCTTGATTTTACACTTGATTTTGTTGTTTGGGTTTTATTTTGTGTTGTTGTTTGGGTTTGATTTTGTTTTCAATTTCTAGTTTTGATTATTACATATGTTAAATCGCGCCTCTGTTTGCCTTTTAGTTTCAATTTCTCTTTTTTCAATTTCCGTTACATATGTTAAACCCTAGATTACAACTAAAGGGTCCATGTTCAATCATCGATGTTGTATCAAGTTTTAAAACCTAACACTAGATGTGACAAATTTTGCTGACTGTTACAGTTGGTTCATTAATTTAGTGGAGTTTTCAACATAGCCTATTTTGCAGTCATATGGTCTTTCGTTCCCCTTTTGGAATTTTGGGAGCACCTTATATGAAAGTCTTGGATCTTGGTAGTGTAGCTTGTTTCACTGTTTGGAATTTTGGGAGCACCTTATATGAAAGTCTTGGATCTTGGTAAAGTAGCTTGTTTCACTGTCGAAGACAATAGTTGGTTTAGGAGGATAGTATAAATTAATAGATTATTGTTTTATATTGTTTGAAAGAAACCCGTGCATGAGCTTTACGATATGAAAGGACAAATAATATGAAAGGTTAGAGACATGATCAAGTAGATTGTTCATATTTCAAATGAAGTATATGGAGGGGACCATAAAATTATCATTTGTAGCTTTCAACTAGTATAGCCGGCCTATACATTCTGGTGATGCTTCATCTGTAAGAGGAGGCATTAATGCACTATTATTGTTGGGCCCAATCATTATTACAACAATCAAGATCTTCACTAAATTATAAATCAACCACAATAAAAAACCAAAATTTATCAGTATGGTTTGAGTTTAAACCCTTTATGGCACTATAAGAAGTTTTAGAATCAAATTTGAAATCTGTTACAATTTAAGAAAAGGCAATGGGAATTGAAAAGCTTGTTGAACTCGAGTGTAGCTTGTAAAGCAAACCAATCCTATGTAGTGTGCTTGAGCTTGATTCATTTGTCAATCACTCGTGAGCAGTTTATACCCTAAGTTGCTTCTCAAGATAGAGATGAAAACCACTACCAGTGATGCGGTCTTCATGTTAGACAGCCAGGGAAAAGAAAGAAAATAACTTTCTTCACTGCAATTTATCAAATCTGAATAATAATCAAATTAAAAACCTTAAGCACACTCTTATACCAAAGAAACCCAAGGAAAAACTAAATTCCAATACCTCTATCGTAGCATGAATGGTACCACTACAGTGTGTGAAAAGTGACCACACAACTTCTAAAAAAAAAACCTCTAATCTTAGCCATTCTCAAGGTACCCTTTTGCCTTCTTTTCTTAATTCTTTCCTTTTAGATGCTATCTCTGGTTTGTTTGTTTGTTTTTTTTTTTTAAATCTATCTTTGTTTTAGATTTTGTCTTTGTCCTATATATTTGTTTTGCATCTTTCATGATCATTAGATTTTAAGTTTTTCTTCTATTCACACCTTTTATCAATTGTCTTATAATTAACCATTCACACGTAGGAAATCTGATCAATGTTTCTATCTATCACTTATTTGCTAAAGGGCATTTTCATAAAGATATTGTTGTTGGATGAAATATATTTTTTGCATAATTGCATGCAATGATCAAATTGTGGGTTATGAGAACATGATATTTTGGTGATAAACCGATCTGCTTGCATATTTGGTGAGTCTAAAATTATAGTTCTTGAGAATCTACGACAAGTGTCACTTACTATTGTACAGTGATGGATTGCATGCTTTAAGAGATGTAAGAGATGGATTGTATGCTTTAAGAGATGTAACGGATGGATTGTGTATTGAGCATATTGGAATTATGAGTCTAGTTCCTAATTTTCTACAATTATACTCAAATCAAGGATGAACATCACATTTGATGAAGATCCCTTCTTTACCACTCTATTGCAAATTGGTGAACAAGGTATTTCCAGTACCCTAATGACTAGCAGTCATGATAATATTGGATTCCAAGCAACACAATTGGAAGGTAAAAAAAGGACACCTAGTAAGGAAACACAACGAGGTGTGTCTTTCAGCGTAGATGAAGACAATCTCCTCGTGTTGGCTTGGCTCAATATTAGCATGGATGCTATATGGGGGGTGAACAAAAAATATTCACAAATGTGGGAAAGAATTAGCGATTATTACAATGAGCATAAAAAACCTAGCATGACAAATTGTTCTGGGGGGTTATTGACCAATCGATGGTCGATGATCCAAAAATTCATAAATAAGTTTTGTGCTGCTGTGGCCCAAGTAGAATCATTGCATCCAAGTGGTGCGACAGAGCAGGACAATGTGCACAACTAATTTCATTCTAAATTTTCTTGCTGAAATTCTATTATCACATTCTTGTTACATTCGCATATTTAGATGGAAAGAACCAAAATCATGTAAGGAGAGATTGAGAAGGCCACATACAACATAGAACATTGCTGGTGTCTACTGAGGCACCAACCAAAATGGTAGCAACATGTGTCAATGTTGTTAACGAGAAGGAAACCACATGGGAAACACCCTGCTATTGAGGAGTCGACTCCACTAGGAGACGACATGATAGATGAAAACGTAGAGGTCATTTCTGAGAGACCTCCAGGCAAAAAGCTTGAGAAAGAAAGGGAGAGAAAGAGGAAGGCTGGAGAAGCTTACGATGCTGAATTTGCTAAGGCCTTAACTGACATGTGAAATGACAGAGCCATATACACTTCTGAGAGAAGACAAGAGATGAGCAAGAGTATTTATGATAAGACTAAATTACTAGTGGAGAAAAAGAGGAAGAATGATATTCAGAAAAGAAAGATTGATATGGAGATAATGAAATTAGATCTTGTTGGCATGAATGGAATGCAGCAAAAGTATTTCTTGAATCTTCAGAAAGAGATTTTTGAGGAATCACAGAAGCAATTTTCATCTTCATCTCCATCTTTTCATTTTGAAGATGTGTAGCCATCTCGGTCTCAACCTATTCTTATCCACTTAATATTGTAATTAAATAGTTTACAATTGGTTTTAGTAGCTGGGCAGCCACATGTGGTTGAAGTACATGTGGCTGGGCAGCAACTATTGCCTATGCTATTTTGTGGCTTTTTGTTATTTTGGGTTGTTGGATTGTACAGATATTGGCCTTTGTTCTGTTGGAGTGTTGTTTTGGGCAGCAACTATTGCCACATGTAGGGCTGTTATTTTGTTATATGCTTGTGATCATGTGATTTTCTCATAATGTATTTTGTTATATTTTGAGATTATTATATTATAGATATGAGATTTTTATGGATTGTATATATGAGATTGTTATTTACATATGAGATAATATGCACAAATATGTACATCTTAGATTATTATATTATAGATTGTTGGATTGTGAAAATGAAAATGAATATGATTGTTGGAGGTTATTAAAGATTATGAGAATAAAATGAAAAAGTAATTAAAAAATAAAAATTAATTAAAGAAATATAAATAATAAAAAATAATAATAATTTTTTTTATTATAGTGAATGTGATGGCTAATCCAATGTAGATTTTAAATAGTAAGTGATTAGCTAAAAATTAAAAAAGTTACATATTCTTCAAATTTTGAAGATTAGAATGACCAATCCAATGCCAATGCTCTTAGGACATAGAGATAGAAAATATACCACAATTCGAAAGGATGTTGTGCGATGGTTTACAGTATGGCACACAATTTTATAGTGGTCTGTTTGGCTACTTGAGGGTGGTTCTCACACAAGACATGGTGATTTACGATGGAGTATGGCTGAACTGTGGTGGCTCAAGGCTTGCAAGGCTTTCACTCGGTTACTTCATGGTATTGAGTTTTTAGCCGCAACAGTTGGACCTCGCGATTGGGGAGAAAAAAATGTGATGCTCTGTTTTTGGTTGTTGTTGGGCTTATCATGAGAAGGAGCTAGGAGCCGGTGTCTTGGCCTAGGAGGAGGCTCACAATGGTGGTAGTCTTCAATGATGGTTTGTTACGGACTGAGATGGGAGCTGAAATGGATGGGAATGGAAGATGAATGAGAAGCTGATGTGTGGAGATATGAAAGGGGGAAGATGGCAGTTTAGTTAGTTATGGATTTAATGATACGTTGTCTTTTCCACTAATTAGAGTGTTGTCGTTTTGTGTCATTTTGTACATAAGTCAGAGATAATAACTGGAACGGTGCCGTTTGAACAGGAAATAAATACAAAATTGTAATTAGGAAGTGACGTTGTTTTTGGTGTGATGTGTTGAATTGTTGTAATTGTATACAGAACGTTATCCTTTTAATACATATTAATAAACATGGATGAGGAAGCTTTGATATGTTTCCAGGAGGCAAGTGAAGTTGGAGTTTTTCATTCTTGGGAAGAGTTTACTCAAGCTGTGCAAGTCAGATTTGGGTTATCGACATATAATGATCCAATGGAAGCTCTTACAAGACTTAAGTAGGTTAGTTCTGTAAATGCTTATAAGGTTGACTTTGAACTACTGTATAATTGAATTAATGGCATTTCTGAGAAAAACAAGCTGAGTTGTTTATTGATTGGCTTAAGAGATAAAGTGAGATTACCAGTGAGGTTTTTGAATCCCAATTCCTTAAATGATGCTTTTGGATTATCCAAAATTTAAGACTGATATATTTAGAGTACAAGAAGGTCATGGAGAAATAATTCTATATTCTCATTAGCATAATTCTGAGTGGGAAATGTCTAAAAGTGTACATGCTGGATCGATTTTGGGTACATGTAAAACTTAGCATACTACAAAGTTACCTTGTCAAAAGGTATCTAAGGCCCAAATGCAAGAAAGAAGGAAGAAATGGCTATGTTCAGACACAAGAATGCTGCTGGGGGAGTGCAGAATAGACCAACTGAAGATGGAAGAGTGAACGTTCTGGAGCCTAAGTGGCATCATGGTCATAGAGGTGTGAAACCAAAAATGTATTTGTTGGAGGGCATGGATGTTTTTGGAAATTGTAGTGGTGAGTCTAGAATAGACCAGGAACCATTGATTGAGAATGTACATGATGAAGTTGAGGAATGTAGGAACATTGCCTCAATTTCCCTGCAGGCCATTGTTGGGACTCCAAACCCAAAGACAATGAGGGTAGTGGGTCAAATTAATAAGAAGAAAGTTGGTATTTTGATCAACACTGACAATACTCATAATTTTGTGGATACTTCAATGGTAGCTAGATGTAATTTGCCTATGAAGATGGACCACCCTATTCAAGTGAGGGTTGCCAATGGTGAAGTGTTGAGCAGTAAGGGCAAGTCTACATCAGTAGGAGTACATATGCAGGGTTGTGATGAAGTGTGAAGTGTTGGTTTTTTCACACTGACTTTGGGGAGTTGTGATGCAATGCTTGGGTTACAATCGCTTTTGTCATTAGGGCCTGTACTTTGGAACTTTGTGGATTTAAAAATGGACTTTTCTTATAGTGGAATGACTGTTTGTCTCAAGGGCCTTAAATCTCCTACCACTAACTTGATTGATGATAAAGAGATCTCTAGTATTTCTAAAGTGGGGTATAAAGGGTTGTGGTTGTAGCTATTGTCTACTAAAAACAGATAATCTGAGCCTAATACTTGTGTTGAAGTTTCCAAGTTATTACAAAAGTACAGTAAGGTTTTTGATGAAACTTGTGACTTACCTCCCCAAAGGTCTCAAGATCATCAAATACTTCTAAAGAATGAGTCCCTACTAGTCAATGTAAGGCCATATCGATATCATTATTATTAAAAAATAGAAATTGAGAAGATTGTTAGTGAATTACTGAAATCAGGTGTGATTAGATCAAGTTAGTCCCCATTTTCTTCTCATGTTTTGTTAGTAAGGAAGTCAAATGGGTCATGGAGGATCTGTATTGATTATAGAGTGTTGAATGAGGCTACCATTAAAGACAAGTACCCCATACTTGTAGTGGATGAGATGAGTTGCTATATGAGTTATTTGGCTGCACTATTTTCTCCAAGTTGAATTTGAGATCAAGTTATCATCAAAGCCGCATGAGATCTGATAACATTCATAAAACAACCTTTAGAACACATGAGGGACATTATGGGTTCCTTGTCATGCCATTTAAACTCACTAATGTTCCATCAATATTTCAAGCCCTCATGAATGATGTGTTCAAGCTATTTTTGAGACAATTTTTAATAGTGTTTTTTGATGATATCCTTGCTTATAGCAAGGACCTGTAACCTCATTTATTACATCTAGCCACTGTCTTGGAAATAGTGGAGAATAATCATTTGTTTGCAAAGAAAACAAAGTGTCATTTTGTATGTGCTGAGACCGAGTACTCAGGACACTTAATTTCTAAGGATGGTGTGAGAGTTGATCCAAAGAAATTGGATTCTTTGGTAAGCTGGCCAGTTCCTAAAAATGTTAACTCTTCAAGAGGCTTTTTTAGGACTGCCGAGCTATTATATGAAGTTTATTAGAGGTTATGGTCAGATAGCTTCTCCTTTGACAACTTTATTAAGAAATGATGCATTTTAGTGGTCTTCAGCAGCAGCAGTAGATTCCTTTGCCAGATTTATCCAATGTTGTCTTTGCCAGACTTTACAAAGAAATTTGTTATAGAATGTGATGCTTGTGGGGTTGGAGTGGGAAATGTCTTGATGCGGAATCATAAACCATTGGCCTTTCTCAATGAAGCTCTTAAGGTTAAGAACATGTTGCTCTCCATATAAAAATAAATTATTAGCCTTGGTTATAGCTGTTAAGAAGTGGAGACATTACCTACTTGGGAGTGCATTTGTCATTAGAAGAAACAATTGAAATATCTGTTGGAGTAGAAAATTGGCACAACAGCTCAACAGAAGTGGATCTCGAAGCTGTTGGGTTATGAATTTTCTATTCAATACAAAAAAGGAGCTGAGAACAAAGTGGCAGGTGCTCTATCACGGAGGAACATTATAGATGATTCTATGTTGCTTACTGTTATATCATTTCCTACTCCAACCTAGTTGGAAGAGTTGAAGAAGGCTTATCTTGAAGATCAGACGGCACAACAACAATTTAGATTGTTGCAAAATGGCTCACCCTCTACTTCTTCCTTTACCCTTAAACATGATCTTTTATTTAAGAAGGGGAGAATCTATATTCCGGACCACCCTGAATTAAAAGTGAAGATTTTGCATTTTATCCATGCTAATCCATCTGCAGGCCCATAAATCCTTTCATTGTGCTAGAAGTGACTTTTACTGGCCAGGGTTGAAAAGTGAAGTAAAAATGTATATTTAGAGAATGTGAGGTCTATCAAAGGAATAAAGTGGAGAAAGTAAATCTTGCTGGCTTAATACAACCCTTACCTGTGTCTCAAATTTTTTGGATAGATTTTTCTATAGATTTTGTAGAAGGATTATTTGTTTCAAAAGGCTATTTTGTTATCATGGTGGCTGTTGATAGATTGTCTAAATACTATCACTTTATGGCATTAAAGAATCCCTTTACAGCTGCAAAGGTGGCCTATTTATTTTTTGATAATGTGTTCAAGTTGCATGGCATGCCCGAGAACATAGTTTCTCATTGGGGTTCTTCCTTTACAATTCATTTTGGAAAGAGCTATTCAAGTTATAAGGGGTAAATCTTTCTTACTCTTCTGCTTATCACCCCCAAAGTGATAGGCAGATTATCATCAAATCTATAAGCCAAGGCTATGGTTCGAATGATTGACATTGGCTGAGTGGTGGTGTAATACCACTTTTCACACTTCTACCAAGTTAACACCCTATGAGGCAGTGTATGGCAGACCCCCTACAAGGTTACATAATTATATACCATGTCTGACATCTAACCAGGTAGTGGAAGAATTATTGAAGACCAGAGATCTGATTTTAACCACCTTAAAATAGAACCTATTAGCAGCTCAGGAGAGAATGAAGTTTCAATATGATAAGAAGAGGATTGAGAGGGAATTTTCAGTTGGAGATTATCTCAGGCTTTAGCCTTATAGACAACATTCATTGGTTGCTAGGCGTAATTTCAAGCTTTCTCCAAGGTTCTTTGGACTATTTCAGATCACACATAGGATTGGTCAGGTTGTTTATAAACTTGATCTTCCTCAACATGCTTCATTTCATCCTGTATTTCATGTTTCTTGCTTAAAAAAGAAAGTGGGGCAGCATGTTTCACCTCTTTCCACACTACCACTAGTTGATCTGCAAGGTGAGCTGACACTAGAGTTTGAATGTATTTTACAGCATAGAAGCAAGAAGGTTCACAATAGAGCTCTTTTGAAAATTTTAGTGCAGTGGAAGGGAGCTAGAGTTGATGATGCCACTTGGAAATCCTATTGACAGATTCGCAATAAATTTCCTCACCTTGTGGGTAAGGTGATTTGAAAGGGAGGGGAATGTTACGGGTTGAGATGGGAGCTGGAGTGGATGTGAATGGCAAATGAGTGGGAAGTTGATGTGTGAAGGAATGAATTGGGGAAGATGATAGTTTAGTTAGTTGGGGATTTAATGACACGTTGTCATTTTCATTAAATGGAGTGTTGTCATTTTGTATGTAAGTTAGAGGTAATAGGTGAAATGGTGCCGTTTGACAAGAAATAAATATAGAATTGTAGTTAGGAAGTGATGTCATTTTTGGTGTGATGCGTTGAATTGTTGTAATTGTATAAAGAACGTTGTCATTTAAATACATATAAATACACCACGAGCTGAGAAGGAGGCCAACTTTGGAATTCATACAACTCTTTTCCCTCTCTTCTCTCTCTAGTTCTTGCTCTTCTTGGATGGTGACTACCTTGAAACAGTCATTAGTAGAAGGGTCCATCACATGGCTTCAAGTTGCAGAAAGAGGGGCTTTGACTTAGGGCATTTCCATGGTGGCTCACGGTTGAGCAAGGGCTATGAGGGGGAGGGGAGAAAATTGTGTGTGTGTGAGAGAGAGAGAGAGAGAGAGAGAGAGAGACCTCTAGTGAGAGACCAAGGTAAAGAAAACTAGGGAAGACGAGGCATACCTACTCGGTCTCGTGATTGGTCAGCAACGATGGAGAGAAGAAAATCTCACCGTGATGGAACTTGGGTGATACCCGGCGTAATGAGTGACAAGGGGCTAGCGTGGTTGTGGAACACAGTGGCAGATCTGGACACGAGAGGGAGTGTGTGTGCATGGGAGGCATGGGTCTTGACTTCTCTTGCACACAAGGTGACATGTGGTGCCCTTCCATTGGTCACTTCACACTTGGAAATCAAAAATATTATTATTGCACCATAACTTTTTAAAAATTCTAACTAATTCTAAGCACCTAAAAAAAATCCAAGTAGTCTCGAGTTCACTTTAAGGATCACAATTTGACTTCACTCTTGAAATGAAATTTCAATTAATAAAATCCATAATATGCATGTCTTTTAATAATCCAAAACTTATTAGGAATTTCCCCAATATTAACCTATTAACACCATCCAAAATTGTCCGCTAAACCTTAATGGGCTAAAAATGAAATTTTGGGCCTAACTAAATTTCCAAGCCATCCTCGATAAATATTTATTCATGGGCTCACCCAATATTGCTCATTAAACCTAATTTAGGTCAAATTAAATTATCTACATTTCATCTCTAATATTTTTGAGTTGGAGTGTTACACCCAACCTTCGCTTGGGATTTAACGGAGACTGAAGCGTAAGGACATGTAACGCAAGATTACATATCTCGTTCATGCTAGATAGTATGCAATGCACCTAGTATGTTTCTAACAGTATGCAATAATCATATCGGAGAATTTGTTCAATTATAAATTGTACCATAGAAACTAATCCTGAAATATTTTTCATAACATTAATATATATAGTGGTTCAATATCCATCAAAAGCATAACCTTAAACCAAAAGAAACATTGTATTGGAATAAAAACTTCTTAGTTACAAATGTCTATACAATTTCCTAACTACAGATTATGACGCTCACGGAGCTCAACCATCAATAGCAAAATGACATAAAACAAATCGGAGGATGGTCTCCAATAACTCCTCTAGGGCCAATCCCTTGCTAATCAATCTTGTTGAGGCTTGATCGTTCATCTTCATGATGACCTAACATAACTTCTACCATTCCGGATGGGAATGGTAGTTGAGACTACTACGATGATATTTTTACAAACCTTAGTAAGCTATACTACTAACATACCAACAGTTTACAAAACATGCACAACAATAAGCATGGCGTGAATGCATGAGTGACATGCTTCATCATCGAAGCTTCATACTTTCATGACATGCTTGCATTCAAAAAATATTTTCATCATCAAAACCTCATACTTTCATGACATGCTTGCTTTCAAAAAATATATTTGTTCACTCTTATTCTTATTCTTACAAAGGGTGGATGCCTCATGATTCCCCTTAAATTGTCCTCTGCCAGTTATCGCACCACATCATATGCCTTTTGACCAGCTATGAATACGTCATACATAGAATGAATACTCAGGCAGATCGTAATGCCTTCACCATAAGTACCCTTTCGCTTTTGGCATATCTAGTCATCTTCACCAAAAACTCTAACTGATTTGGTAGATTGTAACACCTTCATCATAAGCATCTTGTTTCGCACCCACTAGCCGTAGGTGTTACGATTTTGCTCCGAAAATGTTTTGGTTCCGTTCGAAATCTGTTGACTATTTTTCATCAACTCAGGAGATTCTATAAAATTTTTACACACTTCAGAGTGGACATGGGAGTTCCACTAGGATAATCTTCCATCCTAGCATTAGGTGCATGACAAAAATAATTTACATGGTTGATTTATGTTTCATGACAAATATTCATGTTTCATGATATATGGCAATATAATATGACGAACGTTTTAGATATTAATGAAAACTCGAAATAATAACCTTGATTCACTAACATGACATTTATCATTAAACATACTGACATAAACCAGGAGTAAGTTATAAACTTAAAGACTGCTCTTAGCATAGAAAATTTTCCTCGGCTGTAATAAATGCACACTAAGGTTAGGGACCATTCAATACACCAAAAAAAATCATAAAAAATTTCCAAACTTCCAAAAATAAAAATTTGCAAAAGCCCCTTCAATTTTCCCAAAAATTGCAATTTGACCCCTAAACTTTCCATAATTTCATTTCAGCCACAAACTGTCAAAAGTCAAAACTCCATAAACCTCACATATTTTCTATTCTAAATCCATTTCTAACTTACAAATGTTGTTTTCATATATCCTACCCAAAAACTTATGGCAACACTAAAACCCTAGATGTACACATCTTGCTATCTGAAAATTAATCCTAAACCTAACCTTGCAACCATTTAACCAATTTAACCAATTTATCCTTTGATCATTTTCTAAAATAGAGTTCAATAGCCTATTCATTCACTTGTTTCAAGTAAAAGAAGATCAAATTTGCAAAAAAAATTGATAACCTACACAACCATGGAGATCCAACATCAAACAGTGACCTCACTTGGTGATTCTTGTTCTTATTGGTAGTCAATGCTGAAATCATGAAAGTTACTAAAGTTTTAACCTTGACATGATCAAAATCACTTCTTGAAGATTCCTACTTCCAATCAACTTTGGTAAACCTAAACATGTTTGGAAAGAAAACCGTATACACAATTAAGGACAAACTGAATATATGCTTGGATACTCTTGATCATGTAACATGCTTATGCCTTAATTCCAAAGATTTTCTTTCTAAATCGAACCTATGAAGACATTTATAAGCTTAATCTAAACCCCTAAACATTATATCATTCATAGAAATCTAACCCTTACGAAGATTAACTCAAAATCAACCATGCTCAACATTAAAAATCATGCTAACCAAGTAGTATACGGTATACCACATTTTCAAGTTCAAACAAAAATAGAAATCACTCTTCAAGTCATAAAACTATAACATTTTACAAAACTTAAACTCAACTACTCATCACTTAACAAAAAGCATGCTAACCAAGACATTAACTCCGCACTAACTTCACAATTCGACCTTTTAATCCCAGAGATTGCTAATTATAACTTACTAACATATTTATCTTTCTAACACCGAAAATAGAAGTAGGAAAATTAACTTACCAGAGTGTTAGCCTTGAGGCTAAAGGCTGGTTTTTCACTCTTCACCGAACCACTCTCACTTTCTTGCTAGTCTTCGTTTAGATAATGAGGTGATATAGATATTATGTGAATAATAGTAAAAAAATAATGATAAAATATTGAATATTAATTAATAGTAATAAAAAGTAGTAAAAAATAAATAAAAAATAATAATAAAATAATGAATAATAGTGGAGTGTTCTCACTACCCAAACGAAATCGTAGAATTGTTTTGAGTAACTAAGCAACTGAAAATGGAAAGTGTGAGGATAGAAAAAACAGAGGAGCATCGGTTTTGAGTAGAAAATATGAGGGTTTGAAGCAGGAAATCCCGGCAATACACTACGTCCCTCTCGGCTCACAAGCACTAGGTGTTAAAGAGCTTGATTTTTGGTCGTGTGGCTGAGTGTGTGCGACGTGAGGGGACTACTAAGAGGGGAGAGGAGTCATTTGGTACAGGCTGGACGTGCAGGGTATGGGTTGTGCAGCAGGGGTGTGTCTTGGCATGGAGCATCCTTTTCTTGCACACTAATTCCCTTACAACTCGTTCTTTGTTGACATGTGTGATTTGAAGATGAAATGAAAGGTGAGGATTTAATCACTTGAGATTTGCTGCTGTCCAAAAGATTTCCGGCCATCTTTGGGTCGTACTACATAGCTGAGTCTGTTGGTGATGTGTTACAATAAGGTTTCCTTCACTTTTCTAAAAATTTTTATATTTCTTCGTTTAATTATTATAATATTTTAAAATTTTTATATAAAATAAAATAAATAATTCAATTTTTTCAGATTCTAAAATAAAAATAATATTAAATAAATATATTCTAATAATATTTTATTCGACCTTCAATTTTTATTTCAACTCATCTCAACTCATCTATAAAAACAAATGAGACCTAAGTGATATGTGACGTTCTTCCATAGACTTATTTGACATCTAAAAATTATAAAATTTTTTATTACATCATAAAATTCTAACGAATTCAACGTGCAATTCTTTTGGTCTAAACATGATATTAAGTGCCTAAAAAATCCAAATAGAAATACATTATCTTTGGACATCATAATTTGACTATGCTTTCGAACTGAAATCTTAACTAGTTTTAATCCATGGATTTTTTTTTTTCTTTTAAGTTTTCATGACATAACCAAAGTTCAAATTAAAAAAATTATTTTAGTCGAATTTTTTTCAGGACGTTACACCTTGGCTCCTCAACGTTCTTCTTGTCTCATAATGGCTTTGGGTAGGGATGTAATCGATTTGGTTTAGTTTGGTTTTTATTCATTTTTTCTTTTCTTTTATTAATTTTTTTCCAATTTCTTTTTTGCATTATATAAATTAAGTTCTTTAATATAAATTATTAATGTTAATTTACGTATAATGAAAGTTGAGTTCTACAGATGTAATTTACTAACTTTCATGATTGTATCATCTAATTAATAAGTGCTATGTAATATGTACTAATTCCTACATATTAAAATATGCTTGTGCAGCAACTAATTGGTAGGTAGCTTAATAAGATTAATATTTCATGCTATAATTATTATCTTTATTGTATGTATAATATATAATATGTAAAAGATATATATTTTTTTTAAATATTGAACATTACAAAAATTGAAAATGGTGACCGAACCAGTAAAAAGTTGAAAACGACCAAACCTTCAATGGAATTGGACTGAACTCTTAACAAAGAAGGAATCAGGCCTCAACCAATGAAAAACTGCTCTGCACAGTCTGAGAAAATAGAAGAATATCCCTCCAACTCAGCATAGTTTGTTAGGATCATTTCTTTTTGTATTTTTGTACAGATAGCTTTTATTCTAGAACAATGTAGAATAGGTGTAGGTTGGTTATTCTTTCTATTTTTTGATTGGCTGAAATGGTATTACTCGAAGGATATATGTACTGAGGCTATGTACAGATTCAACTACGGAATGAGAATCATAATCTTTCTCTTCAATCCTTCTTCATTTCCTTGCATTATTTACCTTTAACATGGTATTAGAGACCACAGGTTCCGAAACTTGAGGTCCTTCACCTCCTTTCTTTTCAGTCATTTCTTCATACAGCTTCGCTGCATTATAACTCTCATTTCATTTCTTCACAATGACGAAATCTACTACCGTCTCACCTTCTGAAGATCCAAAGAGTCATTTGTATTTACATTACAGTGACAATGCCAACAATGTGGTGATTGTTCCACCTCTTTCTAGCCAAAATTATCTCTCATGGAATCGATCATTTACCTTGGTCATCTCTATCAAAAACAAGCTGGGTTTTCTTGATGGAAGTGTACCTACACCAAATCTGACTGACCCTTTGTATATCCCCTAGTTGCGTTGCAACAACCTTATTTTGTCTTGGCTACTCAACTTGATTTCGAAGGAGATAGCATCAAACGTGCTCTACATCAACTCAGTAACGGAGGTGTGGAAAAAGCTGAAAACCCATTTCGCTCAGCTTGATAATGTGTGCATCTATCAACTCCAACAATAACTCAGCTCTACTTTGCAAGGGAACCAAACTGTAAGTAAGTATTTCACTCAACTTAATGGGATTTGGGAAGAAATGCATAACAATAGACCTGTCCCGTGTTGCTCATGTGGATTATGTACTTGCCAAGCCCTTAAATCAGTTGGTGATGTTCAAAAGACAGATTGTGTGTTTAAGTTTTTTATGGGATTAAATGATTCATATGAGCACATTAGAGGACAGATCATCTTGATGAATCCTATGCCTTCTCTAGACAAAACCTTTTCCCCAGTTTTACTGGAGGAAAGACAAAGACAGACCAGAAATTTGACAGTACCTTCCCTTGAGGCTTCGGCACTATCAGTCTGTAGTAATCAAACAAAAAGAAAGGAGAAATCTGATCTTAGCTGTTTTCATTGTGGGAAGCCTGGACATACTAAGGAAAAATGCTATAGGCTTATAGGATTCCTACCCAACTTTAAGTTCACTAAAGCTAAGCCAAACCATGGTAGTGGGAATTTTTCTTCTCCACATTCAGCAAACCAGGTTTCCTCTCAAAATCAGGAAAGGGGACTATAGGAGAATCCTCAGTTGAACTTATCCCAGAATCAGACTCAGAAACTCATGGCTCTAATCAATGGACAGATGTCTCAGTTCACTTCCAATGACTCAGATTCTGTTCAAACCACTACTCAGCCTAAAAAATTGTCCACTGAAAATAATCCTTCCCCTGTTGCATACTCCAACTTGGCTGGTATAATTTCCTTTCCCACTCACATTTCTATTGATCATAATGCATCTGTTTTTTATACTCATCAACACAATTGCTTGTCTGTTATGCATAAATCTTTTCCCAGTATTGCCAATGTACCTTGGATTATCGATACTGGTGCTACAGACCATATGGTCTGTTCCACCTCCTTCTTTAGCTCTATCACTTGCTCCACCAAGGCATTTGTCAAATTACCAAATGGATCTCATGTTGAAGCAACTCACATTGGCATTGTGCACCTCTCAAACAACACTGGTGTCCTTTGCGTACCTTCTTTTTCCTTTAACCTCCTTTCAGCTAGCAAGCTCACTCATGAATCCTCTCTATGTCTTGTTTTCTTGGGTCAATTTTGTTTCATACAGGTCCTATCTTCATGGATGACGATTGAGCTTGCTAAGATCCAGCGTGGTCTTTATTTCCTTCTTCCTAGCACCCTCCAAAACAAAGCTGTCAATCAAGCAACTTCTAGCAACTTGAAAGTTTTTCCTCTTTCCTCCAATCCTTGCTTCTGCAGTGCTGTGACACAAAGATTTCAACCTTTGGCATCTTAGACTAGGGCATTTGTCTGATCAGAAACTTAGATCAATTTAGTCTATTTCTTTTGATGCTAAATGTAATGCTTCTTCAGATTGTAATGTTTGTCACCTAGCAAAACAGAAACGAACTTCCTTTCAATCAAGCAGTTCTTGCACTTTCTCCAATTTTGATTTTATCCATTGCGACATTTGGGGACCTTACTCTCAATCATCTCTACAAGGCCATCACTATTTCCTCACCGTTGTTGATGATCATAGTCGAGTAACTTGGGTGTTTTTAATGAAATTCAAATCTAAAACCAAACAACTTCTACAGAATTTCATTCTCATGGCACAAACTCAATTCAATTCCAAAATAAATAAAATAAGGACAGATAATGGAATGGAATTTCACATGCCTATTTTTTATAAATCTCATGGCATTCAACATAAAAAATCCTATGTTTACACTCCACAACAAAATGGAGTGTGGAGAGAAAACATCAGCATCTTCTTAACGTTGCCTGAGCAGTTCTTTTTCAAGCTTCTCTTCCAACAAAGTTTTGGGGAGATGTCATCTTGATAGCAACTTACCTCATAAATAGAACTCCCACTCCTCTCTTAAACAACAAATCTCCCAATGAGATTGTTTTTCCTCACCACCTTCTTATAACCATTTGAGAGTCTTTGGGTGCCTTTGCTTTGTGTCAACCCTTAAACACAAAAGAACCAAATTTGACCCTAGAGCTATGAGATGCATTTTTATAGGTTACCCCATTGGTGTCAAAGGGTATAAAGTCTATAGTTTAGATAACCATACCACGTTTATTTCACATGACCTTACCTTTATTGAGTCCACATTTCCTTTTCTTTCCTCAAATTCTATTCAATCTTTCTCTCAATTTGATTTTGTTATTCCACCAGCATTGTCAGACTTTCATTCTCCTCTCATCACAATTGATTCCTCTACCAATTTTTCAGATCAGTCTGTACAACCTCCAGCTCCCTCTAATCTTCCTTCTAATCCTCCTTTAATTGATTCAAACCTCACAGCATCAGAACCTGATTCTCCCACACCTACTCTGCTCCAGCTTTAGAGCAAAATTCAACTATTGTTCCAAGGAGATCAAATCTGTGATACCTTGTATTTTAGTGTATTTCTTTAATTGAAGGAATTTTTTTATTAATTTAAAAATTGGTTCTCTTGTTTTAAATTTATCGAATTTCTCATTGGATTTTTTTATAATTTTTAAGTTGTGAAATTTACTTTGATGTGCTTTATTGGTATTAATTATCGTTTTGCATTTAAATTACTCTTTACTTTAAATCAATTTAATATTGGACTTTAAAATTTTTGTATTGTTGGATTTATTATTATTATTTTATTTTAACTAGTCAGTGCATTTAAGTTATTTGATTTAAATTTACTGTTCTGAAATCATTTTCGTTGGATCAATTTTGTGACCCAAGTTGTGAGGACTGTACTTCATTTCTTTCCCTCACTTTTTCTTTTTCCCTTTTTCTTTTTCTCCTATTTTTCTTTTCCTTCTTCTCTTTCTTTTTCTCCTCTGCTTCTTTCCTCTCCCGCGCGTGACTTCTCCCTCTCTCCCCATCTGCGCGCCGTCCATCACAGTGCCGCCGTGCGCCACCCATTTTCGTCCCCCCCCCCCCCCATTTTCTTCCCCTCTGGCCGGTGACCATACCCTCCAGTTTCCAGCTCCTATCGCGCCGCCGTGAGCTCCCATGCGCGGCCTCAAGCCGAGGCATTCCTTGTGTCCTTGGGCCACCATCTCTTCACCACATCATCCTTGACCTCCCAACAACCTAAACCACCCATCCTTAGCTCTGATCTGTCACCGGTGAAGCTCCACCATCTACTTTTTCGATTTAAGCCTTTTAGCCTCCAAACACCTCCAACGCCGCCACCCACGGCCAACCACCACCACCATTAGATTCACCGACATCCCTAAGCTATTCCCTAGTAATCTCAAGTCTTCGTTTGTCTCCATTCAAAAGTTGAGTTTTTGAGACCCAAGGCCATAGTGCATTTTGCACTATTACGTTGTTGTGCTGCCACTTATAGCACCTCCGTGATCCTTCGAAAATTATATTTTACCTTTGTAAGTATTTTTCCAAAGAACTTTTGAGATTTAAATGTATTTTTACACTAACTCATATTTATTGTAAATTGGTTGGTTGTGGCAGACTGAGTCCGAGGAGTAAGGGGTCGGTTGGATTGGATGATGAAGTTGTTTGTGTGATTGGTTTATGCTGTGAGATTTGCTGGCTGTTTCGGGTTTCAATATGGGTGTTTTGAGTTTGACGTTGGTTATGGTGGATATTGATGATTTTAGAAAGTGATGATATATTTTGGGATTATGAGGGTTTTAAGTTTTGAGGAATTAAAATAGGCTATTGTATAAGCTTAGGCTTAAATATCGAAATACGTGATTGATTGTAAACTTACGAAAATTACATGATTATTCTTATAGGTAACGATTAATATTTGTTTGGCATTGTTGATAAAATTCTGAAAATCTAAGAAGTCCAGGTAAGCAGAGTTCCTATGCTAGATTTGCATAAAAATAAAATGGGTTGAGGTTGATTTTTGAAAATATACATGTTTTGTTATGAAAAAATATTTGAACTACCTCAGTTATTCGTTCTGCATTACTCATGAGATTATGTCTAAGAATAAAGTATTTTCTGGCATGATTAGTGTAGACATGAACTATTTTGCATTTTGCTTCTGAATTGTGCAAAAGAGAGCGAATATGAAAGTTTGTGCATACAATTATGTTTTGTGATCTGATTCTGTTATGTTCTAAAGATGTTCTGTACTCTGATATGATGTGATTTCTAAAAACTTTTGGCATGACATTCTGAATCGGAATGTGGTTTGTGGATGGTGATCTATTTGACCTACCACGGGTGCTAATAGTGGCTTCTGTTTGGGTTGGTACCAACTGTTCTGTTTCTGGTGCACCCACTTTGGAAACAAAGTGGTTTTTCTGATGGTCTTTCCTGTGTGCACACTCGGGGCTCCGAGAATAAATAAGGAGAAGATTCACATTTTATTTCTGCTCGGTTAGCTATCGGAGTTTGCACAACCCTACCACGGGTGTTAAACATGGCCTCTGATCTGATGTGATGTTTTGGTATGATGGTGGTCAGTTATGCTATGCCAAAGACTTTGAATAAGAATATTTTCTGAAACTTTCGTTCTGATATTTTTGATAATATATTCCGACTCTGCATTCTGAAAATAAAAAGTGTTTTGTTCTGCATTTTGAAATCTGTCAATGCTCATGTTTACATACTAGTATATCTTCTCTGCTTACTGAGTTGTTGATAACTCTCTCCCTTTATCTTCACAATATTTTCAAATGATTTTAGATTTTTCAGCTGAGGATCAAAACTATGAAGTATTGAGTGAAATGACTTAAGAATAGTGAATTAAGAATAGAAAGTTCTCGATGAGTATTGGTATTTTTTGTTAATTATATTGTTGAAATGTGAGTTTAAGTAACATGTAGAGAAGTTGACATTTTTTGGGTTACTGTATTTAGGATTTGATATATGAGTTTGTGTGATTATTTTAAATTTGAAGTGTTTATGTTTGATTTAGAGCTTTTGGAAGTATATTTGTAGTGTTGGAGTTGATTATCAGGTAACATGAGTTAACTCTACGGACTCTCGAGGTCGGGGCGTTACAAAATTGACTGAGAAATACTCAATCCCATTTACAAAATTATCATTGTAATCTTGTTTCTCAGGCCCTTATTTATACATCATCCAATTTTTCCACTCCATATTCTCTTACCAATCATATCACATATGATCGTTTATCATCATCTCATAGAGCATATGCATTATCCCTTTCACTCACCCATGAACCCAAGTCATATGAAGAGGCTGTGGCCTTTGATCATTGGAAAGCTGCCATGAGGTCTGAAATTGATGCCCTTGAAGCCAATAACACTTGGTCCATCACTACTTTACCTCTTGGAAAGAAAACCGTTGCCTGTAAATATGTATATAAGGTAAAGTTAAAATTCGATGGGACCATTGACAAGCATAAGGCTAGATTGGTAGCAACGGGGTACACTCAAAGAGAGGGTTTTGACTACCAAGAGACATTCAGTCCAGTGGCAAAACTGACCACAGTTAGACTCTTTCTTGCATTGGCAGCTGTTAATAATTGGCACTTGGCCCAACTTGATGTGCACAATGTCTTTTTGAATGTGGATCTTGATGAAGAAATATATATGGATTTGCCACTGGGTTATGTGGTTCAAGGGGAGTCTCAACAACAAGAAAGGCTGGTTTGCAGGTTACATAAGTCACTCTAGGGCTTGAAGCAAGCCTCTAGGCAGTGGAACTCAAAGTTCACTACTGCTTTGCTCTCCATTGGTTTTCACCAATCAAAATCTGATTACTCACTATTCACTAAGAATGATCAGCATGGCTTTACATCTCTTTTAGTATATGTTGACGACATAATTGTGGAGAGCAATAATTTAGTCACCATAAAAAATGTCAAAGAATTCCTGCACAGTCAGTTCAAGATTAAGGATCTCGGGGTCTTGAAGTTTTTCTTGGGGATAGAAGTTGCAAGAACAGCAGCTAGGATCCACATATGTCAGAGAAAGTATACATTGGAGATCTTAGAAGATGCTAGATGATATCTCGATCTTCTACTGAGGCAGAGTATCGAGCACTTGCTTACACTTGTTGTGAAGATGTTTGGTTAATTACACTTTAAAAGGACTTCAATGTACAACACAAATAGGCAGCACTGCTATATTGTGACAATTAAGCTGCTATTCATCTTACCAAGAACCCCATCTTTCACAAAAGAACAAAGCACATAGAGATAGATTGCCATTTTATTAGAGAAAGGGTAGCTGCTGGTGTGATTGTTCCAGTTCATGTTAGTTCTAAGTTTCAGTTGGCGGTTATCTTCACAAAGGCTTTGTCCATAGCACAGTTTCATTTTTTATTGTCCAAGATGGGCATTCTATTCAGAATGCCCATCTTGAGGGGGAGTCTCAACAAAGAAGGAATCAAGCCTCCACCAATGAAAAACTGCTCTGCACGTACTCTAAGAAAACAGAAGAATATCCCTCCAGTTCAACATAGTTTGTTAGGATCATTTATTTTTGTCCTTTTGTACATATAGCTTTTATTCTAGAACAATGTAGAATAGGTGTAGGTTGGTTATTCTTTCTATTTTTTGATTAGCTGAAATGGTATTTCTCGAAGGATATATGTACTAAGGTTGTGTACAGGTTCAACTACGGAATGAGAATCATAATTTTTCTCTCCAATCCTTCTTCATTTCCTTGTATTCTTTACCTTTAAGAACTAGTTCGTTCGGTTTACCAGTAGATTCTTATACCCCTGACTTTGAGCCTCCATCAACTTTTGCTCTTTCTTTGTATTATCCTACTAATAAACTATATTATTATGTCGAAACAGATAAAAATCATCAATAACAAACTAGGTGTGTAATGCCGGTCCTTGTGGTGGGATTTTAAGAATTAATTTTAGAAAATGAGACGGGATTTATTAAATCTTTTTAAAACTTTTATTTCCTCCTTAGGATATAAAAGATTTTATAGTTAAAACTTGGGACATCCATCTCTCCGCCTATTAAATTACATTAAGATCTGTGAATAAACTTTGTGTGTAAACCTAACACTCGCATTAGTAAAACATCGTGTATGTAATGATTTAAAGGAGACACAAACTATATCTAGGCCTATACTCCAAAAAAGACTAGTTAATAAAACAATTGGAATTCTATTAAAACCATTATAAAAAGCAAGAATTTTATATTCCCAAGCAATATGAAATCTTATACACCATACATCTTTATCACTAAGTAAGACATTCCACATAATGCTTGTGAATTAGAAGTTATTGCTCTTTATAATAATTGTAATGAAGTTTTCATTATATTATTAACTAGTCATTTTGAAGTATAGGTTCAGATGTGGCTTGAGGAGCCTCTCTTGACAGTGGTAAAAGCATATTGAGATGAGATAGTTTACCTTAATTTGGCCAGCACCATATAGATGTTCATTGTTGCAAAATTGTCTTAATTGAGACCAAATCCACTTAACTTATGACTTAAAAGCTTAATTTGGATTGCCCTTTACTTTCTTTTGTTGTTCTGCAGTTATGACTCTCGAGTGTACTTCTTTCACTTCTCCATCTGGGTCCTGAAATTTCAACCACTCTGACAAAAAGAGATTGCTGCATTTTCTTGCGTCCTTGGTATGCTCGGTATGATGGTGGGTGGTGGTATGGTGCTCTTTATGCGATGGGATGATCTGTAGTGCAGGCTAGATTTTAATGACTCCCATACTTTTTATTTGGTTTCAAATTTTCCCTTTTGGTTTGCTTGAATCTTTGAAAATGTAGTTGGTGAGTTCATTCGGTCTTCTTGGAAATACTCTCTCTGATTCTCATTTTCCTTTTTTGTTTTGATAGGTGATTCTCATTTTCTTTTTTAAGTTTAAACTCCATCATTTTCTAAGATGATTTCCTCATTCATTTGTTGATTTTAAGTAGTTTACTTGTGTTTTAATCTTGGGGGTTTTCTTGGAAATTATTTTGTTTTTTTGTTTTTGTTTTTGCTTCATGTGTGAAATTGTCAATAACAAAGATGAAGCTTGATTTTCTATAGCACTTATCTACGTGTCAGGTTGGCAAGAACATAGATCATTGGCAGATTTGAGAAGAAAGGGTTTCATTTCAAAGGTAATATATTTTTGCCCTCGGAACCATTCCTGGAAATTTGTAGTTGAAATTGGGAGTAACTTTATCTTCCTTAATTGCATGGAATTGTTAAATGCCGATGTTTGTTCTCTCTCTCTTGTAGCCGTTGACCTTGGTATTATGGTCTATAAGTACTTTGTTGATAAATTTTGGCTATCTTACATAGGCATTGACGGCATTAAAATAGTTTGAATTTTTGAAGAAAATGAACTTTTCCAACCTAGCTAGGTGGTTAGCTCATGTAAATGAGTTCAAAAACCCTGAATCGAATTAATAGAAACTGAAAATCGAAACATTCAGCAATGCTTTCGGAAAGAAGGGTCGTGGAAGGGCTTTAATATCACCATAAGAGCACACGGGGTGCTACCATGGGCCTGGGTCATGTTGGCCTGACGAATCACTCCATTCAAGGCTTAAACCCCTATGGTCCGATAGGGTTCATGCCAGCTTGTTAAGGACATGAACGCCCACCCGCTTATCTTGGGACAGTTGGGATATTCACTCTTTCAAAGTGAGTAAATAGCCTGAATGTTTCGGAGTTCAAATTTCAAATACCACGCGAACAGTTAGTCTAGGTGATCCTAAGAAGTCAAAAGCTCTATTTGAAGAACCTAGGTATGTTAATTAGGGTTGGGCAGCAGGACCTCGCCCCCCGCTGCCCAGCCCTGCCCCGCCCCCGCCCCAGCCAAATTAAAATGATATATATATATATAATAAAAAAAAAAAACCCTTTTCATTTACTTTAGTTAAGTTCCCCCCCTTCCCCCCCAGGCAATCCGAAACCCTTCTCGAACTCTCTTCTCTCTCAAACTCGTCACTCACTCTCTCTCTCTCTCTCTCTCACTCTCTCATGCTCTCTCAGTCTCTCTCGGTTGATCTCTTCTCTCTCACACATGACTGCACGAGCACCACCGGGACTCCATCGTTGTTTGAACTTCACATTCGCTGCCACTCCAAAGGTATGACATCTGAAACCCTAGATTTTATTTTTTGAGTTTTGGATTGGAGATTGGAGGAATGATGGGTTGAATCGGAGATGGAGGATGGGAATGATTGTGAAATTGTGTGATGTGGATTGATTTGTGCATGTGTTTGAAATTTATCTCTTCTCTCTGTTTTTTTTTTTTTTTTGTAGTTTGTATTTTACTATTTCTGGGTGTTCGGATTTGGAACACTAAATCAATTTTCAATCCGAAACCCTAAACTGAAATTTCTTCAATTTAGGGGTTTCAATCGAAACCGCTAAATCAATTTATTTAGGGGTTTCAATCCAAAACCCCTTAATTGTGTTGGCTTTGCACTGTGGTGTATTATTATGATTTTTTTATGTCGTATGTTGATTGATTTTATAATTTTTTATTGTGTTGTAGAATCAGGAATGTCTTGTCAAAGGGATTTCACCGATAGCTCTCCTACCCCTACCAGTACCCCTGCCCCTACTAGTACCCCTGCCCCTACTAGTACCTAATCCTACTCCAACCCCTGGGAGTGGGAGTACACATTGGCCCGCCCCCAAGCCCACACAAAGCAAGAAACTTGTTTCCGTAGTTTGGTCTCATTTTACCAAATTAATAGGTGGTGACCCCAATAACCCCCAAGCTAAATGTAATTATTGTAGGAAAATATATGGATGTAACTATAGGAAACATGGTACATCCCAGTTAAATGCCCATTTAGAGGAACAATGCAAGAATAGTCCAATATTAAGATCCTTACTGGATAAGAGTCAATCTAAACTAGAAATTGGACTAAAAAAAATGGTGGATGAGAGTAGTAGGGGTCCAACGTTGAAGGGGTATACAAAGTATAATGCTAATGAGTGTAAAAGGAAGTTAGCTTATATGGTTATCATAAACGAGCTACCTTTTTAGTTTGTGGATGGGAGAGGGTTTCAAGAATTTCTAAAGAATTGGAACTTAAATTTATGCTTCCTTCTCCCCACACTGTGGCAAAGGATATTAAAAAGATGTAATAGAAATGTAAAGATGTTTTGAGGGGACAATTGGCGGGTTGGTAGTTTGCCTCACTAATGATACTTGGACTTCTATCAAAAATTTCAATTACATGTCTTTGACTGTTCATTTTATTGATTCTAATTGGATTCTTCATAAAAATATTATTAAGTTTTGTTAAATAACTAATCACAAGGGTGAGACGATTGGGAAGGTCTTAGAGGCCTCAATAAAGGAGTGGGGGTTGGCACGGGTTTTGACAGTTTCGATTGATAATACCGATGTCGCCTTGGGATATCTGAAAACTTATCTTGGAGAGGCAAATAAGACATTCTTGGGTGGTGAATATTTGCATGTTAGATGTTCTGTACATATCTTGAATCTAATTGTGACTGAGGGGTTGAAAGATGTTGATGACTCGGTTGCACGAGTTAGACTGGATGTGAAATTTGTGAGGTCTTCTCCTTTTAGATTGTTGAAATTCAAGATTGCTGTGAAGACTGTGGGTATAAAATCAAAGAAGGGTCTTTGTATTGATGTTCCTACCAAATGGAACTCAACTTTCTTGATGTTGGAGGCTGCCTAAGAATATAAGGCAGCCTTTAAATTATTGGGTAATGAAGACATTCAATATGTCAAATACTTTGATGAGCATGGGGATTAGGAAAGCCTAATGATGATGATTGGAAGGTAGTTTATACTTTTGTTGATTTTCTCGGGCTTTTTTACGATGTCACATTGAAGTTATTTGCTTCTTTGTACCCTACATCCCATGAATTTTGTCAAAAAATATGTAGGGTAAAAGAAGAATTAGACGACATGTGTTGGGTTTTCAATCTAAGGATGATGGTGATAACATTGACCATGAGGGCCAAATATGACAAGTATAGGGGAGATTTGACTAGACTAAATATTTTGTTATATGTGGCTGTTATTCGTGATCCCCGTCTGAAAATTTAAGGCATGTTATATGGTTTGGGACTTGCGCACGATTAGGCATGAACTAATCTTATTGGTGAGATGGCTCGAGATACCCTGGCTAAATTATATGATGAGTTTAATGCAATTAAGGGTGGTACTCAATCTACTACACCTACCCCAACACCTCCTCTAGACATCGGGGCAACAAAGAAGCATAGATTAGCATGGACTAAGGCCCTTGCACATAATCCCACACTAGTCCATCTTAGCACCATTGCCTCGGAGTTAGCCTTTAGTACCGAATGGTGCATATTGGATCTTTTCCGTAGTTCATTGTCTTCTACAACTATGGAGGCATTGATATGCACACAGAGTTGGACGATGAAAAATGATATTTATGTTCCAGATGTTTTAGATTTTAAGGAGACCGACGAAGAGGGTGGTGATCAGTCTGGATTTGGACCATCTGGTAATTGTTGTTTTTATTTTATTATTTTGATTTATTTATATTCATTTTGATTTCATCAATATTAATTTTAGTATTGATTATTGTAGCAACACATGAGATGACTCAGACGATGTCTACCTCTACTGCAATATGAATATATGCTCAAATCTCAAAAGCCTACCCATTCGGGCTGTCCCAAATGTCACAGTCAAAGACCCAAACAACTCGCCTCTATCTTTAGATTTTTAATTTCTTAGAATATTGAAATTTGAATCAATTGTATGTATTATGTATTTGATTTGTAATTTTATAATGTTGGTACGATGTCCCTTGGACACTTATTTGTTTGTAATTTTGTAATTGTTTAGACTTTCCATTTTATTTTTGTAACAACTTAGTTATTATTATTATTTATTACTTTGTTAGGTAGTAGACTTGTAGTCTGTAGAAGTACTTCATTAGAATCTAAATTAGTAAATTTGTATAATGTATATATTATTTTTATTCATGTAACTTTTTTTCTTTTTTAATCAAGTTTTTAATTTTTTTTTTAAACTGCTAATTTTATGGGCCCAAAATGGCTCAGAAGCTGTTTTTGGGCCATTTTAGGCCCATTTCTGCAAAAATGGCCTAGTAGGGGGGACGGATGCCCCCCCTCCCACCCGCACCCTGTTATCCTAGACGGGGTATCCCGCCCCAACACTCTAAGGCTGGGGGACGGGGTGAAATCTCAAGCCCCCCGCCCATGCGGGGGCGGGGTTGGGGCTACCCTTCCCCGTAAGGGGCGGGTAGCACCCCTAATGCTGATAAAAGCTCTCGAATAATTTGGCTCTAAGAAGATTCCTATCATTATTGACTTAGGCATCGAAGGGGCCCCATCAAACCCCCAAGCCACCTTACTCTCTCTGATTCTCATTTTCCTTTATTGTTTTAATAGGTGATTCTCATTTTATTTCTTAAGTTTAAACTTCATCATTTTCTAAGATGATTTCCTCATTCATTTGTTGATTTTAAGTAGTTTTCTTGTGTTTTAATCTTGGGGGTTTTCTTGGAAATTGTTTTGTTTTTTGTTTTTGCTTTATGTGTGCAATTGTCAGTAACAAAGATGGAGCTTGATTTTCTATTGCACTTATCTACGTATCAGGTTGGCAAGAACATTGATCATTGGCAGATTTGAGAAGAAAGGGTTTCATTTCAAAGGTAATATATTTTTGCCCTCGGAACCATTCCTGGAAATTTGTAGTTGAAATTGGGAGTAACTTTATCTTCCTTAATTGCATGGAATTGTAAAATGTCGATGTTTGTTCTCTCTCTCTTGTGGCCGTTGATCTTGGTATTATGATCTATAAGTACTTTGTTGATAAATTATGGCTATCTTACATAGGCACTGACAGCATTAAAAAAGTTTGAATTTTTTAAGAAAATGAATTTTTCCAACCTAGCTAGGTAGTTAGCTCATGTAAATGAGTTCGAAAACCCTAAATCGAATTAATAGAAACTGAAAATCAGGTCAGAATTTAGAACATTCAGCTACGCTTTCGGAAAGAAGGGTCGTGGAAGGGCTTTAATACCACCATAGGGCTCGCGGGTTGCTACTATGGGCTTGGGTCATGGTGGCCTGACGAATCACTCCATTTAAGGCTCAAACCCCTCTGGCCCGATAGAGTTCATGCCAGTTTGTTAAGGACATGAACACCCACTCGCTTATCTTGGGACAATTGGGATATTCACTCATTCAAAGTGAGTAACTAGCTCGAATGTTCCAGAGTTCAAATTTCAAATACAACGCGAAACAGTTAGTCCTGGTGATCCTAAGAAGTTAATAGCTCTATTTAAAGAACCCAGGTATGCTAATGAAAGCTCTTGAATAATTTGGCTCTAAGAAGATTCCTATCATTACTGATTTAGGCATCAGAGATGCCCCATCAAACCCCCCAAGCCACCTTACTCTTTGGTTGTAGGAGATCAGGACTACATAGTAGTGAATCACGTCCTTAATAGGTTGAAATCGTGTTATATTTTCATTTCTTCCTGCACCACCCGAAAGGTAGGGACTCTCGCCTGACTCTATACTCTAGCTCTCTCGAGTGCAACTCAAAAACCCAATGTCCTAACCTCTTTTTCCTTTCGTCATCTAAGACTCTCTACCTCTATTGATGTCAGTCTCTCTCTCACCCCATCTCGACTCTCTCTCTCTCTCTCTCTCAGATTGTTAGTATCGAATTCTCAATGCCATTGCGTCAACTCCTTTTGCAAGGTGAGCAATCATCGACTCCCTCTCTCTCTCTCTCATATATCTATGGTTTGCTGAGTAGGTTGTGGGCTGGCCATTTGCAACTGGGTTTTATGCTTTAATCATCTCGCACAGTTTTTGTGATTTGGACCAATGATAGGAAGAAAAAAATTGTGTGTTTTGTTAATCAGATAAGAGTCGAGATGGGGTGAGTACATTGCATACTTCGTGGGTTAGGGTCAGTCTTGGTTAGAGAATGATCTGCTTTTAAAAGTTAGATTCACGTACTTCACCATCCATTCCAAATCGTCACACTTACATTTTCTTTCTGTTAGTGTATATGTGAGTATGTGAATTGTGTGTATGAATAAGATTCTCATATTTGCTAAGTGAGGCTCTTGTATTGCCTTGAACGTTTATATAAAGGCCACATTAGGCTACATTGAAATGTGCACAACAATGTATAGAATACAATTCTAACATGGTATCAGAGCCATGTCATTGTGCCACATGGTTGCCATGTTAGTAGACTACCACATCAACATTCTTCCACTGCCTCTGTTTTCTCCAGTTTGGCCCTTTCACCGTTATCCAAGTACAGCTCACTGCTGTAAGACATTCGCAATCGCAACAATGACTACTACGTTTGTAGTCTGCCACATAGCAGCCATGTTTGCTTCATCCTTCTCAGCATTCTTTTGATGGCTATGTCTTCTCCGGCTAAGCCTTATGTAACACCCCACTCTCCACAATTAGTAATAAAGTCACTTTTAAAAATTCTCAAGAGTTTGAGTGTTACTACTTACCGTGACCTAAAACTTTTTTTCTTAAAGAAACACCATATACAAAGATTCCATATAATAAATTAAATCATTCTTTATAAAAATACTGAAATCATAAATGAGTATGTGTTGAAGCAATTATTAAAATTTTCCAAACTTTGTCACTATCAAAATCATGAGTTAAAATCTCTATATATGATCTAGGTCTCTTTCATACCTCCCTGGACCAAGTTTCATCCTGCATCTCTTCTTTCATAAATATTCTGATCTAGGGTGGTTTAATAACATAAAAAAACTAAATTGATGGGAACCAAGGTGGGCCTACTCTTAAAGATCCTTTACAAGTTCCAAATGGGTCAATTACAAGATCAAGGGTCAAGAAGATCAAGGAAGCAATGCAAGTATTGGTGCAATCTACTTGGGATGAAACTAGCAAGGGCCTAACACTCAAGATAGGCTTGAAAGAATGAGAACTAGTTTTGATCCACTTGATTCAAGCTGTGGAAGACATGACTTGGAGATAAGGCCTATTGTTATTGGAGGCTTCCAATTTGGTTAAATGATTTATTTTATTAGTTTAGAATAAGTGGGCTTGAAGATGCTTGGCCCACATGTCTTATTTCTTATGAACTAGGGTTTTCGGGAAGGCCTTGTATTTTGGCCAATGGCTTATTTGGAAAGTTACTTATTAGGAACTAGGGTTTCAAGAGGTTACTGTAGCCGCGGCACTGTTCATCCAGGGCCATTTTGGATAAAAGAGGCTTTATTTTGACTAAGATTTTAATTAGGTTTGGTTTAAATACTCTTTTAGCCTCATTTGAAGTTTTAGACAATACTGAATTTTATTTGTGAGTTGAGTTTACTCCTCTTGTTCTTGATTGAACTTTTGAACTTATCAAAGGTAAATCATAACCTTTATGGCGTTCCTCCTTGTAATCTAAGTTTTTGAGACAAGTTTTTCAACGGGTCTAGATTTTAATATAATCTAGGTTCTTGAAACAAGTTCTCATCGGGTCTAAATTCTCCATCCATTGACTTGATTTTGGCTTTCTTGGGGAGTTTTCAAATTGATTGTGGGTTCAAGGGATTCCATTCTCGCAGGTTCATATCATTTGGCATCAGAGCCAGGTTTCCAATCAGGTCTGATTCTATCTTTTATTCTTGCATATTTAATTCTAGGGCTTCATTGTTCTAGGATTGATTACAAAAAAATAAAAATGAAAAAAATAGAGGTGGCTGCCGAATTTCTTCACTATTGTTAGGGCTGCTGAATTTCATTGTTCTAGGATTTTTGGTGGCTGAAATCTCTTGTTCTAGGGGCTATCGTATATCACTTGTCCTAGGGCTTTTGAGTTATTGTTAGGGTTTTCTCAATTGCTTATTCTTGATTGTGATCAAATTAGTTGGTGAAAAGACAAGAAAAAAAATCGTCCAGAAAAAAAAAACCCAAAATTTTTTCTTCAGCCTTATCATCAAAGGGGCTGCATACATTATTCTAGTTGGTATCTTGTCTTATAGTTACTATTTCATTCGTATAATTTCCTTGATTCAGGTGTAGTTTTTATTCCTTCCTTATTTCTCTTGTTCTTGTTTCTTGGACCTAATTACTAGTTGGGATAAAATAATATTGCATTGTCTTGATTGAGTTCAATTTGTTCTTAAAGAACTTGAGTGAGAAAACTCTTGAGGTAAAAGGCAAGAGAGTGTGAGACTATTATTGGATAAAAAGCCAATTAAGAGTGAAACACGAGTAGAGTGCCATTATTTGAGTGTAAACACGTAAGGAGGTGTGTGAGGTTTTTTTTTTTTTTTACCACTAACATTCTTGTGTGCAGCACCTTACAATGTCTCATCGGAGTAGCTCATCACCAAGGGAGAGAGCAGATAACTCATCATTTGTATTGCAAGTCATGCAACAACAGTTTGAGTGGTTGAACTTTGTCTTAGGTGAGGTGAGAGACAGGATGGATCATCAAGAAGCAACGATTAGAAATCTGCAAAGTGGGAGAGATACGAGGCGACATGAGCATAGAGTTGAAAATGAGTATGAGAATGAAGGAGATGATGAGGATGAGGAAACTTAGCATCTGAAGTTGGGTTGGGTAGACATAGAAGAATTAGGTATGAAAGAGGACTTGAAGGGAATCTAAGAGATCGGGATGGTGTAGATAGAGACCTTGGGAGCATCAAAATGAAAATATCATCTTTCTAAAGTAGAACTGACCCTGAGGTTTATCTAGAGTAGGAGAAAAAAAAATAGAGTTGATGTTTGATTGCCATAATTACTCTGAGCAGAAGAAAGTGAAGTTGGCGGTAATTGAGTTCACTGATTATGCTATTATTTGATGGGATCAATTAGTGACCAATAGGAGGAAGAATTATGAGATGCCTATAGAGACATGGGGAGAGTTGAAAGCTCTTATGAGGCGGAGATTTGTACATAACCATTACTATAGAGACATTTACCAGAAATTACAAAATCTTACACAGGGGTCTAGGAGTGTGGAGGATTACCATAAGGAGATGGAGGTGGCGATGATTCCGACTAATGTAGAGGAGGACCGGGAGGCCACCATGGCTAGATTTTTGAGTGGTTTGAATAGAGACATAGCCAATGTAATTGAATTGCAGCATTATGTGGAGATAGATGACATTGTGCACATGGTTATGAAGGTGGAGAGGCAGTTAAAGAGAAAGGGACAACAAAATACACTTCAGTTTCTAGCACTACTTGAAAATCAAAATGGGATAGGAATGATCCAACTGAAGAAAACAGAAAGACCGAACCACCTAAGGGAAAAGATGAGGGAACTAGCAATAAACCCAAGGTAGAATCCCAACCTTCATGGAATAGAGATATTAAATGTTTTAAGTGTTTGGGTTCAAGGCACATCACTTCTCGATGTCCAAATATGAGGGTGATGATTATGCGTGACAATATGGAGGTGATGACTGAGAGTGAGGATGATAGTGATGAGGTGCCCGAGTTGGTTGATGCTAGTGATGATGATGGAGTGGTATACCCCGTGACAGGTGAGTCTCTTGTTGCTAGGCATGCTCTCAATGCACACATTAAGGTGGATGATGCAGAGCAACAGAGAGAGAACATATTTCATACTAGATGTCATGTCAATAATAGGGTATGTGGTATGATCATTGATGGGGGAGTTGTACTAATGTGCCTAGCACTACTTTGGCTAAGAAACTGAATTTACCAACCTTAAAACACTTTAGACTATACAAATTGCAGTGGTTAAATGATGGTGGAGAGGTTAGTGTGGACAGAAATGTTAGTTACTTTTTCTATTGGGAAGTATCAGGATGAGGTGCTTTGTGATGTTGCGCCTATGCATGCTGGCCATATTTTGTTAGGGAGGCCATGGCAGTATAATAGGAGGGTGACACATGATGGGTTCAAGAACATATACAGCTTTGAAAAGGAGAGCAAAACAATCAAGCTTGCTCCTTTAACTCCAAGCCAGGTCTAGGAGGACCAACTGAAACTGAAAAATGAGATTGCTCAAAAAAAAAAGAGTGAAAATGAGAGTGATCAAAAGAGAAAGAGTGATCAAAAAAAAAAAAGAGTGGAAAAAGTGATTGAGCAAGAAAGAAAGAGTGAGAGTGAAAATGAGCATAAAAGAAAGAGTGAAAAAGAAAAAAGAGTGGAGCCACGAGAAAAAAAGAAAGAGAGTTTGTAGAGAGAAAATGAAAGGCAAAAGTGAGTTTCTATACAAGACAAAGTGTGGTTAAGAGGGATTTCTTTGCAGATCTCCCTATGATTTTTCTTGTCTATAAAATGTCTTATCTTACTCCTGATGAAACTAACTAGTCTCTTCCTAGTTTGGCTGTTTTTTTGTTGCAGGAGTTTGAGGATGTATTCCCGAAAGAGATGCCAAATGAGTTGCCACCCATTCAAGGCATTGAGCACCAGACTGATTTTGTGCCTAGGGCTGCATTTCCAAACTGACCAGCCTATAGGAGTAATCTAGAGGAGACAAAGGAGCTTCAGAGGCAAGTTGAGGATTTGATGAGCAAGGGGTAAGTGAGGGAGAGCATGAGCCATTGTGTAGTACCAGTGCTACTAGTGCCAAAGAAGGATGAGACGTGGAGGTTGTGCATTGATTGTAGGGCGGTCAACAATATCATGGTAAAGTATCGTCATCCCAATCCTAGATTGGATGATATGCTTGATGAATTGCATGGCTCATGTATTTTCAGTAAAATTGATCTGAAAAGTGGGTACCATCAAATTAGAATGAAAGATGGTGATGAATGAAAAACTGTTTTTAAGACTAAGTATGGGCTTTATGAATGGTTGGTTATGACATTTGGACTTACAAATGCGCCCAGTACTTTCATGAGATTAATGAACCATGTCTTACGTGCGTTCATAGGCAAGTTTGTAGTTGTGTACTTTGATGATATCCTAGTGTACAACAAGGACTTAAATGAGCATTTGAGATATGTGTTTGATGTGTTGAGATGTGAAAAGTTGTATGCTAATTTCAAGAAATGTACCTTTTGCATGGAAAAAGTTATTTTTCTTAGTTATGTTGTTAGTACAAAAGGTATTGAGGTGGATGAAGAGAAAGTCAATGCCATCAAGGAGTGGCAAAGGCCAAAAAGCATCACTGGGGTAAGAAGCTTTCATGGCTTAGCTACCTTTTATCGGCATTTTGTTACAGACTTTAGCACCATTGCTACACCACACTGAGGTAATTAAAAATAATGTTGGGTTTCATTGGGGGGCTAATCAAGAAAATGCTTTTGCCACTATTAAACAAAGGTTGTGCTCTGCACCTGTGTTAGCATTACTTGATTTTAACAAAGCTTTTGAGATTGAATGTGATGCCTCAGGAATAGGGATTGGAGCCGTTTTGATGCAAGAAATTTGGCTCATAGCCTTCTTCAGTAAAAAGCTAAGTGGGGCATCCCTGAAGTACCTTACTTATGACAAAGAGCATTATGCTCTTGTTCATGCATTAGAGACTTGGCAGCACTACGTATGGCCAAGGGAATTTGTGATCCACACCTATCATGAATCATTGAAGCATCTCAATGGTCAAGGTAAGTTGAATAAAAGGCATGCTAGATGGATGGAATACATTGAAACCTTTCCTTATGTCATCCATTACAAGGAAGGTAAGGAGAACATTGTTGCTAATGCTCTATCCCATAGGTATGTACTTCTTGCTTCTATGAGTGCTAAAATGTTTGGGTTTGAATATGTGAAAGGCATGTATGCCGATGACGCTAACTTTTCTGATGTGTATATGACATGTGATAAAGCAGCATTTTGTAAGTTTTACAAGCATGATGATTATTTGTTTAAAGAAAACAAACTTTGTGTGCCAAGTTGTTCTATGCGTGAGTTATTGGTGCGTGAGGCACATGGTGGGGGATTAATGGGACACTTTGGTGTCAAGAAAACTTTAGACATTTTGCATGAACATTTCTTTTGGTTTAAGATGAAGAGAGATGTTAATCGTATTTGTGGAAGGTGCATTACATGTAGAAAGGCTAAATCTAAGGTTTTTCCACATGGGTTGTATACACCCTTACCCGTTCCTAGTGAGCCATGGGTAGACATATCTATGGACTTTGTTTTGGGGTTGCCTAGGACAAAAAGGGGTAGAGATTCTATTTTTGTGGTTGTGGATAGATTTAGTAAGATGACACATTTCATTCCATGCCATAGCTGACTTGTTTTTCTGGGTGATAGTGCGACTCCATGGTGTACCCAGGAGTATGGTTTCTAATAGGGATGTTAAATTCTTTAGCTACTTTTGGAAGATGCTGTGGGGGGAAATTGGGTACTAAGTTCTTATTTTCCAGTACTTGCCATCCGCAGACTGATGGTCAGATTGAAGTAGTTAATAGGATTTTAACTCAGCTTTTACGCACTATTGTTCATAAGAATTTAAAAACTTGGGAGGATTGTTTGTCATTTATAGAGTTTGCATATAATAGGATCATATATATTACTACTTCATATTCTCCTTTTGAAATTGTTAATGGTTTTAATCCATTTACTCCTTCAGATTTGATGTCCTTACCTGTTGATGGCAGGAGTAGCTTGGATAGACAAAAGAAAGCAGAGTTGGTGAAGTCACTTCATTAGAGGGTCCGGCTTCAAATTGCCCAAAAGAATGAAAGGGTTGCTTTCCAAGCCAATAAAGGGCGAAGGCGTGTCATCTTTGGGTTTGGGTTCACATGCGCAAAGAAATATTCTAAGCCCATAGAAAGACTAAGTTGCATCCTCAAGGAGATGGACCTTTCCAAATTCTTGAGAAAATTAATGACAATGCATATAAAGTGGATCTTCCAAGTGAGTATAATGTTTTTGCTACTTTCAATATTTCTAATCTTTCTCCTTTTGATGTAGGTGAAGATTCGAGGTCGAATCATTTTGAGGAGAGGGGGAATGATGAGAACCAAGGTGGGCCTACTCTTAAAGATCTTTTGCAAGTTCCAGATGGGCCAATTACAAGATCAAGGGCCAAGAAAATCAAAGAAGCAATGCAAGGATTGGTGCAATCCACTTGGGATGAAGCTAGCAATGGCCCAACACTCAAGATGGGCTTGAAAGAAGGAGAACCAGTTTTGATCCACCTGATTCAAGCTGTGGAAGATATGACTTAGATATAGGGTATATTGTTATTGGAGGCTTCCAATTTGGTTAAATGATTTATTTTATTAGATTAGAATAAGTGGGCTTGAAGATGCTTAGCCCACATGTCTTATTTCTTATGAACTAGGATTTTCAGGAAAGCCTTGTATTTTGGCCAATGGCTTATTTGAAAAGTTACTTTTTAGGAACTAGGGTTCTAAGAGGTTATTGTAGTGTTACTGTAGCTGCAACATTGTTCATTCAGGGGCAATTTGGATAAAAGGGGCTTTATTTTGACTAGGGTTTTAGTTAGGTTTGGTTTAAATACTCTTTGTAGCCTCATTTGAAGTTTTAGACAATATTGAATTTTATTTGTGAGTTGAGTTTACTCCTCTTGTTCTTGATTGAACTTTTAAACTTATCAAAGGTAAATCACAACCTTTGTGGCGTTCCTCCTTGTAATCTGAATTTTTCAGACGAGTTCTTCAGCGGGTCTAAATTTTAATATAATCTAGGTTCTTGAAACGAGTTCTCATCGGGTCTAGATTCTCCATCCATTGACTTGATTTTGACTTTCTTGGAGAGTTTTTAAATTGATTGTGGGTTCAAGGGATTTCATTCCCGCGGGTTCATATCATAAATGAGTTAATGACTCAGTAAAAAACTCAACATAGTAAAAAACTTATCATAACATAAACATACTTAACATAAGAATTTTCATAAAATATTTTATGTTGAGAACTTAAATATGATTGTTCATACGTATGCTATGACATACATGAATTATCTTGGCTTATCTGACTTATCATACTGACATACACATTTAACCATGTGTGCAAGGTTGTGTACCGGCTCCATATCCAGCCACCGCAAGGGGAACCGTTGATAGTCTTCTAGCATTCTATGGTGGATCACGCTTAGCTTCCTAGCTTGCACATCTACCCATAAATTGCATGGGCACCATACATCTGAATGGCCATCTGATTAAATGTTCTAAGCTTATCTTACACTTGATCTTATGAAAGGTTACGTGTCTTATGCAACGTAAAATGGATAATATGTACATAACTATAATATATATAATGAAACAGGATGAATGACGTACTTGCAAATCTCATGACATGCGTGATACGTAAACACTGGTTTCTAAAGAACTGTCTTTAATAATAATATATATAACTGGCTAACGTATTCTAATCATAATTTATGATCAAGCTACTTACCCTGCAATGTTAATCCAATATTTTTGTTATGAAATCGATCACCTGAACTAGAAGGAGAGAGAAAACATGAGGGTTGTTGTGAGAAGAATGAGGCAGTCGACTATTGGCATGGTGAATGTGGGGCATGCATGGTGCTAGATTGGGTAGCTTGGGTTCGACCACTGCCCTTACAAAGGTTTATATTTTTTCTAAATAACACATATAATGAAGATATTTATAAAGAGATTTGGAAGATGGTGCCGACGAGTTCGAGTTCGAGTGGAACTCGGTTGCAATTATTCAAGAATAGAGTTTAAATTTAAAAACATAATCTAATAGTTCATTCAATATAAGATTGGCAGTAAGGGATTTCAATCAGTGATAATTTTAAATTGAAATAAATTTCTAATGGCCGATCTTTAAATTCTGAAAGGAGTCTAACTTGTTCAATAAATAATAAAGTAGATTTAACCTAGTTATTGAGCCTACTTAAAACTCCTAATCAACTTCAATAATTTATCGCTCGCATGCTTATCCAATATGACCCATTAAATATAATTTCGGCCCAAGAAAAAGTATCAATATTTTGACCTTAGAATTATTGGGCCAGGTCGTTACACCCTGTCACCATTATCGAGGTGTTGCTACTGCTGTTAGAAATTTGCAATCATTGTAAGGACTACTACATCTGCTTCATCCTTTTTGGCATTCCTCAGTTGCCTATCTTCTACGGTTGATCCTTGCCACCGTTCAGGTGCTGCTCACTGCCGTCAGACATCATCTGCAAATGTTGTAAGGACTACTAAAAAATTTTAGAATCATTATGCCACATCATCATCCTGCCACATCAGCAAAGTATGACTTCTCTGTTATTTAGTTGACATCCTCATGTTGGTTTCTCAACCACCTTGAGTTTCAAGGGGCTGTTAGTGTATATGTGAGTGTGTGAATTGTGTGTATGAATAGGATTCCCACATTGCTTGAGTGAGGCTCTTGTATTGCTTTGGCCTCTTATATAAAGGCGACATTAGACTACATTGAAAGATGCACAATGATGTATAGAATTCGAAATGCTTCATGCACTCATAAGTAATATTTAAACAGTACTCATAAATCTCTATGATCTAGAAATATCATATATAGTAAATGTTTTCTATTGTTTTTATTGATTCTGGTGCACCCGTCTTATTCAACTCATATATATATATATATATATATATAATTTAACAAGAACTATATATTTGAAATTAATTAATCTTTCTTGGTGCCAAGAGATGTTATATTGTTTGAGTATTTATAAGCTTTAAATAATACTACCAAAAAAAAAAAAAGACAAAAATAGTCTCTGGTTTATTTTAAGTTAAGTTTTACTTATTTAAGATGAAGCCCATGGATAATCCCAACACAGGAATAACTAATACTAATTATGTCATGCTACCGGTTTCTTTTCTTTCAGCATGTTTATGAGCCATATTGATTTTTATCTTTTAGCATTTTTATTTTTATCGAACCCGGAAGCTCTCTCTCGAACCCATCTCTCTCAAAACTCCTGTTTACAGTTCTGACTCGAAGGGGTGGGAGCTTCGGCTCCTTCCCCCTCCCTCCCTCTCTCCCCACCCCCCATACCCTCTATGTAGTGCTCCATTTTGTGTTTGTTGTGTTTTGCAGGCTAAATAAGGGAGAATCGCAGATCTAGATTCTCCAGCAACCATAGATCAGCACGCGCCTCTTCATGGCGTTGCCCAGCCGCCGATCTTCAAGACTATTGAAGGCATCGCCAAACGGAGCGGTGAGTTGCTCACACGAGCGGCCAATAGTTATCAAAGACGTTCGATGAGTGGCTTTCTCGCACCACCGGGAGGCCTTTTGCTATCGTCACGTGCGGCACCACTGGGTTCTGTGAGTCTGGATTCTCCAAGATCGATCGACGGTTTTCTCCCAGGGTGGCGCATGTACTGCACGTGCCACCGCAGCCGCTTGGAGCATTGTCCTTTTCCGTTGTTATAGTGGTTTTTCCATTGTATTTTATTTCGTGTCCTGTTCTTCTTTTATTGAAAAATAAAAATTCAAAAAATTTTGTCCCTTCGGACCTTGGTCCGAACGGTGTGATCTTCCCTCTTCGTTTAGGCGGTGTATGGGGTTTGGTGCACCCTACTCTGCGTAGTCGGGGTATGGGTTTTGTCACCTAGTTACTATTACTCTGTCGGGGACAGAGATGTGCACGACGAATCCCTTAGACTTATGTCTTTAGAGATCTGTCATCTGGACTAGACCATGTCAGCCACGGAAGTGTGCTGGGAAGCTATTAACATTTGTAACTGACTTTTTTAAGTCAAATTTGTATGTTCTCTATTATGAATGAAATGTGATCCTTATTATAAAAAAAATTAAGATATAGGGTGACAAATTTTAACTTTGTTGTCTAGCTGAGCATTGATAGAAAATAATGAATTGAACTTTATTTAGGGCTTGTTTGGAAAAAGTTTACATTCCAAAATTTTCATTTCATCTCATCTCATCTCATCCAATCTTTTTTCCAAATATCACTCAAACACAAATACTTTCAAACTAATCATTACAACTTTTCCAAACTTTCAAATAAAAAATAAAAATAATTCAACTTTTTCAAATCCTCAACAAAAAATAATATTAAAAAATTATATTCTAACAATATTTTAACTTTATACTATTTTGTATTCAACTTTTTCTCTCTCATTTCCCCAAATCTTTTAAAACATTAACTCAAACTATCTCACTACTATTCGCAAATTATCTTACTACTATTCATAAAATTCTCATATCATCTCACTCTCCAAACTTGTCGTTACTGTTATAGCCTTGTTTGGGATCAACCAGTGCATTAGTTTCAAGTGTTGAAGATGCATAAGTTTATCATCCCTCCTTTTGCTTCTAAGTCAGCATTCAACATTGGAGATCGTGTGTTAGATTCATTTTGAAGCTCCTTGGCCCCAAAAAGAGTTGAAGCTCTTATTTGCACACAAAATTGGTTGAAAACTCTCTCCATTATTTATGACTTCCAAGACTTAATGGAAGATGCCGAAAGCTATAAGCTGAAAAAATGGTAAGACTCGTTTTGAGATATCGTGTACTTTCATGTGGTTTTTTAATAATTATACTTTTAACATAGTTTTTTTTCTTTCACGTAGAGATAACTTTGAATAACTCTTCTCTCTCTCTCTCTCTCTCTCTCTCTCTCTCTGCACCATCTCCTGTGACTCCCTTCCCCACTCGTGAATACTGCGCACTAACCACACACCCACCATGCACCGAGTTGTGTGAGTTGAGAATTGTGAACTTTGGATGGTGTAGTTGTGATGTGGCCGTGTGCCGCATGAAGTGATAAGATAATTGTGTAGTTTGTGATATGACTGTGACCGCGTGAAGTGATAGGATAATTGTGAGGCTTGTGATGTGGCCAGATGTTGTGTGAAGTATCAGGATGAGCTATGTAGTTTTGTGACATGCCCTATGAAGTGTTCGCTGTATTGTTTAAGTGTTGTGGTATCTTGTACATTAACTATTGTAGTTTTTGGAGTGCATCATAATTGATATTTGTTGTTGATCATATTGCCATTGAATTGAAAATTGATGGTGGATTTATGTGTGTTGATCATATTGCCATTCAATTTATGTGTGTAAATTCAAAATTGTAAAATTGATGGATCTTGTATTTAATGGCTTTTTGGGTGTGATTATCACGACCAAGCTTAGATGGGACATTATCTTGGTAAAGCTCCACTGGCCACTTGAAAGCCTATAAAACTGAGCGACATCTCCTGGATTGTCATTGGGCGACAATGAGCTCAGGCGAGACGGTAACCTTCTTGAGTTGATGTCGTTGACTCTTTGATGGTGGAGGCTAAAGGATGCTTGGCCACGAATGTGTTGTGCGCAGAACTGGACAATACTTGTTAGGGAGTCACAAGCACAATCGTTATCTCTTGTGTGACAGAGAGAGCCAGGCTGTGTAGATGGTTCATATAGGGGAGAACATGGTGTGCACACCAATAAAATTAATGTTTCATTTTTATGTGGGGTTTGTGCGTATCATGATCCCAAGTCGAAATGAAACATTATCTCGGTGGAGCTCCTAGGTTAGAAATATTTGTTTGCATCATAACCATTTTTTTTAAAATAATAATAAATGAACAATTTCTCAAACTTCTTTAATGGTGTCAATGCCTATGTAAGATGACCATAATTTATCAACAAAATACATATAGATAGTAATACTAAGATCAACGGCTACACGAGGGAGAACAAACATCAAGAGGGAGAACAAACATCGGCATTTTATAATGCCATGCAATTAAGGAACATAAAGTTACCTTCCAATTTCAATTACAAATTTCCAAGAATGGTTCAAGAGCAAAAATATATTGTGCTGCCCTCGACCCCCACTTATGTTTCGTTGGAAGTCGTGACTCCGGGATGTTAGCTACTCAAGACATCCACCCCTAGCGCATTGTGACAACAAAGTGTGTGCATGCATGCAATACAAGAGTGTGCAGTTAATTTGCAATGAAAAAATAAATAGGGCAGTCATTAATTCTAATAGTACCAAAAAATTTAAAACGTCACCTTCCAAATAATCGATAAGTCCAAATTCATCAAACATAGACGAGAAAATATTATAGTCATCCAAATTCCATCAAACCAATAAAGAACACTTAAAAACAAAAATGGGAAAATACCCCAATCTTCATTCCTCAGGCGAGGCCAGACCTCCATACTCATATTCATCCTCTGCATCAAAGTCTATGGTTACGCTCCACAGAACTGCAGGTAGGGATACCACAATGAGATTTTGCAAAATCTCAATAAAGAAAATTGAGTCTAATTCTCAAAATACATGCAAGTGGAAAAATTTGAAATTAAGCAAATAGGAAATTTCAGAGAATTATAAATGTTTGCAATTTACTAGATTCAAGTATATACCCATTTATCACACAAGACACTAATTGTGATACTCCATATGGTAAGAATAAAAGTATGTGGCGTATGAGTCCCACATTACTTAGAAATAAAAAGTTCTTGCTCTTTAAAGGTTCTAATGGAGCTCTAATATTGACTAGTCCTTTTGAAGTATAGGTAATGTGGTTTGAGCTTTCCATTGGGACGTTATAAATGGTATCCAAGTCTATCACAACCAGAAATGTAGTACTTGAGTCGTGCCACCTACGTGGATGAAGAGGATGTCGGGAATTTAAGGGAGGAAGATTGTGATATCCCATATGATAAAGATAAGGGTAGGTGGTGTATAGAGCCTCACATTGCTTGAGAATGAGAAATTTTTACTCTTTATAAGATTCCAATGGGGCTCCAGTTGTATCATTGGCTAGTCCTTTTGAAGTATAGGTCATATGATTTGGACATTCCATTGGGGCGTTACACTAAGCAACCAAAAATCATATTTTTAATTTTGAAAACATCCATTTGATTAAGGTATGCACCATAGTATTCTCTATAGATTATTCGCACACTCTGGCTCCCTTCGTCACACCACAAGTAATGAGTGGGTATGTAACTTCATAATAAGTTATGCCCAAGTCTGTGCCCGGCATGTAAACGACCAGGCATCCTCTAGCCTCCTCTAGCAGAGAGGCAACAGAGTTGATTAGAGAGCGTTATCGTCTCGCCCAAGCCCGTTTTCACCCAACAACAACCCATAGGATGTCACTTAGTTCTACATGCTCTCAAGTGATCAGTGGAGCTCCATCGAGGTAATGCCCTATATCGGCTTGGGGTCTTGATCCACATATAATCCATACAATCATTTTATTAATGTATGCACCATAATCTCCCCTATGGACCATCCGCAAACTTTGTCTTCCTTCGTCACACCATAGGTAACGACCATGCACGTGCCTTCATAACAAGTGATGCATTGCTTTGCGCCTAGCATGTACATGATCAAACTTCCTCTAGCCTCTAACAACAGAGTGGCAATGGAGTTAACCCGAGAGCATTATCATCTCGTCCAAACCCCTTGTCGCCAAGCGACTACCCAGGAGATGTCACTCAGTTTTACACACTCTCGAGTGACCATAAGAGCTCTACCAAGATAATACTTCATCTCGGCTTGGGGTCGTGATACACATGCAGCCGCAAAAAACGTTTGACACAAAAACCAACAGTTTTACAAATTTTAGCTTATACACAAACATAATCAGAATTTAATGATGAAATTATCAACGGTATAAATTATAATGCAAGAGTTAATAAGTGAATGTCATAGCAACATCAATATTTATTAAAAGAAATACAAAATATTTTAACAGCACAACCAATCCCGACATTACAACAAACTAAAAGTTTCAGTCCCAACACTTTAGAGGGCCCTCAACCACCACACAAATTCTCAACCAAAATATAGTTTCCATCCCAACGCTTCACATAGGCCCTCAGCCACCACACAAATTCATAACCAAACAGCACGATACACAATTTCAAAATTTTTCGACGACAGTTATTTTAAAAGCTAGTCCAAGGATCACTTATAGTGCGAAGGTGTATTTTCTAGATGATTGGAGCCAGTTCTGCTACTGGTCAAGAGTGTTCTTGTTAACAGGTGACTTGAAGGCCACACAAGTGGGTTGTTTCGGAACAGTGAGTTCGAAGGTGTGGGTAGTTTGTGAAATTGCTTTGCTACTTTGAAAAGCAGCAATTATGATTATTAACCTATGGTATGTTCATGAGGCTGAGACAATAGTCGTGGGGGAAGGGATGGCGAGGTTGGGTGGTAAAAAATCTAAACTCTTAAGGAGAGGGTGCTACGGGCCAGAGAGGGAAGTGAGACATGGTGTGTGACAGGGATGGAAAGATGTGCAGAGGTAGTGGGAGGTGGTGGGGGTTGGGAGATATGAGGAGGTGATGGTGGTGGTTAGTAGAGCTAGGGTCACAATAGTGACTCACAAAGAGGGGAAGAGAGATGGGGAGCATGTTTGAGGCAAGGGTAAGGACGAGGGAAGGGCGAAGGAGCTCTAGTGACATGCTTGAGGCGCAGTGGATGGCAATGCTGGTGCTCATGGCAACCAAAAAACAAAAGGAAGTAAAAGGGAGCGAAGTGAGAGAGAGGATCTAAGAGAGACGAGCTCGAGGCGATGTCGGTGGTGCAACATGGTAGGGATGACGGTTGCGACTAAGATTTTCAAAACCCTAAAGAACCAAGCTTTCCAAGAGAGTAAGAGAGAGGGTAAGTGGGTGGCGGAGTGAGCCAGAGGTGGGGTTCTATGGCAGTGTGTGCGTGTTGCAGTGGTTGACGACGTGGGTGGCAAATTTGCGACGACAGTGGAGCCCTAAGAGAGAACGATAAAGAACAAGAGAGGGAAGATAGAGAGAGATAGAGAAGGAATAATGCTAGAGTCATTGCTGAGGGCTCCATTGGATTCTAGCATGTTTTTTCTTATATAAATTTTTTTAACAATTTTAAATATTTTAAAAAAATAAAAATAAAAACTCAAAATATTATTAAAAAATATTTCTTTAATCAATAAGTAAAATAAAAAATCATACTTTGTAATTAATGAAGTATTTTTTAATAATTTTTTTTTTTTTACTTTCTTATTAAGAAAATAATTTTAATGATGTTTTAAATTTATTTTATTTTTTAAAAATATATAAAAAAAATCTATGTAAAAGATAACTTAAAAAAGACGTGGAAAAACACATAGAAACTACGGCCGGCTCTAGCATTGTCCATAGAGGGGAGAGAGAGAGAGAGAGAGAAGGGAGATCTGAGGGAGGGATATCGGGATCGGGAGGAAAAAAGAGGACTTGATGTTGGCGGTCAAGTATGACGGCACAACGTGTAGGGAAGACTGAGGGGAGAGTGAGAACGAATTTGGGGAAAGAAAGCAAATACAGACACGAACGAGGAGGAAAGACAGAGCTATTGGCACCAGCAATGGAACTAAAGGTGGCGGGAAGGACCTGGCAGGCCTCTAAGAAGCTATGGCATAGCGCGAAAAATAGAGAGAAAAGATAAGGGAGGGAAGAGAGAGAGACAGTGAGGGATGGGCGGCGGGGACAAGGTGTTTGGGATGGAGTCCGAGACTCAGAGAGAGAGAGAGAGAGAGAGAGAGATGCATGCAGGGAGTAATGGGAAGGGGGAGGTGCAGACAGTGAGGAGGGATAAAAGTGAAGGAGAAAAAAGAGGGAAGGAAAGGATTTTATATCTTATAGTCGAAACGGCATCATATTGGGGATAGAGGAGCTGTGCCTCCAAGCCTTGGGCCGAAGGTTTGGGCCTTCCATGATTTTTTTTTTTTTTTCCCCTTTCCTCCTCTTTATTTTACAAGGGCTGGGCCTTTTTACAGGGCCTCACAAATATTACCTTTCAAATGAAACCCTTTCACTCTCAAATCTGCCAATGATCTCATCAATTCTTGCCAACCTGATAGGCTGATGATACGCAATAAATGCTGCAGAAAATCAAGCTCCTCCTTTGTTACCGACAATTGCACAAGCCCAGAAAAAAAAAACAATCTGCAAGAAGATTCCCAAGATTAAACACAAGAAGACTACTTAAAATCAGCAAATGCTTGAAGAAATCATCTCAGAAAATCAAGGAGTTTAGACTTAAGAAAGAAAATTAGAATCTCCTATCAAAAAATAGAAAGAAAATGAGAATCAGAGAGACCATTTGCAAGAACACCGAATGAACTTCAAGCAAACCGAAAGGGGAAATTTGAAACCAAATAATAAAGCATGGGAGTCGTTAAAATCTAGCCTGTGCTGTCGAACATCCCATTGCATATGGAGCACCATACCACTACCCACCACCATACCGAGCAAACGAAGGATGCAAGAAAATGCAGCAGTCTCTTTTCGTCAGAGTGGTTGAAGTTTCAGGACTCAGGTCAGTCAATCTTTATTTCAATTCAAAGGAGAAGAGAAAGAAGTACACTCGGGAGCCATAACTGCAGAGCAACAAAAGAAAGTGATGGGCAACCCAAATTAAGCTTTTAAGTATAGGCCTAGATGTGACTTGAGTCTCTCTTGGAGTGTTACAACCACTACATCATAATATTCAATGGAGGAAATGCATGGAACTTGAATCTTTTACTAACGAGAAGTGTTAGGTTTACACACAAATCTTATTCACATATCTTAATGTAATTCAAGAGGCAGGGAGATGACTGAGAAGGGGACTGGGGAGTAGAAAACCAAAAAGATGGAAACCTAAAGAAGAAGACCAAGAGACGAAAAATAAAAGATGGAAAGTCTCTTAATAGTTTTTTCAAATTTAAAGGTCTGTTTGTACACAGAATTTCAAGTCTCTATCATTTCTGATAGAGAGCATTCATTTCATGTGCACAAACAGTCATGGGTCTGTTTGGTTGGAGTGAGAAAATTGTGCAGATGAAATAACCAATGAACAAAATTCCACATGAAAAGAGATACCTTCTCCGTCAGCATTTGAAGCAAGTCGCAGTGACAGCTTCACATCTGCAGATTCTTCATACATACTTACAGGCTTACAGCCATAAAATTACACAAGAACAATTGTTTGGTAGCAGGGAGAGCAATTTGTTTGGTTCAGGCGGGATTTCATCTTTTCAAGCTCATAGTCATGCATCTCCCTGTCTCCAGTCTAGTTGCTAAGAAGGCAGCGAAACAGCAAAGAAAACTGAAGATTGCACCTTTTAATTACAACCCAATTTTAAGCTCTAAATCCAAATCTTCCTATGGATTCTCATCTGTCATTCTCTAATTCCGTTATGCTGATGCCCATGGTTGAGAAATGCCTCTTTTGTTGAGGGTACCAATTGGATTCCTGGTGGGAACCATATTCATAACGCCTCTTACCATCCATTAAAATCTACTGAACTTTCAATTTATTCATTGGATGCTTCAAAATGGGCACCATCATCTTCGTGGAGCAAACCTGCATGATCTCTTGCGTTCTCTTCGTGCTTCTTTACCAAATGGACCCCAACACTTCTAAAGACCACGAGCTCTGAATCACATTCAAATCTAAACCTTGAAGCTTTACGGTAAGTCAGCGGACAGAATGCCATCCATAAATGGTCTGAGTCCGTCCAATCAAATATTATATATTGAATAAATAACATATTCCAATGCCATCCATCATGGATTCTAACACAAACTGCAGTCTTCTCCATTTCTAGGTTGATCCCAAATCTAAATCCAATAACAACACAGAAAACAATTTCATCTATGTCATCCGAATAATGCGTCCTATTAATATCTATTTCACATGAATTACTATCATGGGCCTCCTTGCTATACCTGAACCAGCTTGGAATCCTCTTTCCTGGAAATATAATGCCCATACTTCTTGCTTTAAAAGGGTATGCCCAATTTTGTTCTTTAGGATGTCTCTGTTATACCAATATAAAAAATAAAAAAAAAAATTCAGAAATACAAGTTATAAACAAAGGTAACACGCACAACCACGTTGAAAAGTAAGAGAGGAAAAGAGACGTACCTCTTCCCATGAAGTAATCCTCATATTCACAAGCAGTTTATGGCATCCGTACAAGTCAATCTTTAGGAAATTAAAATCCCTTCCATTGTTTTTAAAAAGAATTTCAGATAGTTGTGCAAAACTTTCCAATGACGTGCATCCACGAGCTTCAACCTTTTCTATACTCAATGGAAGCTGGAGAATTTTTTCAAGTTGCTTGCAATTATTCAAACAAAGGTGTCGCAACACAGCAAATCTGTCGCTTTGAGGAAAGATAACAATATCACTCCCAGTTAGATCTAACTCAACCAAATTGGGAAAGTAATTAGCATCCGTGAAGAAATTTGATTCTGATAAGCAACAGAATTGAAGACTTAAAACTAGCAATGCTCCATTCGTGCTTGAGGAGGAACCATCATTGAAAAGGCTTGAATTTGTCGGAGTCAATTCTGCACTTGATGCAATTTCATATTCGCCTGTAGAAACAACAGATGGCGGGGATTGTTTACCATCCTCCTCGATCTTTCCAATGTTTATTGGTTGTGAACCACCGTCGAGTTGGAAAAAACGTAGATTTTGCAACCGATCTATGGTAGATGGGAGATGCACAAGGTTTTTGCAGCCTCTTGCATATAAATATCGAAGCTGAGTAAGGTTTCCAAACGAGGAAGGTAGTTCTTCAATACTCGAGCCATTTAGATACAAGGCTTCAAGTTTAGCGAGGTTCCCAAATGATGAAGGTAGCTCTTTTATAACAGTGCCGTTTAGATATAACTTCTCAAGTTCACTGAGGTTCCCAATTGATGAAGGTAACTCTTTTATACAAGTGTCGTTTAGAGATAGGACTTCCAGCTTAGTAAGGTTCCCAATTGATGAAGGTAGCTCTTTTATACCAGTGTCGTCTAGATCTAATTGTTTAAGTTCAGTGAGGTTCTCAATTGATACAGGTAGCTCTTTTATACCAGTGCCTTCAAGACATATACCATATAAAAATTCCATTTCACACTCAATCTCGGGAAAGTCCTCAAGACTTGAGCAATCATAAACTTCAAGCAAATATAGAGATCTCAACTTGAATCTTTTCGGAAAAATCCTAAGCTTGCAGCATCCATTAACGAGAAGAACCGAAAGCTTATCAAGGAATCCAATAGAATGATGAACCTCAACTAAATTCTCACAGCATTGGAGATTCAACTGCTTTAAATTTGGGCTACTTGAAAGATCAGGAATTTTTGTTAAGAATTTACAATGAGATAAATCCATATCTGTCAAGTTCTGTCCAAATTAAATAAAATAAATCTATTAGCTTGAATGAAATACAATTGCATAGTTTTAAAGAAAGAAATATTGAAAATAATAAGGGTACCTTGGGTTTTAGGTCGCCTAACTCCTTGATCAGGCTATAAGGCATTCCAAATATAGTGAGCTTGTTTCCATGAAAATTAGAAGGCAAAAATGATGAAGGATATTTAGACCAATCAAGCACTCTTAATTCATTAGAGAGATGAGTAGGTCCTGCAAAAAATTGTGCATTATGATTTATAAACAATCGAAGCTTCTTCATCTTCATAAATGCCTCAGAATGCAAGCATATCATGTCATGGCCTCCTGGAAAATCTAACAAAATCCCTTCAATTTTGTTTGTTCCCTGGAAAGACAAAGGCATAAGTATCCCAACAAAAGCTCTTCCTTTTTTACCACTTGCTAAAATCATGGAAACACAAAGAAACTAAAACAAATTAAGCTTAAACTATTGACTGAAGCATGTATATAAAAAGGGTCATGATATACTTTTTACAATTCTTTTACAGCAATCAACCAAATCAAACATGCCACTTTAATAAAATAATATTATAATTTAATTTTAGAAAATTATTTTTGATTTAATTTAGAGTTGTAAAAGAATTGTGGTTAATCATTTTCCATATAGAAAACTACCAAAACTTAAAACAACAGAGTTGCATTGAGTTATATTTTGGGACAGAAAAGAAAATATAATCATACATAGACACACATGCACCAACGAATTAAGTACTTCAACACTTTTCTAGGAGGTTTCATTTGTGAATAGAAAAAAAAATGTAAAATCAATGTTTTTTTTTTTTTTTTTCTAAGTTTGATCTTACCATATTTTCTTCTAATACATAGCGAACATCTTCATGAAACCACAATCTGCTACGTTTGCCAACTTTTTTAGGAGATTCTTGTCGAACAATTTCTTTACCCATTTCTTGCAGTAAGTCATGCATCTCCACATTCTGATAAGATCTGCCAATATTTATGAGACACTTTTCTTTAAGCCTTGTGATGCCAATAGTTGATGAAAAACCACAATGGTCTAGTATTTCCAATACATATTTAACATGCTTCCCCTTGAAGAAACATGCAATGTCAAGGAAAATATCCTTTTCATTATCATCCAACCCATCATAGCTTATTTTAAGTATTTCATAAATTTGCTTATTAATATTTCTTTCATACTTTTCCAATGCACTTTTCCATTCTTGTATACTTCTATCATGCAGATATGAACCAAGCACTATAAGAGCAAGTGGAAGGCCCTTAGCATAACCAATTATACATTTTGTGAGTTCCACGTAACTTTCAAGTGGATTGTCTCTTTTGAATGCATGCCAACTAAATAGCTGAATAGCTTGGTTGTCATCCAATCCCGACACTTCATACATTGAATCAACCTTATGATAAGTTAATAGATGTTGATCTCTTGTTGTTATTATTATTCTACTTCCTGGACCGAACCAATTATGATCTCCAGCTAATTCTTTTAGGTGGAGCAACTCATTCACATCATCAAGAATTAGAAGTATCCTTTTGGAGCAAAGACTATGCTTTATAACATTAATACCTCCAACACTGCCAACATTAAAACTTCTAGAGTCTCCAAAGAGCTCAGAATGAAGTTTATCTTGCAGTTTGACCAAACCATCCTCTCGACTTGAAATCTCTCTAACATTTTCTAGAAAACATCTAGCTTCAAATTGATATGCAATCGAGTTATAGACTGCTTTGGCGATAGTTGTTTTACCAATTCCACCAATTCCATAAATCCCTATCATGAGAGTAATATCATTCCTTCCAATTCCTAAAAGAGTTTTCAACTCTTTTACACTAGACTCTAATCCAACTGGATACTCAGCAATGTTTAGGAAGGTAAATGTAACTATTTTTGAGTCCACCCATTGAATAATTTTATGAATAAATTCAGATTCATTCCTGCAAATACAAGGAAAAAGAACATTCAATGAGTCACATTTTTCACATAAAAAGATATAGAGTTTCACTAGTTACAAGTCGGTCATGTGTCAAGCATCCATTATTGCATTTGCATGGATGCACAGACCATAACCAATCTAGCACAAGAAATGTAGAGATATATAATCTACACAAAGCATGACATGAATCAAACCAATGCAGAGAAACATAATAACAATATTACCAAGTTGATCAAAGATAAGGACAACAAACAAGGAAGGCATGTCGATTGAAGATTGGGGTTTGTGTACATGCTTGTTTGTTTGTAGGGTGTTTACATTAAAAACATGATATAGTTGTTTGATTTTTTTTCAGATCATTTATTGCTTCAAGTGTGATGAAGGTTCTGTTAGCTAATTGGTGCCCTTCTCCTATATGTGGATGCCTAGAAAATAATGGATTTGGAACTTCCTACTTGCGAAACAAAAATCTTAAGTTGTAATATCTGATTTGTTACGAGCCTAACATGAAAAAAATTAACATGTCATTCAAAGATCACATGCTTCAAAGAAAACATAATATTTTTTTAGATTAGAATCTCGTTTCGAGAAAAACTCTACTCTCTATGAGCAAAAGAGTTAATAATTACTTACCCGTTTTCCAAGTGTTCTCCTGCCAAATTGGCAACCTCTTGTAGGGTTGTCTTCCACCTCTGCACCTTCGTGTTCTCTTTGAACCTCTCTTGATGTCTAGTCAATGCTTCTCCAAATCTTCCTTTTTGATTTCGTATTTCTGATGGATCTACATGATAAAATACTGGTAAAACAATTTGTTTTTTTGTTTCCTTACATTCAAGGATCTTTGTTAACTCCTCCAAGCACCATGTGGATGATGCATAGTTTGGAGATAATACAATAATGGAAATCATTGACTCCTCAATGACTTTGAGAAGTTTAGGTGAAATGGACTCTCCTCTTTCGAGGTCTTTCTCATCTATGTAGGTATTGATTCCTCTTCGACATAGAGCATCATATAGATGGGCAGTAAAAGTATTGCGAGTATCTATTCCTCTAAAACTCAAGAATACATGGTGAGACCATCTAGAAGTGGAAGAAGAAGAAGAAGAAGAAGATGATGCGGAAGAGGGTAAACTGAACACCATTGAAGAACAAGTGTATACAATTCTGATCATACAGATAAGACGTACACTAGCGGAAAAGAAAAAAACAAATACAAAAAGAAAGAAAAAACGAGACCAGCAACTTCTTGACGGACAACCAGTGTTTGATTAATCTAAAATTGAAGATAAGTCAAAACAAGGACAAGTAGGCATGCATTGACCAGTTGGTATTCATGTGTCGTTGTCCGATTAATAAATAAACGAGTGGCAACTTGTTGGCAACTTCCGGTTGGATTCGTTGAAATCTCATGCCACTGAACGCTTTGATTACGAAAATGCGTTGCTGTATTAAATAATATTAATAACGAAATTAACCATTAAAGAAAAAACGTGTAAATATGTTAAAAGTGGTCTCAAGTCATTTTACAGTCTATATTTCTGCATTCAGTACATGAAAACGCTTCTCGATGAAATGGGACTTCTCTAGTTTGTCTAGAATTCAATATATTGCCAAATTCATTAATTGTTTTTCCAAGTACTTATCAGCGAAGACAGAATATATAATAGAAGTAATGTTATAATTATAAAGAAATTTTATAAAAATAAATTTTTAAATATCTGACATAACTTGATATGATATGTCAGATTATAAAATTATTTTTATTATGAAGTCATGTAAAATTAGTGAGTTTAATTTTATAAAATTTTTATGTGGTTGAAGTATTTTTTAATAAGAATAATGATATCTAACATTTTTTTTATTATTATTATCTTTTTATTAATGGTTAGAAATAATTTATTATATTTGACGTGTAGACTAATCATTTAATAATATATTAAGGAAGGTTAGAGGATAATGAAAAAAAATGATAAATAAAATTTTTCATTAAAAAAAAAATTATACTGCAAAACATTAAAAGATCTTTCACCCAACTATTAGTATTTGCTTTAGTTAGGTAACTTAGAAATGCCACGTAGAACCGGCATACATAATCTTTATGTAATCGGCTGACAAACTGGTCTCACTTTATCTCTTTCCACCCTCTTTCTCTATCCATTCATTTTTTTGTCTATTAATAAAAAAATTAGAAACTTGATTTAGTGCCGACCTACCAATGAAAAAGCCTCTCTCTCCCCTTTCCTTTTGCTGTCATTGTTTTTCGTTCTCTTCTTTCAAACGAAAGCTGGTCAAAGCTCACAGAGACAAGGAGCTTTTCATCCTTTTCCTCATACATCAATAATACATCGATAAATGAGTACGTGCACTTAAAAATATGGTGTATCTTTACAGTAAATAAAATAAAATAGGTTGTCATTAAATCTAATTAACAGTATAAAATATCTAAATTTCACATCACCACAATATCCCCCAAACCATAACGAATAATGTTACATTCATCCCTTCTAAACAAATAGACTTGGCAATTTAATATATGAGGGGCAAAAGCCTCAATTCTTCGTCCCATGAAGGAGATGAATCTTCATGTTCGTAAGTACCACCATACATATCCTCTGCATTAGAATCTACGATTTTGAGGAGCGAAATCGGTGTGATTAAGCAAAATCTCAATAAATAAAAATAAGTCTTAAACACTTAAATTACATGCAGGTGGAAAAGGGAAATTATGCAAACATTTAATACAACTATAAATGATAATTAAACATCTTAAATATTCCATAATAAATTTCCCACCCATGTTGACACATGCTGAAAAATCCCAATTTTATTCTCAATTTATTAACATGTCCACTATGGTCTCCCTTACGTAGACCATTCACACAACTTGACTCTCTTTGCCACACCACGAGTAACAACTGTGCATGTGACTTCGTAACAATCGATGGCCAATTCCGCGCCCAGCACATTCATGGTGTAACAGCCTCGACCCAAGCCTGTTGTTGCTTAGCGACCACCTAGAAAATGTCACTCAGTTTTATGCTCTCTCGAGTGAAAACCTCGTTTATTTTCACAACTCATTTCAACTAATTTCATCTCCTCTCATATAATCATTACAACTTTCTCAAATTTTCATACAAAATAAAATAAACAATTCAAAATTTTCAAATTCCAAAACAAAAATAATATTAAAAATATATATTCTAACAATATTTTATTCAACTTTTAACTTTAATCTCAACTCATTTCATCTCACATGTGAAAACAAATAAGGTTGTTGCTCTTATTGTCTTCTATTGTTTGGTTTTTCTCTATAAATGAGGCCTTAATGTTGTTAGCTCATGTAAATGAGTTCTAAACCATGTAATACTTTTATTACCGTCCCACAATGTTATTATTTTTTATCTTTTAAAAGCCTCTCGAAGGGCCCACGTTTGGGTAGCCCAAGTGATAAGGACGAACTTGTGTGCATGAGCCCCATGTCATATGTTCGATTTCTCTTGGGATCAAATTGCGATTTAAGTGGGAGGCCATGATAGTAGGTTGATGTACTAGTCTCCTTGGGGTTTAGGTCCCATGGGTGAGTCCTAAGGGCCCCTGTTGTGGGGGAGTTTCCCCGTCATAAAAAAATAAAAAATAAAAAAAGAAAAGTCCCATGAAGGACTTACTTTTGAGGCAAGGAGAATTAAGCTTTATGTAGTAATGGAAGGTGAAAATTGATTCATTTTATTGTAATTTTGAATTGGTTATGCTTGAGGATTTGAAAATATCTGATGCTGAAATTACTTTTTGCACAAACGTTAATAACGGCAGTGATTCAATAATTGAGAGATGTGGGGAAGAAATTGTTGTGGTTCGCTGAAGCCCCTATTAGCTGGGAGAGCAACATGGTTGGTATATGTTTCACAACAAATTGTCTAGGCATTAGCTTTAATGTTGTTGCTCTTATTTTCTTCTATTGTTTGGTTTTTCTCTGTATGAACTTTTATGAATAAGGGTATATTTTTGCTTATTCCTAGGCTTTAGGTTTTGTATGAGCTTGGTTTTGGGATTTTTTTGTAGCCCTCACGTTCTTGAATGTAAAAGATATTCTTTTACTATAAATGAGAGTATATTAATAAAATTAGGGTACCATATTTTTTTTTAAAATAAATAATAATATAGTTGCCGCTTGATGCCTTTTTTCCTAAGCTTTAAGTTTTTTATTAGTTTGGTTTCGAGATTCTTTGTAATCCACAAGCTCTTACTTGTAAAAGATATTCTTCCACTATAAGTGAGAGTATGTTAATAAAATTGGAGTATTATCTTCTTCTTTTTTGATAAGTTAGTCATGAAGTTTTTATCTAGCTTGGTTATGTTTACCACTGAATGCAAAATGTTTAATAGATCCAAAACTGAGAACTTTTTAAATATATTTGATTATGGGCTTACATGAGTCAATTTTTAAGTGTGTTGCTTCTACACAAGATTTAAAGAAAGAAAATACTCACAAAATATAGAAAAGGTGTGTTGCTTCTAATGGGAATTGCAACAGAAGCCCCATTGGTGAAGCAATGGATTGCATTATACGGTTTGCATGCAGGGTGGATAGGTTGGTGAAGTGCATCTTTCTTACTTTGGAGTCAACATAAGACCAAAAATCAATTATCCAATATCCAATAAAAAAAAATTGCAAAACAACTAGATGGTTTAAACCAAAGTTCCACATAATACTATCTATCAAACAAGCGTCTCCAATGATGTCATGATTCTCTCACCATTAAAAGCTATTCTGTTTAACTCGAGGAACCTTAAAACTATCAACCTTAAAATGAGTCCCCTCTCCAATTTATGCTCCCAATAGTGTAATCTACCTGTTAACGATGTGTTTTGCACACCGGTCACCAAGCTCGATACTCCTGCAATACATGAAACGTGAGGGCTTGGGGGTGGTGACACACCTCCGATACCTAAGTCAGTCATTTGATTGTTCGATGGAATTTTAGTATATGAGAGAACATAAGTTGTATTCTAACTTGGGATTTGGCTTTTTTACCTCCTGCCAAGATGGCCCCTGTATCCCGTGTCAAATGTGCTCGTCTTCCGTATTGGGTATCATGACGTTGCTTTTAATGCGGCGTGGCTCCCTCGGGTTGTGTTCTGAGTGGCAGTTGGTGAGTGTGGCCACCTTCTGTGCATTATGTCAGGGATAGGGGTCCTCACAGGGTTCTCTGTACACGTTCCGTATCTGACCCCTTAATGCGGCATGGCTCTGCTACTATGTGCGTGTGCAGGGTCTTGTCAGTGGGACTGTCATCTCATCTTTCCACGTCGACCCTCTTCCTGCGCTAGCCCTAGGCCTCCTTCTTCTTAACCTAACTCGTGGGCCGACTATGCTTCTATCGCTAGGCCTCCCGGGACGAGTTACTCCCAGCCCGTGTAAACATCTCTTCTCGTTACCCTACAAATTCCTACTGCACATGTGCGGTGAAAATATTCTCATTCTCTTATTACTTTTTTTTTTTTTTACGATGCCCTAGCAGTTTGTAACACTCATTGGTTTGGTTGCCCGTTTTGTGCTTCCATCCATTTCCCCACGTCTGGGAATGCATGTGACGGCTCGATCCCACGCTCCCCCTTTTAGTAGAAATCGTGGGGGTCTGCTCCCATTGTTCAATGACACTTGTCACTCTCCCCCCATCTGGGGAAGTCCAATCAATGCAGGCCTCTATTTAGACTCGAGTCCCCTCATCCTTTGTCTCCTTCTTTCGCATTCTTCTCATTCCTATCACTGTCTTCAAGAGTTCCTGACACTTAAGTCGTTTAACTTCCTTCATCCTTCAAGAATCCCTAAGTCTTCTTTCTTCTCTCTTCAATGGTGCCCAAGAACACTTCTTGTTTCTCATCCCAGGATTTGCGCTCGTCTCGCCTGAGGGCCCCCCTAGGGTTCCAGGGCGTTGGTTCCTCCTAAGGTTCGGGGTAACTCCCAGTTCTTCGAGGGTTACCACTAATCCTCAGTCGTTTCTCCTGTGGAGCTAGGGTCAATGAAGTCTTCTTGTAGAGTGCTAGACTCCATAGATTTAGAGGTCCCGAGGGCTTGCCAGGGGGTCGTCGACTCGGAGGGCTTTGCCGAAAATGTGGCATTGTACCCTTCCATGTTTTCCAATGGACTATGGCTTCCTTTCTGCCACCCTGTCATAGACTTTTGGACTTTCTTCGGTTGGCTCCATTGCAACTTCATCCTAACGGATGGCCGATCTTAATGTCGTGCTGCATCATCTAGCTCTTGGTCTTGGAGGCTACTAGGGGTGAAAAAAAAATGGGTGAACTAGTAAACCGGACTGGACTAGACTGCACTAATGGGTTTGGTCTGGTCTGCTATTGGTTCCATTTTTCTCAAAATCGGGCGAAATCGGTCCAATTCCGATTTTCTTTTTTCTAACACCAGACCAGATCGATTCATATATATATATATATATATATATATATTAATCTTTTATATTGTATAAAATATGTTTTATTTATATTATATATAATTATATATAAAATAATTTTGTATTATATGAAAAATTACTAATTAATATAATAATAAATTTTAAAATGCTATATAAATAACTATATATTATCACTATAGTCTAGAATACAATTATAATATATTATAATATACTACAATATATTATCATATACTATAATATATATATACTATATAATATATCAAAAAAATCAGACCGAACCGGACCGATAAAACCTGAAGTACCGGTTTAGGGGTGTAACCGGTGTGGTTCTAAAATATGTTCAAAATTGGACCGAACTGGACTGGTTACACCCCTAGAGACTAGGGGTGAAGACTACCCCTACCTGACTGCTAGGGAGTTCCTTTTCACGCACGGGGTACGATTGCACAATGGCTATTTGTGCAGCTTCATTTCCCTACTGGCATCTGTGCAGCTTCTGTTCCCGATTGGGATATAGGGTTGTCCGACTGAGAAAATTCCCACCGCACACATATGGTTAGAATTTGTAGAATAACTGGAAGAGATGTTTACCCCGGTCCAACTGGGCTGGGCCTAACTCATTTCAAGAGGCCCAATGACCAAAGCATAGTCTACCCACAAGTTAGGTTAAGAGCACTAGCATCGGTCCCTTCAAAATGGATGAATCTTCAAAATTTGAATGGTTTGTGGTTAAAAGCGTTACATTGGATTCGATAAACAATCAAAACTCTAACTTTGAGCTACAATGCATTTACTTTCATCTCCATATTTGAAGACACACTATTCATGGTCTATTCCCATTATTTTAATACAAAATCACTTCCTCCACTGCTCATGGTCTATTCCCATTATTTTATTACAAAATCACCATAGATGGATTTCAGATTAATGCCATAACAGTTTAAGTATTTATTAGGATTAAGTAGGTTGAGGTAAAAAATTAGTTGGAAAAAAATAATTTAAGTATCAAATTAAATTATTAATTAACATATGGTTAATGTAATTGCAAAATATAAAAAAAATAAATTAAAAATATTATTATTAAAAAAAATATTATATTATTGTTAAAAAAATAATATTATATTATTATTTTGACTAATCCAATGTGGGGTTATGGTTATGGAGATTTTGAATTTATGGAAAATATGCACTTTTCATCAAATTTTGGAGATGATTTTAATGAAGCCAATGTCAATGCTCTAAGAAGAAAGAGGCCCAGCTCCAACACGAGAAGAGAGTCGACATGGAAAGATGGGACGACATTCTTACTGACATGACCTTGCACACACACATAGTAGCAAAGCCACGCCGCATTAAGGCGTCAGATACAAAATGTGGATAGAGATCCTGGCGAGGACCCCTATCCCTGACATAATGCACGGATTGTGGCCACTCTCACCAACCTACCACTTAGGACACGACCCGAGGGAGCCATGTCGCATTAAAGGCAATGACATGGTACTCAGTACGGAAGACGGGCGCATCTGACACGGGATACGGGGACCATCTTGGCAGGAGGTATAAAAGTCAAATTTGAAGTTAGAATAGGACTTACATTCTGTCATATACTAATATTCTATCTAAGGATCAAAGGACTGACTTAGGCATCGAAAGTGTATCACCACCCCCAAGTCCTCACGTTTCTTGTATAGTAGGAGTATCGAGCTCAATGACCAATGTGCGAAACCCGTCGTTAACATTGTCCATCTACTAACAAAAAATAGAATATCTAGAGCATTTCAAACAATTTTATTCGAGCAATACCTCTTAAGCAAGAAAGAAAAGAAAGGTGGAATTAAAAGCCAAAACAAAAAAAAAAAAAAAAAAATCATCCACATTTTTGTATAAATTTATAATGTAAACATCCGAGCATTAATTGAAAACACACCTAAACTCAAAACCCACTACTAAGAAACAATTGGGTTTATTGCAAAATTTATCTCTTGCAACATTAATAGATGAACTTAAAAAAAAAAAAAAAAAAGTGAGTAGGTACCTCTATTAATCTCCATTAAGCGATTAGAAAAAAAAAAGAAAAAAAAAATCTCCATTAGGTTTCCAATGAAAGAATTGCCACTTGGCATATCGATACCACATGTCAGTTTTTATTAACTAATGTGACATACTAATGCCATATGTGAGCTAATTGAAGATTGACATGTGTCATACCCTTGGCTTTTTAACAGGATATTAATGAAAGTACCTAATTACAATTTTTTATGTTCAAATATTAATATTGCAAAAATTAAAAATAGTGATTTCAAATTTTAAAATATGAAAATCTTGATTTTGTACTTGACTCAAAACATTTGTACTTATTGCCCAAGTTAGGGCTGAGCACCAACCACTTCAAAGTCAGAGGGCCCAACCTCCGACGCCGACTCAGACTCCAACTCCGAGATGTATAAAATCCGCTCTGCCTTCGACTCCGACTTGTTGAAGTGGAGTCAGATTTTTGGACTTTTTTTTTTATCTTTTTTAACTTCATATTTGGCCCACTTTTAAAAAAAAAAATTGTGGGCTTTCAAATTTCAATTTTCTCAAAATTACAATCTAAACTAATTAAACTTTTGATTATAACAAAATATACAACTAAATAAAACAAGTAACATACTAACATGCATTCAAAAATTAAAAATAAAAAGAAAGTCTTATTTTTACATGTACTCCATCATCCATAATTCCATATCCACATCCAAATATAATCACTACAATAAACATCCACACAGACCACACCTACCATCCATCATCCACATCCATTATAATAATATTTACTTACCACTACTACAATAAACATTTTCTAAGTTCCATTCTAACAACAAAAGAAATTCAAAATTTTCTAAGTGCCAACCAAAATAAATGTTCTCAACAACATTTAATTACAAATTCCAAATGCACCAAAATAAAACAAATTACAAACTTCCAAATCACAATATTCTAAATGCCCAACAAATGAACCAAAATATATTAAATGTTACAAACTTCCAAATGTTCCAACTTTCAAGTTGTGCCTGAAAAAAAAAATCAAAATATTAGTAAGGAAAACAACCCAACTTTAATTACATCTGAAAAATAAATTTAAACAAACATAAAAAGCATGTATATTACATCTTATTAGGATGATGTAGAATCTTACATAGTTGTAATATTCTCAAAAAGCCTATTTGGAGGAATAGATTCATTTAGCTTGTTTGAACTGAGGACTCAAAAATTTAAATAAATATGGTATAAACAAAGTAGAAGTAGCTGGCAGAGTTGTCTTTGAAAAGTAAAGAGAATTCAGCATGAAGCATTTAGTATTTTGGATAGTAACTCAAACCTCAAAGACTCAATCTGTCAAATTGTCAATCATCTTCACGAAGTAAGTTGGTCATACCAGTGATTAATTCTACATTAAGATGTTAAAGTATAGGAGGTTAGTATCACAAAATGTCAAAATAAACATATATAACAACTTAAAAAAATCTTTAAATACATTTTATGAGTCTAACTTATAACTCTCCGCATCATCAATGGCATTCGTATAATTTTGACTTAAGCATATAAGAGTTGACTTCAACCAGTTTTGCGTGCACACAAGATCTTCTACAGTTCTAGGAGCCAAAGAACTTCCAAATGGATCCAGGACATGGCCTATTGTGCTAAATGCCGACTTAGATGCAACGGTTGTGATCGGAATGGCCAAGATATCTCTTGTCATTAGAGCAAGAATTGGATATTTGCTTGAGTTGACTTTCTACCATACCAAAATTTCAAAATTCCCCGTAGGAACCTAAACATCCTCCAACAAATACTGCTCTAGTTCAGACTTACAATCCATCAAGGATGCTAATTTTCGGTCTTTGTGGAATCTCAACAAAAAGTCCATGGGATCATCATCATTATAGGTACTACTACTACTCCCCAATGTCCCCATTGATGCACTACCTTCACCACTCCGACTCCAAGTTGACTTAGACCCAGTTATGCAGCTACCACAAAACCCTACATATTATTCATACAAATATTTCATATCCCTCTTGAGCAGTACAACAAATTCCTCATCCCTCTCATCACCCAATGTTTTGTTGAACCACTATGCTTGAGCAACCAATTTGTACCGTGGATCAAGAATGGCAGCAACAAAGAACAATCAATTTATTTTTTCAAGATCACCCGAATATTTATTATATTTTGTCTTCATTCTCAAAGCCATTGAACTCAAGCGTCGATTACTATTGTCACAAAAAGCATTCAAGTTTTTATGAATATTAATTAGCTCTTGGACATACAAATTTGATGTGACATATAGTGTACCAGAAATATGCAGGGTGACATTATAAAATACATGAAGAAACTTCAAAAGGTTTCTTATGGTCTCCTAATCATCAACCCCAATAGCTCCTAGACCCTTTTTCCCATGCCCATCCTCAAACAAATAAACTCGTAAGTACGGATTCTCATCAAGCAAAAGTTGGAAGGCTTTTTTATACTTCTCAGCCACGTCCAACATAAGAAAAGTTGAGTTCCATCTAGTAGGTAGGTCAAGACACAAGAAACTAGAAATGGCACTTTTGACCTATCAACACAAGACTTAAAAGTGGCAAGTCTTTGGAGAGAAGATTTCACATACTTAATCAAATTTCTGACTCTTATGATCGAGTTATCAACATCTTTCAAACATTCACTTACAACAAGGTTTAAGATGTGTGTTGTATACCTCATGTGAATAACCTCATGAGCTGCAACACAATCCTCACTTCCTATTTCCTTTGTTCTCAACCAATCAATAGCAGAGTCGTTAGAGGTAGCATTGTCCACCGTAATTGTGAGGATTTTGTCAATACCCCAATCAAGCATACACTCCTCCAACTCTCTCCCAATTGTTGCCCCCTTGTGGTCGATAATTCGGACAAATGAAATGATCCGCTTTTGCAACTTCCAATTACTATCAATAAAGTGAGCGGTCACACACATGTAATTAATATTTTGGATAGAAGTCCAAGTGTCGGTGGTCAAGCACACTCTTTGTTTGGTGGTCAAAACCATTTTCTTCAAGCTATCACTCTCTCTCAAGAATAGCCTCATACAGTCACGCATTATGGTTAGGACTGTAAAATGAACAAACTCATCGAAAGGCAGCTCGAATTCAACTCAACTAAACTCGAAATCAACTCGAATCGAATATTAAATGGGCCGTTCGTAAACATAGAATTATGATTATTAAACGATACAAACTCGTATAAAACTCGATTAATGTTCATGAACAAACTCGTATGAAGCTCAGCTCGTATATATTTATACATATATAATACAATATATTATATATAATAACCAAAATTTAGATATATATATAATTTATAATATTCATAATTAAGTATATAGCCTTAGTGTTATTATTATAAACTTATAGTCCACTACATATACTATATATAAATTTATAATATTAACTTATAGTCTTATAGAACTAGAAGTTATGATGTATACATGAGTCCAATAAATATATAACATTATAAATTTACAAATTACACCATATGGTCCATATTATATATGTATATATATTCATATTAGTATATGTATGTTAGAAATATGGTATATTAATATTAGTAATAGTATATGTATGTTAATATATTACTGGTGTTAGAATGATGGTGGACCGGTGGTGTTAGAAAAATGATACATTCATATACTATTACTAATGTATGGTGGTGTATGATATACTAATATGCTAATATACTAATATTAATATGAAAGAAAGATGGTGGTGTATTAGTATAAGATATTAGTATATGTTACTATGCATGATGATGGATAATATTAACATATCATATTAGTATTAGTATATACATATGGTGGTGTATCAGTATTAATGGTGTATTAATAAATATATAGTATTATTAATTTATTAGTAGTATAGTCTTACATAAAATATAAAATTTTAACATTACAAATTACACCTTCTCCTTATCATATTAGTATAATAGTATTATAGTATTAGTATATAATATAACTATAATATTATATCATGAGTAATAATTATAATGTTTGATAAAATATAAAGTTAGACAATGTTATATACTTATATATGTATAAAGTATAAAAATATAGTTTTATAGTATATAATACATATAATTTTATATTATATAACATGTGTTACAACTTAAATATTAAAATATAATTTTATAGGATATAAGTTAACGTATAAGTTATAACATTGTAACGTGTTACATGTTAGAGAGGCTACCCATATGACATTTGGAGTTATTGAGGCCCTTGGATCTTTATATACAAATCTGAGCCGTTGATTCATAGCGAAACCCTAGCCGCTCCACCCACTTGCATCTCGATTCTCATTTCTCCTTCAGTCATTTCACACTTCCTCACTTATTCTCTCAAAGCCAGCGTGAAACCCTAGCCTCCTATGATTCGACGGCTTCGTCACTTACCTCGCGATTGCCATGGAATGAAACCTTGAATTGATTATTGATTCTTGAAGGCTTGCAGCCATCAAGATTCAAGAACCCGAGGGGCTTCTGTTGTGAATCTTGTGATACCGACTGCGACTCCGAGAAACCCTAGCAGATGCAGCTGGCAACCATATTTATGGGGAGCCGTGGCTGTAATCTCAGCTTCTGAGATCGCAGCCGATCCTCAACACATGGGTCATTAAATGCATGCATTTATGACTCTCAATCAACTGAATCCCTACTTCTATGGTTCGTGGTTCTCTGTTTTGTCGATTCGTCCGTCTATGAGTCGATTACCCTTGTTTTTTTCTTGTTTGTAAGCATTTGGTTGGGATTTGGTAACTTGACAAATTTGATTGATCTTATCTAGTTATAGTTTTATCTAAGCATTTTCGAGAATTAATTCTAGTTCTATCTTAACTCTTTATACATTGTAGTATTGTTAGTTGTTACATTGTAGATCTAGATCTAATCATCTAAGTACACTGTATGCCAAACATGTTGTGTGATTAGTGTTGTGACATTGTTCTACCATACATTAGTAACATCACCAGTCGTATATGCATGCTTTTGTAGCTCTGTGACTGTCCAATGTCCATCACTTTGATTGATAAGTTTATGCTTTATTTTTTTATTTTGTAATGGCAAAATATAAATATGCCATGTTAGGGCTTTAGGCTGTTTTTCTATTATTTACAATTACAAATATATGCTTTGAGCTTTATATTTCATATATGTGAATTGAGAAAAAAAAAAGCATTATGAAGAGTTTGCCAACAGATCTGTGCTTGAATCAACATTTATAATCCACTGTGAGTTTAAATTATTCCTCCTCCTACCTGGTGCTATGTTATATTTATTTACTATAGATTTTCAATTTTTCATTTGCTTCTCTAAGTTGTCTTGGATTATTTGTGGTATATTGTTGATTGGAGTGTGGAGATTTGGTTCTGGCTATATGTTCTTGCTCCCAGTATTTAAATATGTTTTCTTTTAAATGTTTTGGTTGATTAATCTAACCCTATCTAGTTCTTGCTTGATGTTTTTTGTTCTTGCTTGAAGTATTTAATGATGTTTTATTGTTCATGTTTGGTTATTGTATTAAGTATTGAAATATGTGTTGGTTGATTACAAATATGGTTGGTTGATTGATTATAAATTATCAACCATGTGTTGGTTAATTATAAATTATCACCATGTCTTAAGCATCATCTTTAACATGTGTTGATTGATTATAAATTATCATTTCTTTTAAATCTTTATGTTCTTGTTGAAAGTATGAAGTAGTGCTTTCTTTAACATGTTTTGGTTGATAAATATGGTGCTTTCTTTGAACTTGTTTTGGTTTATTATAAATTATCATATATGGTTATTACTTCAATTATTTAATTATGCCCTCTTTAACATGTCTTGGTTGATTAATCTGTTGCAATCTGTTTTGTGTTTATGTTCTTACTCAAGTCTTTAAATATGTTCTATTGAACCTGTTTTGGTTAATTAATCTTATTCAATCTGGTTCTTGAATCAACTATTTAATTATGTCATCTTTAACATGTCTTGGTTGATTAATCTTTTACAATCTGTTTTGTATTTATGTTCTTACTTCAAGTCTTCAAATATACTTTCTTGAACCTGTTTTGGTTAATTAATCTTATGCAATTTGGTTCTTAATTTAACTATTTAATTATGCCATCTTTAACATGTCTTGGTTGATTAATTATTTTACAATCTGATTTGTGTTTATGTTTTTGAGGTGTCTTGTTTTTGGAGGCACATTGAGCCACCAAGGCAAGAGTCTACTACAACTGTTTGAGTCAAAATTGTTTGATTCTAACATTTTTTAATTGATTATATCAACTATATCAGCCTTGCCTTTTGGAGGCACATTGAGCAATCAAGGCAAGGCTGCCAATGCAAAACTGTTAGAGTCAAATATTTATTATTTTAACATATTTTAGTGTCCTTGCTTCTGGAGGCATATTAAGCCATCAAGACAATGTTGTTTTCATTTTAGTTGATTAATATAACTTGTATTATGTTTCTGGTTTTGTGTTTGCCAAAATATTAGACCCAAGCAAATGGATGATCTTATCAATTTGGTTGATCCGATGGAGGAGTATGAAAATGAAAACTCTATTACGACTAGCCATGTAGAGCCCATATCTGATGATGGAGAAGACTCTACAAATACTGATGCCCCTAATACTGTCTCTACTTTAGGCCCAACATATGTTCAAACAATAGCCAATGATAGAGAAAAGAGAAATAGGACTTCCGTTGTATAGAATGATTTTGTCGAACTTGAACGAGATGAGACTAAACAACCTCAATGTAAGTGGTGTAAAACTTTGTTTAAAACATCTTGACCAAGTTCTGCAACTACACAACGTAGGCACTTGTTAACTTGTTTGCCATACATGGGGTCTAAGAAAAATAGAAAGTCTTAGCAGTTGAATCTAAGGAGAAAAATGGTGGCTTCACTGTCTCAAACTTTACTTATGATTGTATTAGGGTCCGAGAGCTTGCCTCTCATATGATACTTTACCATGAATATCCATTTTCTTTAATGGAGCATGTGGTATTTTAATAGCAGCACCACCAGTGATACACTCAGCTCAGCAACATCCTGTCGTGGCACTCAACATAGTCAGCCTTCTCTTAAGAATATCTCCAGCTCATCAAATAATCAACAGAATTGAGATTTATGCTTTTATCGTGTCCTCTTCTGTAAATATACCATGGAAATCTGTTTTGTTTTGTAGTGAGGATTTGTTATAACCAACTCTGCTATAGTGTAGCTTCTATGTGCAAGGTGCACGATAGGTATTTGACAAAATTCCTGAAGGTTCTGGGACCATCTCCGTTCTCTATATAAGCAACACTGTACTGATTACTTTGATAAATTAATGAGAAATATGATTCTTGAGCTTGTTTTCTAGCATGGTATCGAGAGCCACTATCAAGACAAACGTGTAGCACTATGGGTGACGCCCCACCCAAACAAAACCCACCACCTTCTTCCTCCTCCCTTCCTCATCTTTCTCACCTTGTTACAGTAAAACTTACTAATGAAAACTACCTTCTCTGGCGCACACAGATGGTTCCCTACCTTCGGGGCCAAGACCTTTTCCATTTTGTTGATGGCTCAAGTAAACCACCCTCTCGACTTCTCTCTGAAAAGACTGTTAACCCAGAATTTCTTGCTTGGACCAAAACTGATTAGATGATCCTCAGCGCTATTATCTCAACTCTTTCCGATAATCTGATTGCTCAAATGGTTGGGCATTCTACCCCTCAAGCTGCTTGGTCAGCTATTGAAAAACGCTTTGCTTCCCAATCGCATGCTCGTGTGATTCAACTTCGTTACCAGTTAGCCACCATTTCCAAAGGTGCTAGCTCTATTTCTAACTATTTTCAGAAACTCAAACATCTCTCAGATACTATGTGTGCTGCTGGCACACCCCTTTCTTCCGATGAGTTCACCTCTTATCTTCTTGCTGGCTTAAACAGTGATTATGATGCCCTTGTTACCTTTTTAACAACAAGACTTGAACCAATGTCTCCTGAGGAATTATACAGTTTACTTCTTACTCTTGAGAGCCGCCTGGCTCACTCCAATCATCTACCCATGTCTACCATTATGTCCGCAAATTATACTTCTAGTTCTCCACACTACGACAATCGTGGGCGGGGAAACTATCGAGGTCACAATCGCGGCCATTCCCGTGGTCGTGGTCGTGGTCGTGGTCGTGGTCGTGGTTGTCACTCCCCCTCCACCTATACTCAAATCCCTTCTCATCTCAATCTTCACCTCTCCCTCACTCCAAACCAACCTGCCAAGTCTGTGGCAAAGTTGGTCACAGTGCCGTAAAATGCTTCTATCGCTTTGATCATGCCTATCAAAGTGATCCTCCTAAAAGTCTCTCTGCCAACTTCAGCAGCTCCTTCACAGCACCTGATCAATATTGGTATCCTGATACAGCCGCAACCAACCACATCACCTCAGACATGTCAAACCTCAACATCACTTTAGGACCATATGGTGGTAATGAGCAGATTCGAATTGGTGATGGCAGCGAGTTACCTACTGCCAACATTGGTGACATTAAATTTACTACTTTCTCTCACTCCTTTATTCTTAAAAATCTCTTGCATGTACCTGCCATAACCAAAAACTTAGTCTCAGTTCAGAAATTTTGCCTTGATAACTCTGTTGTTTTTGAATTTCATAGTAATCATTTTCTTGTGAAGGATGCAACAACAGGAGTCTCTCTTCTCCATGGTCCCATGCGTAATGGCCTTTACTCATTCACCAATGTTCTTCCTTCTTCAGCTTCAGCACAGGCCCTCATTAGTGAGCGCACTACTCCTTCTCAATGGCACTCATGCTTGGGTCATCCATCTCTTCAACTTGTCTCTCGGATTATCTCCAAGTATCAACTTCCAGCTTCTACTTAGTCTACGGCTCCTCCTTGTTCAGCATGTCGTGCAGCAAAAAGTCATCATTTAGTGTTTAATTCATCCCATCAGCACTCTTTTAAGCCTTTACAATTAATTTACACATGTATGGGGCCCCGCCCTTGTTCTTTCTCGTGAAGGTTTTAAATACTATGTATCTTTTTTGGATGATTTTACGCGGTATACAAGGTGGTGTCCCTTAGTGCAAAAATCTAATGTCATGTCTGTTTTTCTAAAATTTCAAGTACATGTTGAACGTTTCTTTAATTCAAAAATCTTATCCATCCAAAGTGATTGGGGTGGTGAGTATCGCCCCCAAAACAAATATCTCATTTCTCAAGGTATTCTCCATAGAATCTCTTGTCCTCATACACATCAACAAAACAGTGCTATAGAACGCAAGCATAAACACATTGTCGAAACAGGCCTTGCCCTTATGGCCCAAGCTTCCCTCCCACAACTCTATTGGGCCGATGCCTTTCACACTACAATTTTTCTTATTAATCGTCTCCCTTCACCCGTTTTACATCACTCCTCTCCTTATGAAAATTTGTTTCAAAAATCACCTGATTACACTTCTCTTAGAATTTTTGGCACTGCTTGTTGGCCTCATCTCAGGCCATACAATCACCATAAATTAGATCTTCGATCCACACATTGTCTGTTCCTTGGCTATAGTGATTCCCACAAAGGATATCGATGCCTTCATCTTCCCACTGGACGTCTATATATTTCACGAGAAGTAGTTTTTGATGAGAACGTTTTCCCTCTTGCTCTTCCAACTCCTCAACTCAAGCCTACACATTCATCTCTTCCGCCTGTCTTATGCCAACCCACACACTCATCCCTTCCATCCGTTTTAGGCCCAATCCCTCAACCCAAGTCTTTTCCGTCGGTTTTAGGTCCTCCTCCTGCTCCTGCTCCTGCTCAACAATCGGTTCCTCCTCAGCCCATAAACTCTAGTTCCCAATCTCGGCCTGTAAGCCCTAATTCACGATCTTGGCCCCTTATCCCTTATTCTCCATTCACTCCAATATTATCTTCCACAACAACTTCGACCCCAACTCTCTCTCCCTCGCCTTCTACCTCTTCATCCGAAATTCCTCCCCCTGCGCAAATCTTTGTAACCTCAGTTCCCTCCATTATCACTAGGTCCCAAACAAATTCTCTCAAACCCCGTCAATACAAAGATGGCACGGTCCTATGGCCACCACCTCGGAGTTTCTTGACCATTACCACCACTGTTCTTGAAGAACCTACCAGCTATACAGAGGCTGTTAAACATCTTGAATGGCGTATGGCCATGTCTGCCGAGTTCCAGGCTCTTCTCCAAACAAATACCAGGAACCTCGTTCCAGCTTCTGAAAGCACTAATGTTGTTGGTTGTCGTTGGGTTTTCAAGACCAAACGCCTCTCTGATGGAACTGTGGAACGACGGAAAGCTCGCTTTGTAGCAAAAGGCTACCATCAACAAGCTGGGGGGGACTTCTTTGAGACTTTTAGTCCAGTGGTAAAACCCACTACGATTCAAACTATATTGTCCATCGCTGTTACAGAGCATTGGCCTCTTCGGCAGCTTGACATTAGCAACCTATTTTTGCACGGCGAGCTTCATGAACAGGTTTATATGACTCAACCTATTGGCATTTTCAATCCTAATTTTCCTCATCGTGTCTGTAAATTGAACAAAGCCATCTATGGATTAAAACAAGCCCCACGGACTTGGTTTTCAAAGTTAAGTAATCGGTTGTTGAAGCTCGGTTTTACATCCTCCCTCTCTAATTCTTCATTATTTGTTTATCATCATGCTTCTGTCACTTTATTTTTCCTTGTCTATGTGGATAACATCATCCTAACTGGCTCTGATCCTAAGGCAATCCGAAGTGTTCTTCATGCTCTCAGCCTTTCATTTCCTGTCAAAGACCTTGGGCCCCTTCTTCTTGGTCTTGAGATTCAGTCATTGGAAACTGGTCTTCATCTGTCTCAAACCAAGTATATATGTGACTTATTGAAGAAAACACATATGGACTGTGCTAAACCAGTAACTTCGCCCATGGCTGCCTCGGCAAAATTAACTCTTACTGATGCCCCTATTTTTGAAGATCCCACACTTTATCGCAGTACGATGGGCAACCTTTAGTACTTGTCATTAACACGTCCTGATGTTGCTTTTGATGTCAATAAAGTGTGCCAATTTATGCACACTCCTAAGGTTCCTCACTGGCAGGCCATTAAACGGATCCTCAGATACCTTAAGCACACAGCTCATCTTGGTCTTCAAATCAAGCCCTTTTCAGATTATACTTTGCATGCTTTCACGAAAGCTAACTGGGCAGGATGTCTGGATGGCAGGTGCTCGACCGGGAGTTTTTGCATTTTCCTAGGTTCTAATCTTGTAGCTTGGGGATCCAAGAAACAGAGCACTATTTCCCGTTCCAGCACATAAGCGGAGTACAAAGCTTTGGCTAATACTACTACCGAGCTTCTCTGGTTCCAATCATAACTCAAAGAGCTTGGTGTATTTCTTCCCAAACCGCCCACTCTCTGGTGTGATAACATCGGTGCTACATACCTCTCTGTGAATCTTGTTATGCACTCTCGTACGAAGCACATTGAGATTGACTTTCATTTTGTGAGAGATCAAGTTGCCTCCAAAACTTTACACGTTGCTTTCATTTCTTCCAAAGATCAGGTTGCAGATATATTTACAAAACCATTAGTTTCAAATCGGTTTTTGCTTCTCAGAACGAGTCTCACCCTGTCTCCCATGCTGGACTCGCGGGAGGGTAATAGTAGCAGCACCAGTGATACACCCAGCTCAGCAACATCCTGCCGTGGCACTCAGCATAGTTAGCCTTCTCTTAAGAATATCTCCAGCTCATCAAATAATCAACAGAATTGAGATTTATGCTTTTATCGTGTCCTCTTCTGTAAATATACCATGGGAATCTGTTTTGTTTTGTAGTGAGGATTTGTTATAACCAACTTAGCTATAGTGTAGCTTCTGTGTGCAAGGTGCACGATAGGTATTTGACAAAATTTCTAAAGGTTTTGGGACCATCTTCGTTCTCTATATAAGCAACACTGTACTGATTACTTTGATAAATTAATGAGAAATATGATTCTTGAGCTTGTTTTCTAGCATATTTAATAAGTTCATAAGTGCAAACACTCTATATTGGAAAAAATGCCTCGGATTGTTGCAAACAAAGAATGCATGATAACTTATGAGACTGAAAAGACAAAGTTAAAGGATATCCTTAAACTTGTTAACAAAGTTCATATCACAACTAACATGTGGACTTCTTGTAAAAAACTTTCATATATGGTTGTGACATGTCATTTTATAGATACTGATTGGAATCTTCAGATGCGTGTTTTGAATTTTTGTAATGTGCCACCTCCACATACTGGCCTTCTTATTGCTGATGCTTTAGAAAAAAATTTCTAAGGTTGGAGAATTGAGAATAAAATTAGTTCAATTACTGTTGACAATGCAAGTTCTAATGATGTTGCCATTAGAATTTTGAAAGATAATTTTAGATTGAAGAAAACATTGTCTGTAGGAGGAAAATTGTTTCATGTACATTGTTGTGCACATATAAATAATTTACTTGTACAGTATGGACTTGGGGAGATTAGGGGGATTGTTGATTGTGTGAGAGATGGTATAAAATATCTGGTAGCATCAGCATCAGAGAGTAGGCTAAAACAGTTTAGTGAAATTGCAAAACAGTTGCAATTGCCCTCAAAGAAACTGATTTTAAATGTGCCTACAAGATGGAACAATACATATTTAATGTTGGATATTGCAATTCAATTCAAAGAAGTTTTTCATAGATATGGTGATAGAGATAGCAGTTTTGAATGGGTTACAACTGTTGAAGAGTGGGGGTAAGTTGAAAATGTTTGTCAACTACTTGCTATTTTCAATGAAGTAACCAATATTGTATCCGGAAGTGATTACCCAACAACAAACTTATTTTTTTCTGAAGTATGGAGAATGAAGGACATCTTAGGTAAGAAGAGTAGAGATGCGAATGAATACATGAAATCAATGGTAAGGAAAATGAGTGTTAAGTTTGAAAAATATTGGGGGGAGTGTAATCTATTGATGGCAATCGCTGCGATGTTAGATCCTAGATTCAAAATGGTCTTGATCCAATTTTTTTTTCCTTTAATTTATCAAGAGCGGGCACTTCTAAGAATAATGATCACATCTTTCAAGTGTTGCATGAGTTATATGATGAGTATGTTCATGAATACAATTCCACTGTTGAGGCACAAAGAAAGCAAGAAAATGCTCAAAACAACGTATCTAGTTGTTCCTCAAGTGTTGGGAGAAGCATGCAGAGTGGCCAGTCATTATTTAAATCTTCTTTTGTTAGAAGTGTTGATACCGTGCAGTCTAGTAAATTGAAACTGGATAATTATTTAGAGGAAAGTATTTATATCTGTGAAGAGAGTTCAAATGCAAGTTTCGATACCTTCGAATGGTGGAAAACAAATACTCTAAAGTTTCAAACTTTGTACAAAATGGCCCAAGATATATTGGCCACACCAATTACCATTGTTAGCTCAGAATCAACCTTCAGTATAGGAGGCAGAGTCATTGATCCTCATCGAGCTTCATTGTCAACTAAAACTGTCCAGATGTTGTTATGTGGGTCTAATTGGGTTAGAGCATTATATGGGCTTAAAAGATCATCAACAAATTCTGTAAGTGTAATCCTATTTATTTTAACTGCCTATTGCTATTTTATTATTTTATACTTACTATTATTAATTTATTTACAAAAATACTAACTATTGTTTTTTTTTTCTCTCAATAGAAAGATGTTCCATTAGAAACTCAGATTCTCTTGCCATAGCCATAGGCTTATACAGACTCATATTTTATTTTTTTTATCATGTTTAATCTATGGAGCATTTGGTCAGTTTTCTAGTTTTATCTGGTATGTATTGTTTAGTCGTATATGATTTGCTATCTGATATTTGGACAGTTTATTTTGTAATATTTGGACAGTTTGGTTGTTCTATCTAGGGCTGTACACCGATGGGTTCGGTGTCGGTTTCGGTGCAAAACCGAGACACCACCGACGTCTGCTATGGGTCGGTTGAACCGGCCGAAACCGATGGTTTGGGGATAAAAAATCGATAATATCGGTCTCGACGTGCGTTGGCGCGGTCTTCGGTCCACCGTCGGCGTCTTCTGTGAAGGAGGAGGAATTGAGGAAGAGTGAAGAACTGTCTCGCCGTCGCTGCCATGGAAGAAGAAGAGAGTTGCAGAGGGTAGAGAGAAAGAAGATGACGCGGGGAAGAAGAAGAGGGGCCTGGGGGGGTTATTAATTCATCTTAAAACGGCGCCGTTTGGCTTTTAAGCCAAATGGTGCCGTTCTATTTTAATTTTTTTTTAACTTTCAAGCTTTAAAACGGCGCCGTTTCACTTATAATAAGTGAAACGGCGCCGTTTTATATACATATATTAAAAATATATATAAATAGACCGGATCGGCCGGTTCAGCGGTTTTCCAGGGGTTCAAACCGACGCCGAACCGCCGATATCGGTTTTCCTTCAATTTCTCTCGACCGCCGACCGGTTCTTTGCCGGTTCCGGCCGGTTCCGTGCTCCGGCGGTTGGTCTGATCGGTTCACAGTCGGTTCCGGCGGTTCCTGTACAGCCCTAGTTCTATCTGATTTTGTTTGGGATGATATGAGTCATGACAGTTTAGGTAATTTCTAAGTTCTCACTCCTCACCATCCAGATTTCCTAAATTTCTTTAGATGGCAAATTAAATTTTGCATTACAAGCATCCCTTGGCAATGTTACTAAGTTAAAAGAACTTGAGTAATTTTGCAAGGGAATAAAAATGATATTAATGTTTTTTATTGTATCAGTGTGCAGGTTGTCATGGTGATTTTGTTCAAGTTTGGGAACTTGCTGACTTTTGTCATGGTGAACTCAGATTTTGTACAATTTAGGTAACTTCTTGTCATTGTGATTTTGCTAAAGTTTGGTAACTGCAGTTGTGAGTTGTCTGGCTGATTTTTTGTTGAACTTTGGTAACTTGTTGTGAACTTGTTACTGAACTTGTAACTTATTTGGTAACTGCCTGTGGTATGAAAGTATGCCTATTGAGCATTGCATATTACTGCCTGCTGGTTGGCAGATTTGATTGTTTTTGTGGGCCTATGGCTGGTAACTACTAACTGCCTATTGTATTAGTCTATGCCTATTGAAGTTTTCATCTTGTCTACCTCACTGTTTGTTGTCTTATTTCAGGCTGATATGAGTCTTGTCTATTAATGGGTAGTTGTTTTGGATCTGTTCTGTGGTAACTGCATTTGGTAACTTGGCTGAATCCCTGATGCACATCTTTCTATCTAATTTTGGGAACTTGCTGACTTCTGTCACTCTGTCATGGTGATTTCAGATTTCAAAGCTTATCTGAATCCCTAACGCACATATTTGTTCATGATATTGCTTGTATGTATTGTGTAACTTGTTAGAGATATGACATTGATTTTTTAGGCAAATTAAGTTTTCTATTTTCTGTCAAACATCCCTTGACAGTATTACTAAGTTAATAGTACTTGAGCAAGGGATTAAAAATAAGTTTAAATTTTAGTGTATTAGTGTACGCAAGGCAACAAAGTCAAGATTTCTGGCTCCATTCATGAAGACTGAGGACATCAGTCATTTTACAGCCCATTTTTTGTTTTGAAATTTAATGTATCTTATGTTATAATTTATGTTGCAATTAAATTTTTTATTCACTTGCTCCATTGGGATGTAAAATGTCATTTAATGTACCATAGCTCTCATATACTCTTGAAGCCTTCATGATGTAAATTTCTATTTAATTTTTTATTTTACTGATGCATTTATTTTAATTTTATATTATTAATTTTTATCTTTAAAATTTTTCCATAAGCGAGCTAGCTCAAGTGAGCTTGGGCTCGGCTCATTAACAGAATTGAGCTCAAGTCGAGTTCGATCTCATTTTCCTTCTACATGAGCAGAGTTCGAGCGTCCTAATAGGCCCGGCTGACAAACGAGCCGAGCTCAAGCTCGACTCGAGTATTGAACGAGCCGAGCTCGCACACTCCATGCTCGCTTGAGCTCAACTCATTTACAGCCCTAATTACGGTAAATCGAGAAGGAATTGAAAACTTAGGATCAATGGATTTAGTATATTCCCGAAGAGTTGTTGATGGCTGCGTGAGAAAGGGGCTACGCGAGAGAGGGGTGGGCTGCGGGAGGGAGTCAGACGACTGTGACTTTCCTTACAATGTTGCCAGTCAAAGACCCATTACAAATCGAAATTACAATGCTGCCACAGTGTCATTAGAGAAACCGTCTAGTCAACAGAAGCAACGGTCACCAAATGTGACGGAGAAACCAACGGCAATTGTTACCCCCCTCCACTCCCACACTAAAACCACTCAAGTCAATTCTGGTAAAAAACATACATACCATCCCCCAACTCTCGTCACTAACCTTTGCTGCTACATTGATTTCGAAACGCGATTCGAGATTTCGATCACAGTTTCGAATGCTATGATCATTCATATTCTATAGCTTATTTGGTGGCTTATCTCATTGGACTAGATTGAAGTGTAAATACGATCATATGTATTGTTAATGCCTTATTATGTTAGAATTGAAAGAGTTTTTATCAAAGTTTTGAATTCAGTTTCGGTGACCGTTTCGATTGAAGCACTGGAACAAAATATTTCGATACCGGTATGTTTCAGTATGCCATTTCGGAATAGTCTTTATATGGATAATTATATATCTAAACTATATTCCAAAATACTTGAAAAAATTAACAAATTAAATTTTGCTATAATACTTTTTAATCCAAGTCTTAAAAACATACATTTTAGGAAAACAAAATATGATACAATTGTTCATTAAGATGATATGCTTAATTTGTGTGTAGGACTCAGGAGCCAGATTAGGGATTAGATTCATTAAAAAAATTAGGGATAATTTGCCTTTAGAAAGGCTTTGTGGGTAGGTGAAAAAGAAATCAGAAATTACAAGTGTCCCTCGTGTTTGCCTTTATCGCTGCCTGCTAGCCTCTGTGGGTAGGTGAAGAGGAAATAGAAAATGTCAAGCGTATCCTAATGTTTTAAGAAATTTGCAAAATGTCGTTAACATTTATTCCAGACCGAAAGGCAAAATGCATATTTCGGCCGAAATATCTCGAAATGATCAAAATTTAACCTGGAACAGAACACCTACTTAAATTGTACGACTATTGTTTCGAGCACGCAAAATTCTGGCCATTCCAGCTGGAACGAAAAAAATTAAAAACCTTGGTTTTTATTCCATTTTGGTTTTGTGATATCATAAAACTAACACATTTCCTTATTGTTGATGACGTGTTTCGCACACCAACGATCACATTTCCTCATGGGTGGTGTTATGACCTAAGTTCAAAAAGAAAACACAGCTCAAGATTTACGGTGGGTGCCGCCTCTAAAGCCTAAATTAGTTATCGCCTTGTATTTTCACCAGATTCAGGGAGGAGAGTATGAACATTTCTCTATGCCTTTCCTTTTTCCCTGCTTGTATCTCGTTGGGGGAGCCTCACCAACCATCCTTTGTAGTGTAACCCCTCTGGGCTTCACATCCAACCACACTTGACATAAAGCATGTCCCCCGAATGGACATTTTAGAACATTTAGGCTACATTTGGATGTTGAGCTGAGTTGAGCTCTTTATGAATAGTAGTGAGTTAAGATGGTAGAGTGAGTTTTGTGAGGTCCACCTAATATGAGCTTAAGGCTGCATTTGATTCCCAAACTCAACTGAACTCAGCTGAGTTCAGTCTAATTTTAAGCTGAGTCTAACATCCAAACACCCAATTCTCAAATTACTAAACTCATCCCAACTCAAAATCTTCTTACCCATGAGGCTCACAACCTTTTTCAATTTTTCATAAAAAGTATTAAACTCATTTTAACATCCAAAACCATTTTTAAATTTAATTTAGATGGGTCCCACATAACTTCCTCCACTACTCAATTCACTACTATTCATAAAGAACTCAATTCAGCTCAGCTCAACATCCAAACACAATCATTTAAATGAGTTTGAATATTAAGATGAGTTTAGATGTATTTATGAGAAGTTGAAAAAGGTTGTAGATCTCACGTGTAAAGAAGTGTTGAACTGAAAAAGGTTGTGAGTCTCACATGTAAAGAGGTTTTGAGCTGAGATGAGTTTAGTAATTTGATAGTTGGGTGTTTGGATGTTAGACTTAGTTAAAATTAGACTGACCTGAGTTTAACATATATGAGTTTAACAACCAAACAGGGCCTTAATGTGTCCTTCCCCCTGAGGTTTCTGAGGAGTGAAGAACCCACCCTGCTTGATGACTCACTCAAAAATGAGTAGCACAAAAACTATCCCAAGTGCAGGAGGATGTTGCGTAATAATTAGGAATAATTAGGAATAAATTCCTAGATCATCTCCTTAAGGAAAGTTACTTAAAATCAAACTCGTTCAAAATAGTGAAAATATTCATAAAGAGAAAATAAAAATAATGGTATGTGCAATGGATGGAAGAGTGTAACAAGAATGAAAAGGGCACTAGTCATGGACTAGATTCATATTTTTGAATTTTTGACTGTCGAAATAAAACGTAAAAAAAAAAACTAACAAATTGAAATTAACAATATAAAAAATTAACTAACTAAACAATCTTAATTAATCTGAAAATTAAACAATAAAATAGAAATTATTTAAGTCCTAATTAAGTTTTAATCGATCTAATATGCAATGGAACTGAGAGATTAATAAAACTAATCTAAGAATTAAACTAGATTAGAAAGTAATTGACAAAATACGAACTGAAAATTGAAAAGTCCCAAAATCAAGATTCTAGGGTTCATTCTTGTATTCAAATCACAAATTCTCAAAATTAATCCATAGCAATTGTAATCACTGTTAAATGAAAGCTTAAAGAAGCGAGAAAAATAAATAACACGAAGTAAATAAACAGCAAATAAAATGCCCAAAATTCTAAGCCAAATATCTCAAAAATAAATCACAAACTACAAACTAAAATTAAATAAATAGTAGAGAGTGAAAAGAGCAAGCCAAATGAATGGAGACGGAAGTGGTAGGCAATGGAAAAGGCAGCTGGAGTGGCAATCGGACCCTGAAAGAGTTCTTCAAATGTGCGGCTCTGCTCTCCAAAAATTTTTCAATTTCATGCTAATGATATGCTTAAATAGGGTAGGAAATAAACCCTAATGTCTTCATATTCCCGCACACAAAATCACTTAAATTTTAGGACTCAACTTGGCAGCCATGTACGCACTTCAGGAGTTTGAATTTGGAAATCCTTATTAGGGAAAACTTTGTAGCCCTTTAAAATAACTTTCCAACTCATCAAGAATCGTATCAATTTTATATTTGAGCAGAAAGTTATGATTAAAATACTAAAGTGTATTCATTCTGTCTCCTAACTCATTTTGGATTCTGATCCGAATTACTCTCAAACCATATCATTACACTTATTTGAAGAGTCCAACACTCGTTGAAAGTTCTTATGTTGTTCCAACGTCTTGCCCACTTGAAAGTCCTTTGAGTTTGAAATTAGAAATAAAATAATAGAAATTAGAAATAAAATAAAATAAGAATAATAGAATATAAAAAAATGTTGTGCATGTGATTAGACATTATCCAATTAAATCACAAGTTATAAAATTAAACATAAATCATGTTATTAACCAATTTAAATCACAACTCGGATTTATTCATCTTAACTACTTTTTCGTCTAAAACCAATAATAATGTAATGAAATAAATAAAATATATTGGTTCTAAATGTATAAAATATGCAATAATTCAGCTCAATCACACCCCCAACTAGCATTTTGCTAATCCTTGTACAAAATAATGAAAATTAATTGAGATGAATATTGCATAAAGATCGAAATCCAAACAGAAACAATCAAACACAATTCTGAATTCTCACAAAAGTGACACGTTACTACTTAACCCCTAGGGGCTATACCAACCAAGACTATCTCAACAATTTTTCACATAGAATTGAGGCAAATGACTCAGAACTCAAATGTGTGTGTGGAGCTAAACTAGTTGTGTTCCTCGTTACTAACCATGATTTGTCATAGGATTTTTCAACCTTAAGATTAATCATTGCTAATTCTAACTATCTCAAAACCCAATGGACTAGCAGTTTTCACGCCAGCTCTATTTTTAAAGGTTAACCACTCAACTCCTAAAGTCTTGGGTAACTGTTTCTAGCCCTTTACTTAGGAAATCTCACTAAGCCGCCTTTATCTATTTTTTATCTATTCTTTTCAAATCTCTTTTTCTTTTTTTTCTTTTTTTCTTTCTTTTCCTTTATTTTCTTGTCAAATCTCTTTTCTTTTTTTTTCTTTCTTTTTTTTTTCCTTTTTTTTTTTTTTGAAGCATGGCTTGGTAGTCCTACAGTTTACTTCTCCTGTGTTAAATCAATGAACAGTAAATAAGGAACACTACAAGCATAAGCATGTGCAAAATGTCTTTCAAAATTTGCCCTTCGTTCTACAAAAATCTTATCAAGTCTCATCTCAATAAGTATAGCATCTCGGTGTTTCAAGCTACACATCAACAAAATATGATGCATCAAAAATCATGCTTTATACTTAAGTTTGAAAATAATCTTCACAAAATGATTACACTCAACTACTCCACCAAGATGCTCAAATTTCTTAAAATACTAGAAATAGAGCGTGTGTCAATCATATGTGTATCAATGCACATCACATTAATGCAAATTTTTTCTTTCTTTTTTTTTTTTTAATTTTTTAGTTTTGTGCACACATGCTACCCTCAACTAGTGAGAGACATAATCCTCAATTAATTGAACGAAAGAAAACAAAGTACACAATAATAATCAAGCAAAACAAAAAAAACCAACATGAAATATAAAATTAAAGCAAAGCAACAAATAAAAAGAACAAAATGCAAGTAAAGAAAGCTGTAAAGGGTGAAAAGATCAAAACACTTCCCTGGATTCTTACACAAGCAAGATCTCTTCGTGTGGATCAAAGACCTTCAGAAACGGCTTTAGACGTTGTCCATTGACAGTGAATTGTAAAGAAGCACTTTCTGATCAGGGACAAGATGTTTGTCATGGATTTTCTTGTCATGCAAGGCCTTCATTCGCTCCTTCGCCAAGAGAGAATTATCGTAGGCCTCTCTCTTTATTTCTTCAATCTCTGAAATCACTTCAACATCATGCACCTCTGACTGGTCACAATCACCAGGCATCTTGCAAGTATTGAACACATTCATTTCCAATGTCATATTCCCGAATGTGAGTTTCAGCATTCCATTTCGAAAATTTATCAATGCATTGGAGGTAGCAAGGAATGGGCGCCCAAGGATGACAGGCGCCTGGTAAATAGTAGTGGCTGGCTACTGCATATCAAAAACTACAAAATTCACTGGGTAGTAAAATTTGTTCACCTGGACCAGCACATTCTCAACAATACCCCTCAGCACCTTGACTGATCTGTCAGCTAACTGTAGCTTGATGGTGGTCTTTTTTAGCTCACCTAATCCCAACTACTCATACACTGAGAACGGTAGCAAGTTCACACTACTCGCCAAATCAAGTAGAGTTCTCCCAATGCGTGTGATATGAACCCGTGGGAATGAATTCCCTTGAACCCACAATCAATTTGAAAACTCCCCAAGAAAGCTAAAATCAAGTCAACGGATGGAGAACCTAGACCCGATGAGAACTTGTTTCAAGAACCTAGATTATATTAAAATCTAGACCCGTTGAAGAACCTTTCTCAAGAACCCAGATTACAAATAAGGAATGCCACAAAGGTTGTGATTTACCTTTGATAAGTTCAAGAGTTCAATCAAGAACAAGAGGAGAAAACTAAACTCACAAATAAAATTCAATAATGTCTAACCCCTCAAATGAGGCTACAAAGAGTTTTTAAACCCAAACCTAATCAAAACCCTAATTAAAATAAAGCCCATTTTACCCAAAATGACCCTTGATGAACAGTACCGGCTACACTACGCATGGCTACAGTAACCCCTAGTATAAATTGATGAAACCCTAGTTCCTAAAAAGTAACTTTTCAAATATGCCCTTGGCCAAAATACAAGGCCTTCCAAAAAAACATAGTTCATAAGAAATAAGACATGTGGGTCAAGCATCTTCAAGCTCACTTATTCTAAACTAATAAAATAAATCATTTAACCAAATTGGAAGCCTCCAATAACAATAGGCCGTATCTCTAAGTCATGTCTTCCACAGCTTGAATCAAGTGGATCAAAACTGGTTCTTCTTCTTTCAGACCCATCTTAAGTGTTGGGCTCTTACTAGCTTCATCCCAAGTGGATTGCACCAATCTTTGCATTGCTTCCTTGATATTCTTAGCCCTTGATCTTGTAATTGGCCTATCTAGAACTTGCAAATGATCTTTAAGAGTAGGCCCACCTTGGTTCCTATCAGCGTGACTCACCAATCATAATGGAAATGTGGGGAGAGCCTGGATCTCCAAACTTCTGAGAAGTCTCGCTCAATATCAATGAGCTGACTTGTTCCGTTAGGAAATCTTTCTTCTTTACATTCAGCTTCCTCTTCTCTGTGCACAAGTCCTTTAGAAATTTTGCATATGAAGGAACTTGTTGTATGGCATCCAAGAGTGGAATATTAATCTTTACTTGGTTGAAAATCTCCTGAATCTCAATGTGGTATTTGTTCTTTTGGCTAGCAGCCAATCTCTGAGGATAGGGAACCACAGGTTGGTACCCCCTACTAGTTTCAACATCTGCACTCACAGGCTTTTTCAGAGCTCTGGTTTCACTACCTCTAGTTCTTTTCAGCTTCATCAGTCTATGTTACATCTTCAGGTGTAGGAGCAACTATTTGTCTGTCAATGGTCATCTTTTGTTGGGGAACTTCATTTCCACTTCTCAAAGTAAGATCGGTCTTCATTGTCTTAAAAACCTCCCCTGAGACATTATACACTTGATGTTGTTGTTGCCGATATACTTGAGGATTAGGCTGAGGCTGTGCTGAAAATTTCTCTTTCTCTTGAGTGCTCAATGTTGTGTTTATTTTATTGATGGTGCCCCGCAAGTCATTTATGGCCTGTGTGTTCTGATTGTTTGTGGTGGCCTAAATCTGCATGAATTGCTGAAGTGTATTGGTCATTTGTGCTATACTGTCATCTAGAGATTTCTTCGCAGATAATTGAGGCTAAGAATTCTGTGCAACTACATGAGGTTGAAATCCTGGAGGTGCTACAAAAGGATAGCTATAAGAACTCTGATATGACTGATATTGGTGCTGAGGAGAAGCCTGATGAAATGGCTGCTGAGAAGGTGGTGGAGACCGGCCAAGCTGATCATTCCTCCATGAGAAATTTGGGTGATTCCTCCACCCCAGATTATATGTATTGGAAAAAGACTGATTTTGTGCTCTATTTACCCAGTTCGCTGATTGTATCTGCTCAGAGCCACTCTCCTGAAATACTGGCATGATTGGGCAATTTTGGGTCTTGTGGTTTGAATCAGCACATAAAGAACATACATCTACTGTTTTCACAGCCTTCACTTTTTTCATCTCCATGACCTCTAATCTTCTAGTCAATGCAGTTATTCGGGCTTGAAAGTCAGTGTCCTCCTTAAGCTCATATATGCCCCCACCAGCAATAGCCCTCAGTGGCTGTGCTATCAATGAAACTCGATCAGTGCGAGTGTTCCATTGTTGTGCGCTCTCAGCAAGATAGTCAAAAAATGGCAATGTTTCATCAGGTTCCTTACTAAAGAATTCTCCATTACACATAGTCTGAACAAACTGCTTGCATTGTGAAGTGAGACCAGTGTAAAAATAATTCACCAACCTCCAAGATTCAAAACCGTGATGTGGACAGATGTTCACCAAATCCTTAAACCTTTCCCAGCTGGCCTGGAAAGTCTAGTCAGATTTCTGATTGAACTAACGGATCTGCTCTTGTAAATACTGAGTTCTCTGAAAAGGAAAATTTTTTTGTAAGAACTCACCTTGCATATTAGACCAACTAGAGATAGAATTAGGCCTTAAAGAATTAAACAAAATCTTCACTTTATCCTTTAAAGAGAAATGAAATAAACGAAGTCTAATAAATTCATCAGTAGTGGCTCTATTGATAAAAGTAGTACATCCCAACTCAAAATCTGCCAAATGCTGATAAGGACTCTCATAATCCATTCCGTGGAATTGAGGTATCACTGACATCATGTCATGCTTAATAGAAAAATTAGGTGCATCATCTAGTAAAATAATGCATGATGGTGTAGTGGTGCGAATGGGTTGCAAGTAATCTCTGTAGGTTTGGGGCACAAGACAAAACACAAAATTCTCATCTCATCTCATCTCATCATTACACATTTTTCAAATCCTAATACAAAATATAATAAACAATTCAATTTTTTCAAATCTCAATACACATTTTTCAAATCTCAAAAGAATAATAATATTAAAACATAATATTTTAAACTTCAAAACAAAACACAAAATTCTCATCTCACCCCTCAAACTTGCCCTTAAGAGTGCGTGGTGCAAGTACAACCATAGTTTGTTCAATTTCAATATCCTCGTCTGTAGAAAAAACAAAACAGTCATCTATCTCTGGACTGTGTATACTACTCTCAATGCTCGATGTAACTCTAATCAACCTATTTGAATTGTCCCTCATCCATAACATGAAACATCAATCTAAATAGCATAAATAAAGTTCAAGTGATTGAGTAGTAGGTGACAAGTAAAGTTCAGAGATAAGATAGTGACAGAAACATTTGAGATAAAAGATAAATAAAAAAATGAGTCTAAACTTACGTTAAGCAACTATTCTCCGGCAACGGCCCCAAAAACTTTACTCACTCAAAAATGAGTAGCACAAAAGCTATCCCAAGTGCAGGAGAATGTCGCATAATAATTATGAATAAATTCCTAAATCGTCTCTTTAGGAAAAGTTACTTAAAATCAAACTCGTTTAAAATGGTGAAAATATTCACAAAGAGAAAATAAAAATGATGGTATGTGCAATGGATGGAAGAGTAGAACAAGAATAAAAAGGGCACTAGTCATGGACTAGATTCATATTTTTAGATTTTTGAGTGTCAAAATGAAATGTAAGAAAAACTAACAAATTGAAATTAACAATAAAAAAAAATCAACTAAACTAAAAAATCTTAATTAATCTGAAAATTAAACAATAAAATAGAAATTATTTAAGTTCTAATTAAGTTTTAATCGATATAATATGCAATGGAACAGAGAGATTAATAAAACTAATATAAGAATTAAACTAAATTTGAAAGTAATTGACAAAATACGAACTGAAAATTGAAAAGTCCCAAAATCAAGATTCTAGGGTTCATCCTTGTATTTAAATCACAAATTCTCAAAATTAATTCATAACAATTGTAATCATTGTTAAATGAAAGCTTAAGAAATGAGAAAAATAAATAACACGAAATAAATAAACAACAAATAAAATTCCCAAAAGTCTAAGCCAAATATCTCAAAAATAAATCACAAAATTTAAATTAAAATTAAATAAATAGTAGAGAGTGAAAAGAGCAAGCCAAATGAATGGAGACGGAGGTGGTAGGCAATAGAGGAGGCTGCTGGAGCGGCAATTGGACCCTGGAAGAGTTCTTCAAATGTGCGGCGCTGCTCTCCAAAAAGTCTCCAATTTCGTGCTAATGATATACTTAAATAGTGTAGGAAAGAAATCCTAATGTCTTCATATTCCCGCACACAAAATCACTTAAATTTTAAGACTCAACTTGGCAGTCATGTACGAGCTTCATGAGTTCGAATTTAGAAATTCTTATTAGAGACAACTTTATAACCCTTTAAGATAGCTTTCCAACTCATCAAGAATCGTATCAATCCGATATTTGAGCAGAAATTTATGATTAAAATACTAAAGTGTGTCCATTCTGTCTCTTATCGCATTTTGGACTCAGATCCGAATTACTCTCAAACCCTATCATTATCCTTTTTTGAATAGTCATACACTCGTTAAAAGTTCTTAGGTTGTTCCAACGTCTTGCCCACTTGAAAGTCATTTGAATTTGAAATTAGAAATAAAATAATATAAATTAGAAATAAAATAAAATAAGAATAATAGAATATCAAAAATATGTTGTGTATGTGAATGAACATTATCCAATTAAATCACAAGTTATAAAATTAAGCATAAATCATGCTATTAACCAATTTAAATCACAACTCGGATTTATTCATCTTAATCATTTTTTCATCTAAAACTAATAATAATGTAATAAAATAAATAAAATATATTAGTTCTAAATGTATAAAATATGCAATAATTCAACTCAATCACTTGACAAAGGCGGGCTTTGCTAGTGGTCCCTTCGGTGCGCTCCTTCTCGGCAGGCGGGTTCCCACCTTTGGGCCAACTGTCGGATTCCCTTCATCCGCACGCAGTGCTCAACTTGGTGGGCTCAGCGAGGTTTCATTTACTGGGGGTGAGAATTGGGCCTAACACCTACTCTTACCTGATGGCATGCGCATTAGTATAGCCTTTTCATATTAAGTACTACAATAATTATTATAACATTAAGGGATCTATACGAAATTTGTTCTATTATCCCATATTTTTAAAATCAGACAGTTTTTTTTCCCAAGTTTAAATGAAAAAATATATATAAAACTAAGAAAATTCTCAAAATATAGAGATATTTGGTGAGTTTTAAAACAATCCCTATCAACAACCATTGTATTCAAATATATTTCTTTATGTAAATAGTTAATTAGTTTTTTCAATTCCTCCACCTGGATAAAAATTTAAAAATTTAGAACTTAACGGTGTAATACATATGTTAGTAATGGGTACCCCATAACCCCACATAGCGTCCACATGGGTAGGAGAGTTACAAGCAACATACAACCTTTGGGTTATACAAATACGAATTCTATCGAAGTTTCAAGGTCCCCACCATTGAAATTGCAGCTCGCAGTCTTATGCCACAAAAGGGTTTCTAAAGTATTTTTAACATCTTCGAACAGAAAGAGTCAGCTAATTTTAACTTAGTTCTTTCATTAGTTGTTGGATCTTATCCAACTACGTATTCTGTATATGTTGTATACCTCTTGAGTTATGGATGTTGGGCATTTTCATATTCATGCATCTCTTCTGTCATGGGTGCTTGGGGGCTGGTCCTTGAAGAGGAGGGAAGGTTATAATGTGAAGAGAAGGGTGAAGGCTATGTTGGTTGAGAGAGGTTGATTGAAAGCAGGAGGGAATGAAGTAACGGCGGTAACTACCTTTAGAATAAAAAAGGGAAGTTGGTGTCTAAGTGATACGGTGCACATTGTAATAATAGGTATAGTGTCGTTTTGTTTGTGGAGTTGTGTTTTGGGGCCTTAAAGTGAAACGGTGAATTTTACTTTAAGAGATGTAATGCCCGTTTTACATTTTAATCGTGGTCGTTTTAGGGTCATCTTCATGCTCTACGTGTATAAAAGCAGTGTAGCTTGTGTTTAAAAGACATTGATTGATCATTGGAGTTTAATACAATTTGGAGGTTGGGAATTCCTCGAAAATTCCCTATCAAGATTCACGAATGGAAACTTGCATTTAAGAATAATTCTGTCTACTGATGTGAATTACTCTTGAGTGAATTATGTGCATTCAATTGCTGAGGGTTCAGTAGTGTTCTTGCTAGCAAGTACATTACATCTTCAGAGAGTTTGGGACATAACACGTCAAGCTTAGACACACCACATGCAGATAGTTAGGAAGATAGGTATCAAGAATAGGGTATTTTGAGAAGGCACCTACCTTTTTCAACAGAGAAAAATATCATCAAATCTTTTCTCTCTATCCCTGATACGTACAATAGACACCATTCACATACAAAAAGAACAACACATTCAACATTTCTGTTTAATGCACAGAAGAATTCATTGAAGAAAATATCACCTGAACTCTTCTCCTCCTTTGTTTGTCATTGGCATTTGATGTTCTTTTTTTGCTTTTTTTTTATAGACATCTTTTTCGACGGAAGTTCTACCTTTACTTCAAACCAAAACAAGGCTAAATTAGTTTACCACTTGGTTTGTATAATTTCATTACGACTAGATGATGCTGCTGATAGGTGATGGGAAATTGGATTAGGTTCACACCTCAAGGGATGATATTGAACATGTTTCATTTTATCCTTATAATGCTCCTTATCAACATGATATTTCTCTTGGCATTAGAGTTTATCTTCATTTCTAGTCCTTTCTCCATTATCACAGATGTATTTTGTAACATTAATGTCACTTTTTTATTGGTCAGTATCAAGCAAACTTGATAATTTTGGTCAAATTCATCATATGATTTGAGAATCATAAATAAAAGCTTGTTTCCAAAGATCACTCTGTCTATGCAATGGAAGGACTCAAAAAGGAGATACCTCAATAATGTAATGAAGCATCGCCCTTTGGAACAATTTTCAGCCCTTTGGAATGGCTGCCAACAAGAGCTGATAGAAATGAATGATGCATCCATGTCACTGCACCAAAATGAATCTTATAACTTTCTTCCTGAATTCTTTATGCAGTTGATAAAGCTTTGTCCATGTTGAAATTTTACAGCTTGAATAAATGTTTCCCCTTTACAAAAAGAAGCTAAATATGATATCGTTATGTACATAAACATGCGCACATAACAAAAGGCAAAACCACTAGAAGCTCATGTCCTTGTTGGCAGAAACACTCCAGTCAATTGTAAGTGATGCGAAGTAACCAATTAATACTGGGAAAGCATTGCCGAAATGCCACTTGGACAGTGGTGCCTCTGTTTTGAGGGAAAAGGCACGCGGATTCCTCAAGGAAAAAAGCTTAGAAGGCAATTTGTTAGCCACATGCTTTTCTACGGTTCAGATCCTACTCCTTCACGCGCAGCTGCCATGGAAGCCGATGCCTCTTCAAGGGTCCGCTTCTTCTGAATTGTACTGAAGGCCTCAAGAACATCTCCCGCCTCCCAATCACCATAATCCTCCATCCCAAGCCCACATTCTAGTCCAGCAGTTACCTGGCCAAGAGGACACACAGCATTTTAAAAGAGAGAAAACAAAGCAAAATGGACAATAGGACTACAAGAATATTTAGGACAATTACTCTGTTCCTGCATAGATTTGGCTGTAAAAACATTTTTTGTTAAGTACAATGAAAATTTTATTGATACGAATGAAGTAGGCGAAGCCCATATACACAGAAAGTATACAAAAGAACACTTAAATACACGCTTATGATGAAGTAAAGCACAAGACATCCTTCTGTAAAAAATGGCCTCACATTGATACTGGAAAAACATATGCTACGCATCAAGTTAAAGCTCTACATCCTACTCAATAACCACCAGGGAAGTACATATATATATATATATATATATATATAGAGAGAGAGAGAGAGAGAGAGAGAGAGAGGGAAAAATCCTAATAGTAACCAGCAAAGACAAATCGTTATTCATGAAAATACCGGACTAAAGAGAAACCGTTAGTTTTGAGGGTCTTTTCCAGTTTTAAGCGTCTATCAAGTTCTAGATTACCAATAGCTTTCAACTCCAGACAAGAGAATGATAAAGCCAGCAAACACGACACATTATAACTATATCCATTTCAGCCATTAGAGTAAGACATTACTGTTTATGCCCTACAGTAAATGGTGGCACATGACATATCCATTAAAATGGTGATCACACTTTCACCTTTTGATTGCTCTCAATTAAAAAAGGTAAAAGAATGGAAAGAAGACCAGGAGTAATGAATAAAGCATGAGAAAGAAAGCCATTTAGAAGCATTTGCCTTCCACTTAATTCTACTGTCCAAAAACCCACCAAAAACAGAGTTAAACCGATTTTGAAACTTGTTTAACCAACACTGAGTCATTTATTTTTATTTGTTTCAACAACAGCACAACACTACCTTTGTACTTATTCACCTCTAAAATATTTAATTAAAACGCACTTCCTATAATTAACTAACTTTTAGGGTTTTCACCATCATTAACTCTTGCCTTTATCTCAAAATTGTCACTGCCTGGCACAATATCCATTAAATGCTAGGAACAAAGCCAAGTTTAAAATAATTATTTACAGTTTTTATTCTTTATCCGTGCTTTAATATTAAAAAGGAGACAATGCTGCAAATATGTAAACTTGCCTGATCTTTCCACCAGTATTACTTCTCTCTCTCTCTCTCTCTCTCTCTCTCTCATCTACCATCCACACAACGCCACCTCCAAGGCAGCCCCCATAACACAGCACACACAAGATCATGTGCATGAGAACATATAACTATATGTACGTGCGCATGGCAATGGTTTCATTTTTTCCCCAGTCCTAAGCTCTGGATATCAAAGACATGATTGTCCATCGTAAGGTGATTTAGCATAATCTGAATTGCTAGAAGATCCCTCTAACCCAACACCACTGATGAAACAATCCAATAAACTCACACTTATAACAGTTTCTTCTCTGATTTCTAGTAGAATCGATAAAAGATGGAAGTTTAGAAAAACATCACAGAGACAAGAAGATCAATTACACACGCATATTTGTTTGATTAAGGACAGAATACAAAATGTGGGCATATCCTTGTATTACAAAACAGTGCAAAATTTGTTCAAACCGTACCTCTTTCACAACTTCCTTCACTCGTCTCAATGAATCAAGAATGCCAATATAAACTACTTTTCCCTTTCGAATTACCCGAATGCCACAGCCTTTTACCACTTTTCCATCCATCACCATGCAGCCAGCAACACGACTGCTGCCACTACTAAAAACGGCTCGGACTTCAGCTGAACCAATTGTTACTTGATCCTATCAACATAAGAACAATAACTTTCAATTGTAAGCATTAAGCAGACACTCATGCTTGTGCATGTACAGGCATCTCATCTTATACACACACATACACATACACACATACACATGCATACATATAAAGTAGCAGTAAACAGTATATGACATTGCTGACGAGGTTGAACTATGCTATAGATGCCGATTACCGATCATGCAAGCATGTCCAGGCAAAGAGAATAACACTTAACTTATCTAGTAGGTCTCCAGGAAGCTTTCTTCATATATTTTTATACTATGGAAAAGAGGCCAACGAGCAATCCCAAACCTAAAAGATTAATGAATGGATCTAGACATGCACAATATGGTCCTTTTTTTCCCCCTTCTGAGCTGAAATTTTGTTTTATAAAGTACCAAAAGGACCATTCGAGATTAATAATACTGAAGGTAAAGGTGGTGAAAAATGATATTATCACAAGTATTTTAGTAGAAAATAAGCCCCTGACAGCTAAATACAGGTAATTCCATAACCAACACAAGCTATTGGGTTAAGGCTATGTTGGTCTTATTACAGCAATGTTTGGAGCCCATGTGAAATATCGTATCCATATTAAATAAGACACTTCATTATGATCTCTGTGTTTCAGATGAATGAAGAAAAAGGAGATTTCAAGAACTTGTGTCCATTCAAAACTTTTATAAAAAAAGGTTTGTCCAAAAATTGGAAGGTTAGATAAATTTGACACCTAGGCAAACTACCACCTTAAGTGCACAATAAAATCTCTTGAGCACAATTGGACAAACATAATATCCACCATGCATGGCATCTATGCACAGCATCTTCAGTAAAATAACATAATTAAAATAAGCTATCTGAATTCACCTCAACAGGCTCTAGGAGTCCTTCCATTGCATTCCGCACATCATCAATAAGTTCATAGATGACTCTGTAGAGTCTCATCTCAACACCTTTGTTTTCTGCATAGCTTTTCACAGAACCTGGAGCTCTGACATTGAATCCCAAAATAATTCCTTTGCTGGCAACAGCAAGATCAATGTCGCTAGAGCTTATATCACCTGTTGCTTGCAAGAGAAACTTTAAGGTGACATTATCTTGTGGGAGCACCTGTAGCGCTTGTCTGACAGCCTCAATGGATCCCTGCTCATGATGAAGAGAATTTAAGTTTGGTAACTTGTAAAGAAAGCTACATAGTTGAGATGAAATGATATGTGTGCAAGCACCATATATTTCTGCTAATCATAACCAATTGTACAACAAATGAATTGATCCGACACATTCAAATTTTCATTCACAAGAGAGAATCTAAAAGCTTATTAGATATCATTAAATAATACATAATTATGTCAGGAACAAATCTTTTCTCATTGGATTTTTTGTCCTTTCAAATGGCTCTAATTGTTGCCCCCAACTGGTTATACATAGGGTGCTGCTTTACCTTTGGATACTTGCTGAAGTTAACGGCTTTTTTGTCTTATCATATATTATTACACTTGTGGTGCAGCTTGTGTCCGTCCAATGTCCTTGTTACCATTCTCTCTCTCTCTCTCTCTCCAATTTTTCATTTGCTTTTCCTTTTTATTTCTGCTCTTTTCCCAGAAAAGTTTCTTGCTGTCGAATTCATGTCGGTACGCCATTTTTCTCTCTAAAACCAGTAACCTTTTTTCTCATGTTTCAACATTTCTGTATTTGATTATGTTTGATGCTTATTCTGCTTGATTTGCACAGACTTAACTTCTTGTTTGCTTTTTCCCCCCTTTTCCCTCCCTGCAAAACTAACACATACACCAAAGTGACCCGTGATGATCTTTTCAATGTTAATGCAGGCATTGTCAATTCTCTTGGCCAAGTACTGCCTTCATGTGAGTCTCTGTATATATTCTCTACTCTTTTCAATTTATTATTTCAAAAATTGGTATGATGGGAAAATCTGTGTGTTTCGGATAGCTTAGCCTGCAAATAGGTTGACTTCTGTTTGCAACTCTATCAGGCTTTCTTTTCAGTTGGATTCAAATAGATTTCCGATTTGATTGTTCTTTCTTTCCAGTAGAGGTTCTGAGATTCTTGCTTTACGGTAGGGAAGTCCAGAGGTTCTGGTAGCATTGAATCCAACTCTGCGACACAATGGTGAGGGTCACACAGCCAGCTTTCAGGATGTGGCTCTACAGTTTCGGCTCCATGTCAGAACAGTACACTTTCACGGTCAGCTTTTGCACGAAATCGGCTTTCCCTGATCAGCTCCATATCAAACCTTTCGGTTGCATGTCTAATCTCTGGATTTGCTAGGTACAACAATGTGGATGGATTTAGTCTTCATTGATTGTTCTTGTGGCAGATGTGGATTCTACTCTTCTAGATATTTATGTTCCTGTCCAGGCCCATTTTGTGCTACACCTATCGCAAACCATCATTCTGTTGTCTACATCTCTTTCTCAGTGTGCCCATTAGGGGTGTAATCAGTCCAGTCCAGTCTAGTCTGCTGGCCAGGGGGCTCGTAGACCAAAAATTTTGGTCCACCCTTTTTCCGGACCGATTACCCCTATAGACTGGACCAAACTGTTAGCCATCGGTTAGGTCAGTCCATTCAGTCAAATTCAGTCCGGGCTAGTGTAAATGGGTCAAACATACAAAAAGCCCAAAATCACTTCTAATGTGTATTTTAACTATTTTCGGCCCATCGATACAAAAAAACTCACAATGTTACACTTTTGAATATCAACTATTTATCTTTATTTGCACATTTTGTACTTGAAAATAGCCTAAAAAAAGTTGGAAAAATTATCAAAATTATCCATATCCATCCATGAGAACTAGCAATCATATCATAATAAAGTTAGAAACAAAAAATAAAGAAAATGAAATTCAAAAATGCAATATCATCCAAACTCCAAATACATATGGTCAATGGTGATAGGTTATTTGAAAATTACATAATTAACTTATATAACTATTATATAAAATAATATATATAAAAAAATATTTGAAAAAACTATATATATTTTGGTCAGTCCGGTCCAGCCCGGTCCAAAACAATCACACCCTTGGAATGGACCGAAAACCAAAATTTTAAGGTATATATGGACCATTTGGTCTGGTTGAGTTTTCCGGTCCGGACCAAATAACTTACACCCCTGGTGCCCATCTTGCTGCTTGCTTGTTTCCTTAATTTTAAGTTTGTTGTGGTCCTGTTTTTGGCCTATTTTGGCATTTTTACTTGAAATTGAGCACGTCTTGGGGTGGTTTTAATGGTTCTTTCCATTGGAACGTCAGTTTTTGAGAGCAGCTCATGACTGGGAACTTTTTTTTGATAGGTAATCAAAGATAATATATTCAAAGAAACAGGCATAGCCCAGGTACACAGGAAGTATACATGAAATCACGCCTAGCTAGCGGATACAATAGAAAGAAGAAGATCATGGACACTACGTCCGTTACAAACTAAAGCCCCCGCCCATAAGCGTTTGTCAAAGGTAGACAAATCCTTGACTTGGTTCTTATCGCAAATGAAGTATTGGATGGTTGACTTAAGTCTAGAGAGCTTGGGCTACTTTGCAAGTTAGACATGGAGAAAGCTTATGATCATGTCAACTGGAAGTTCCTTCTTTATTTACTTGAAGATATGGTTTTGGGGGGAAATGGAATAAATTGGTAGAATTTTGTATCTCTTCAACTCCTTTCTCCATCTTGGTAAATGGCTCTCCGGTGGGTTTCTTCAACTCCTCTCGTGGCCTGAGACAGGGAGATCCGCTCTCTCTAATTTTTTATTTGTCATGGAAGCTCTCAGCAAGATGATTGAGGGGATGGTGGATGGTGGGTTACTCTATGGTTTTTCGGTGGGGAATGGCATTCTTAACATTTCTCACTTGTTATTTGTTGATGACACACTTATTTTTTGTGGTGCACACATCAGTCAAGTTCAAGACTTGAGGGCGCTACTCCTTTGTTTTGTTGTCGTGTCTGGATTGAGTATTAACCTTGCTAAGTCAGAAATAGTGCCAGTGGGAGCCGCCCCCAATGTGGAGATTTTCGCTACTACCTTGGGATGCAAGATATCTTCACTACCTATGAAGTATCTTGGTTTACCATTGGGTGCCTCTTTTAAATCTGAAAGGATTTGGAATAATGTAGTCAAAAAGGTGGAGCGCAGATTGGCTGCTTGGAAGAGGCTTTACTTATCGAAAGGTGGTAGGTTGACTTTGATTAAAAGCACTCTTTCTAACTTACCCATCTATTTTTTGTCTTTGCTCCCGCTTCCCACAAAGGTGGCTAACCGTATTGAGAAGCTACAAAGAGATTTCTTATGGAGTGGATTGGGGGAAGATTTCAAATTCCACCTGGTTAATTGGTCTACAGTTTGTACCCCAATTTCTAGGGGAGGTTTGGGGATTCACCACTTGCTGAAATTCAATCAAGCTCTTTTGGGTAAGTGGTTGTGGAGGTAACAAAATGAAAGGGAGGCCTTTTGGAGGGCGGTTATAGATTCTCAGTTTGGAAAAACTTGGGGAGGATGGTGCTCGAATGAGGTACGAGACACTTATGGAGTGGGTTTGTGGAAAAATATTAGTAGTCTTTGGGGTACCTTCCAAGAACATGAACATTTTATTGTAGGTAATAGTTCACGTGTCCGTTTTTGGTTTGACATATGGTGTGTTAACCATTGTCTACGAGATACCTTTCCTGCCATCTTTGCCCTTGCTAGAGTAAAGGAGGCATCGATTGCCCACCTTTATTCTTCAGCAAATGGCACCCCCCAATGGAATATTGAATTTATTAGGGCAGCCCATAATTGGGAATTGGAGTCTTTTACGGAATTCTTTGCGGTTTTATATTCCGCAAGTATTCTAGGGAGCTCTGGAGACAAGTTGCATTGGAATCATTCTAAGAAAGGTATCTTCTCGGTCAGTTCTGTTTATCAAAAGTTCACGAACTCTGGTTTGTCTATATTCCCGTGGAAGAGCATATGGAAGACAAAAGCTCCTTCAAAAGCAGCTTTCTTTGTCTGGACAACATCTTTGAACAAGATCCTCACTATAGATAATTTGAGGAAACGACGGGTCATTGTCCTAGATTGGTGTTATATGTGTAAGAAGCATGGGGAGTCTATTGATCATCTGTTTTTACACTGTGAGGTGGCTAAGGCTGTATGGGATGATTTCTTCTCTAGAGTTGGATTGTCTTGGGTTATGCCTTGGAGATTGGTGGATTTCCTCGCAAGCTAGACATACATGGAGATTCTCAGGTAGCGGCAATCTGGAGATTGGTACCAATATGTATGTGTTGGTGTATTTGGAAGGAGAGAAATGCTAGATGTTTTGATGATCAAGAGAGAACAAGGGAAGAGCTTAAAGTTTTTTTATGGGAGTAAAAGGCTAGGAACTTGGAACGTTTGCTGATTTTTTTTACTCATGATGGAGGATAGGATGATTAGGATTCCTGATGGGAGTAAAAGGCTCTTGGTGTGTTCCTATTATAAGGCCCTCTTGGGTTTCTCTAATGATCATGGTTTTCCTTGGAAGGCTATTTGGAAGTGTAAGGTCCCTCCTAAGATTAGCTTTCTTTATACTTATAAAAAAAAAAAAAAAGATTCGTTTTCTTTATATGGAATGCATCTCTTGGGAGAGTCCTCACCACTGACAATTTGAGGAAACATGGTCTCATCATTATGGATTGGCATTTCTTGTGAAAGAAAAATGGGGAATCCTTGGACCAGCTATTGTAACATTGTGAGGTGGCTCAGTTCTTGTGGAATGAGATCCTTGACCGGACCAGTGTGCCATGGGTTATGCCCGGAAGAGTTATGGTTATTTTCAAGTGCTGGACAGTATTAGGGGAAATATTACATTGCTGCTGTGTGGAAAATGATCTCTCTTTGTATTATGTGGTATTTGTGGATGGAGAGAAATCAGAGATGTTTTGAAGACCAGGAGCGTTCCTTGGATGAGATGAAGAGATTCTTTTATAATACATTATTTTCTTGGGTTTCCGTCATAATTTGGAATGAGGACAGTTTTCATGACTTGCTTGTATCCCTCACCGGTGCTTAGTGGTACTTAGGCATGTTCTGCGTATACTTCCTATGTAGTTGGGCTATGCCTTTTCCTTTTAATAAATTTTTACTTTTACTTCTAAAAAAAATGTCTTGGGGTGGCAGTTTGGTGCAGGATAGAGAAGCATCTGGTCTTTAAAATCTTGCTTGGTGAAATATGTATCATTTCTCTCGTATAGTTTTATTTCTTTGCTCTTATGTTGTTGTATACTTGGTCGCTTCTATTGTTGGTGCTTCTATATTTATGTTCCTCTATATCTTGGTTTGAATTGCCTCAGGATAGACGAGGCTCTTTTAAATTTGGAAAACCAGTGACTAATATCATTCCTTATCTTAAAGATATGAGTGGTTCGAAACTATATTCAGATTTTGAAAAACAATTACAGATATATTCTGAGGAAAAAAATATATTCTAATTGTACTCTATTTTTTAGCTTGGGAAAAAATCATTCTAAACGTACTTCATTTTTACTTGGGACAAAGTATTTATTCCAAAAAATACGAGTTTTTTATGAAGTTTTTTTAGCGTGTGTGATAACCTTGTATTATAAGAGTGAGCATGTGCTTTGTTGTGTCAGAGTTATGTCAATGCTTATGTCAATGTTCCATGTCTTCGAATGTAGTAGAAATGGGTTCTTTTGATGCATCAATGTTGCATGGTTGCATTGTGTAAAAACTGTCTGCTATGCAGCTTAGGGGAAAAAAATATGACAACTACACAAAACTTACTTGTGTACTTAGGGAAAAAACTGTCAGCTATGCAGCTTAGGGAAAAAAAGGCAACTAAAATGGAGAGCTGAAACTAATAGAATAATCTATAGGAGGGACCTACGCTTTGCTGACAAATATTGTCCAGCTGCCCTGACACCAAGAAACAAACCAGCTAACAACTTACTTCCGGTAGGTACAATAGAACATCAAAACGAAAAGGGAAAAGCAATATTCTAATATGAAACCTAATATGAAATTTAGGTCAAGTCTCTCTCTCTCTCTGCAATCTGTTCACAAATTTCTTGCTAACTCAATGCTCTCTTCATTGGCTACTTCTTGTGTTCTGAATTTGCTGTTAGACTATACAAACAAAACAAATAAACCAGTTTTTCATGTCTCTCCATATGATAGAAATGCTCATCAACTTATCCTTTTGATCATAGGATGGCATTAAGGACCTGGACAAAATTGCAAGGACTTCCTCAAGATAATGGTTCATTGTCTGCATTCAAGCCTCACCTTTGGAAGCCCAAGAGAAATGCATTATAGATATAAAGTTTTATCTACTTATGATGATTCGCATGAAACTACATAGCTCTTTATTATCATTATTGATGGCTTTTGAAATTACATGCTTTAGATTCTGTTTGTTGTATGTACAAGTACTTTTATGTGTTTTATTTTGATAACTTGTTCCTTACAATCCTCGTTATGAAACAAAGCATCAATGAATTACCTGAGCTTGTAACATACATGGGGTGTTCCTACCAATTTGTACCTCCAACTTGGCATGGTTAAACTATTAGATATCTCTTTGGAGGTTATTTCTTTTGATTGCTGGATATGGGGAACCAAGCATGTGCCTTACACTTGCTGTCCATACCAGTTTTTTATAACATTCTCAAGAAGTTCATACAGAGGCAATGCTTGTATGCAACTTTAATTTAGCAGGATAGGTAAATATAGATCATTCTGAATTTCACAAAATCTTTTGTTTTATATTATTCAAGGATATAAAGGCAAGAAAGACAAAACCAAAATTTATAAAGTTAATATGATTTGCTATACATTAATTAGTCCACTTAACAAGTTGGATTGCTAATCTGAAGAACCAAAATTTGTTAAGTGGATAGTAATCAACTTAACAGGTTGGATTACTAATTAATATGATTTGCTATACATTAATTAGTCCACTTAACAGGTTGGATTACCAATCCCAGCATTGGTAAATTGGTAAGTGCACTTAACAGGTTGGAAAATTCACTAGGCCCTGGGCGGAGTGAATTTTCCAACTTAGACCCATAGATCTATAAGTCTTTACACATTACTTGGTGTCAATTAATCCAATATTGCTGTTAAGAGTATTCCTAATAGAATCTACTCTCCAAATAGGAAAAATACAGGAATCTTGAAATTTCCATATTCCTAGATGGACTAGGAATCCTAGTTTTACTAGAAAAAGTGAAGTCAAGAAGCCCTAGAATTGTAGCTGGCCAACACTGCAGTATTATTTTGAACCATTAGAACTGTGACATAGGCTAACCTATATCCTCATTATGCTGCTACCGATATAGACAGTCATTAGGACTCCTAATTTTGGTTGAAAACTAAAAAGCTGCAGGAAACTCGCAAGGAGCTGGCTTCTACAACCAATTAAATCCAAGAACATCCAAAAAAAAAAAAGGCTGCCAAACCCCTAGCCCCATTAGAATACCTTTGATCATCCAATAAACAAGAAAATCTCCAAGAAACCTCCAAGAACCAGGTCTATACAGCCATCTGTGTTATGCCGCCACTCTCAAACCTCGTTGCCGCAAGAGTTTTTGGAATTTCAATCAACTCAAACCCCGCCACATTATGTGCTCTATAGCCCTAAGTAGCAATCAAAATATCCACATAAACCTAGCTGCCAATACATTAGGAAACCTTAGAAAACTCAACTGCATGAAATACTAATTCAATAAGACGTTCTCCCTGCCTCCATATCCAAATAGCCTAGGAATCGCGAAGCCTAAGTCATGTATCCTATAAATACACCAGCAATGTCGCCCCTTTTACTTCATTCAACCCTTAGAATTTTCAAGAGCCGCATTCTTTAATCCCTGCCCTGGTGTGCCCCCTTCCATAGCCTTGCTTTTCTTGTAAATTATAACAAAAATTTATTCCACTGGTGCAAGTTTAATCCAGAGAGAGTAAAGCGCAAGACAGAAAGTATACAAAACTTATTTACTTTTCTTTTATACATAAAATAAATATGCGTACCTGAACATCAACCTTCAGGATAATATTCAGCTGGTGCAAGTCTAATCCAGAGAGCTTTCCTGTTGAAACGGCAGAAGCCAAGGAAGAAAGTGTAACCTTCCCATCTCCAGCCTTAGCTGAGATACGTTCATTTCGTAATGATTCAGCACGCAACTCAGCCTTTTCACGTGCAATTTCGAGGGAATCAACAACCTCAAATTCATCACCAGCAATTGGAACATGATTTAATCCAATCACCTGTGAATGCACATAGACGTAAATTACAAGCTAAAAGTTGAACCAAAAGTTCAAGGAATTAAAGAAAAAAGGGTAAACATGGACCATATATCTTTGCTAGACTTTGTGTATTGCTGATAAAGAAGGTATCACAGAGATTTTGTTCTTCTGTGCAAAATTATACGTTATAAGCTATGCTTTTTGCATGTACTGGTCAAATGGGAGAGGGGAGACACCAAAGTCCATCAGATCTTCCGACCAATAATTTTCCTTCTGTGGGTTGAGGCGACGAGACCTTCATTTTTTGCATGATTAGCCAGGATTACAATCCAAGGCATTTTTTAATCAAAAAAAAAGGGGAGTACGACTATTTTTGTCTACTCATTGTTATTTTCATTGTATCCTCATCTCTATTATTTTTCAAACTCTTAACGATAAGCTAAAAAAAGCAAAACACGTAAATGTGGTTATCGAAAGAATTAAAAATATATATTAATTGAATGTAATATAGGAAGTTGATGCAAAGATTTCTATAGTTTGACTTTGCAAGAAAATTTTCAAATATAGTGATATCCATTAAGGGGGGTAATTAAGGACTGATAGTAAAATATTATTTGATTCAAATAACTCCACAGGAGGCAACATCATATGATATGCTGCTAAATACAAATTTTCAGGATAAAATTTTAAATTATTAAATTCACCTCTTCTTTAAGATAGTAATAGAAAAACAGTCTGAAGATCAAAACCCTTACAATGGTCTTTAGCCACCATTTCAATTAAACATTTCACATGTTAGAAACATTTACGTGATGTCTAATCCATCTGACCCACATATGAGGGAAGCATTAAAATATAAAGTAAATAATACAATTCACCACTTCACATCAACTAAAGTAAATACCTGTACAGGTATAGAGGGTCCAGCTTCCTTGACACGATTTCCACCGTCATCAAATAAAGCCCGCGCCTGACCATGTGCATAATAAAAACATCCCTTAAAAATGTGTATCGGGCATAATGGAAAAAAAAAAATCAAACTAAATAATTAAGCATGCAAAATTTAATTCTTTGATCAGGGTACTTTATCTTCTAGAAACTTCTAGAGCTTCAAACTCCTATATACCAACCTTTCCAAAGGCTTCTCCACAAACTACTATATCACCAACTTTAAGTGTCCCATTCTGCACAATAAATGTAGCTACTGGCCCTTTAGCTTTGTGAAGACCTGCCTCAATGACTGTGCCCTTTCCACTTCTATCAGGATTAGCCTTCAAATCTTGTAACTAAAACAAGCATGCAAATGTTAAGGATATAAAGGAGAAAGATGTCAAAACAACAAGATGAAGATCTTCATATTTTTTTCCAAATACTGTGTAGCACAATGAGAAGTAACCCCCTCCCCCATTCCTCCCAGATGCCCCAATGGCTTAATGCAGTGGTATTCGACCATAAATCTATGGTAGTATGCTAAGAGCCCTCTGTTTACATATTTTCTCTACCATCGGGTTAGCTGACATGTTATTGCGCACAAATTTTAAAACATTAAATAGGCCTTCATTTTTGGAAACATTTCAGCAAGTCACACCTATAGTAGATTCTGAATTTTAGTGTATTTATGGCTTCTCAAGGCTTTTCTGCATATATAAAAAGGTAAACAGTGTAAGGGTGAAAATCATGTGTCCTAATGCCTAAATATGTTTTTTTTTTTTTTTTTTTTTGATAAGTAAGAAAAATGCCTAAATCTGTTATAGGAAAAGGTATAGTGCCTACCCATGACAGAGTGACCCATTACAAAGGATAAATCATTTCATAGGAACAAAAGACTAGTCCATGCATAATTTTTACTCTAGTTGTGAACCCCAGAAAGAAAGATGAATGCACAAATAATGATAAATAGAAAAATGAACAATGGAGAAATAAACCTTTCCTCAAAGTTTTGAATACCAATAGTAAAAACTAGGTTTCCTTTATTTGATTTTTTTTTTTTAGGGAGGGGGGGGAGGTGGATAAGCAAGACCTTTTTGTAACTTATTACAAGAAATTGCACATCAATGACATCTAACTCACCTCGGCAACAAGCATGACTGTTTCCAAAAGATCATCTATATTCTCCCCTTTAAGAGCACTAACCTGTTAGAGGAGATCGAAGAAAGAAAATTTCAGAAACTACATAAAGTATCAATATCAGTCATTACAAACCCTGCAGTTGAGATATAACAACCTGAACCATTGGGATATCACCACCCCAGTCTTCAGGCATTAAACCAATCAACGAAAGCTCTTGCATGACTCGTTCTGCATTTGCTCCCTCTTTATCTATCTGGTGCAATGGAAGAAATAAGATTGAGAATCAGCAAGTCCTGAAGCCATGACAAAGCAGAGCAAAAAGAATTTCAAAAGTGTTTTTCCGCTTTATCATATTATCCCAAAAAGAAAAAGAAATATGATAACCAAACAATTATAGTTGACATGCCTTATTTATAGCAACCACCATTGGAACTCCAGCTGCCTTGGCATGAGCTATGGCCTCATTTGTTTGAGGACGGATTCCATCATCAGCAGCAACTACAATAATAGCGATGTCTGTCACCCTGGCTCCACGAGCTCTCATTGCTCCAAAGGCCTAAAAGGAGCAGAGATAATAGATATCCATAAAACAAAAAACGTACAAGAAATTTGTTTTTGTAAGTAACAATGGGAGTAAAAAAATGCACAAGAAAATTACAGATCACAAACGAGAAAATAACAATGTTGTAACACCCCAGTCCCACATTGGTGAAACAAACAACTCATATAGAGTAAGTATAAAGGTAGTTATAGGTGTTAAGTCCCCCACATTAGATACTTATTATATGAAATTGGGTTTTATAAGTAATTCTCAATAAGCTTACATAGAGTGGGTAAATTATAAAGGTAATCACAGGAGTTATATCCCACATTTGCTACTTACTAGGTGAAACCAGTCTTTACTAGGTAAGTTTCAAATTGACTAAGTCATTTTGGGGTTGTAGTGCAGGCGTTGCTAGTGCTTTCTCTTGGTCATTACAAATGCACTAGCAAAAGATAATTTACCATTCAAACAATGACTATAAAACCCCAAAATATGAATTATAAAAGAGGAAACAATAATGTATATATTTTTTTGAGGTCGGTGGAGGGGGGAGGAATAAGAAAAGCTAAAAGTTAACATGTTAGCTGGAAGTGTACCTCATGCCCTGGTGTATCAAGGAAAACACATTGCTGCACCTTGCCATCTATAGGAACTTGCACCTTATATGCGCCAATACCTTGGGTAATGCCACCAGCTTCAGATGAAGCTACCTGCAAATATCTAGCAGTCAGGCATTAGCTGAACAATAGCAAAACCAGCACAAACTCCAATCAAATATTAATCCAGTACCAAAGCCGAACAAGACAATGAGCGGCTTGTCTTAAATTATGCATCTTAGCCAAATCATAAAAGTATCTCACAAAATAGAGACAAAATTAATCGGAATCACTACAAATAACAAATCCATAAGACCCCACAATGGGCATTGCAAAAGAAACTGAAAGGGGTATCAAGATGATTAAGCTTCCATATGTACCTTGCTCTTTTGAATATAATCCAAAAGGGTTGTCTGTCAAGGGTGTAGCAACAAAAACATATTAGCAAAGTTTAGCTGCAGGGATATACTAAAATTTAAAGCAATACCAATAGAAAGTAATAGGAAATAGATGCAGAAGGTCCAAACAGAAGTGAAGATCCAAATTGCTGCCACTTACCTTCCCATGATCCACATGACCCATTATAGTAATAACGGGAGGCCGGTCTTGTAGTTTGTCTAGGTCTTCTTCATCAAAAATTTCCTTCTTTCTCGCCATTTCTTCAACTTTAATGGGATCAACATCCAGCACTTCAACATCATGCTCTTTACAAATCATTTTCACCATATCTTTGTCTAGAGTTTGCACCCCATCAGGCTTAATTCCTTTTGAGTATAAATACCCAAGAATCTCACCTTCACCAATAACCAAATTGTAGGCTAACTCCTCAATCAGCATACCTTCCTCACCAACCTCAAGGATTTCTACTTTTACAGGAGCTGCCTCTTTGGCAGCCTGAAGTCTGGCAGCCTTTCGACTTGCTTTACTCCATTTCCTCCCTTTCCTTCCAATGGATGCACCAGGAATCGAGACCTCATCTGGAATGTCAGCATCGTCCACATCAACCATTCGTCTCCGTGGTCCACCCGCTGAGGCATTTTTTTTACGATAATCATCTTTGAACCTTCCAGTGGAAGGGCCTTTTCCTGGTCGTGCAGGGGCTAAAACTGCTTGAGCAATCAGAGGATCAACCACCGGTTTCTTGGAAGCAAATTTGTCAATCAAAATCGGTTTACGTTCTGTAGCTTTCGAATCTAAATCAGTTTCATCAGTCACTGGAGATTTCGGAGCTGCCCCAACATCCTTCAAGACAACAGGTTTTTTTATCACAGGCAGAGAAGCTACAGAAGGCTTTGCTTGTAATTTTGGTTGAGGTCTCAAAGGTGGCTGACGGGGTGTAAAAGAAGTACGGGCTTCAGAGTCTATCTTTTCCCCTTGCCCTGTTTTCATCTCTTCCTTTGCAGTCATGTTACTAGGCTTCGATGATGATCCCTTAACCTTCTGGACGGTTGCGACTGTGTCTCCTTTACGCCACACGCTCTTCAAAGTTTTAGAACTCTGAGCCGATTTTCCACTTGTCGAATTACTACTCGTAGTAGATGTAGATTTACTAGCAAACCCACTCTCTCTCTTGCTTCCAGACTCGCTCAATCTCGAACTTTCTAGCCTTTCTGCCTTTTCCAATACCTCTCCCAGCGACTCAATCACTTTATTCCTCTCGTCAGCATCCTCTAAAGTTTCACCATCAGAAGAATCACCATTGATTCCAGATGGTTCCCAAGTGACCGGAAGGGATTCACCCTTGGACCCTGAGGATTTCAACACTGGCTTAGGAGCAGGCTTAAGTAGGAAACCTGCATCACCGTCATCACCTTTACCTCCTCCTCCTCTATAGGTGTTACTAGATGGATTAAGGGACACTGCATTGCCTTGATCGGGGACGAAGTCAGTTGTTGTGACCGAATATTTACAGACAGACAAAGACACACAGTGCCATCTCTTCTTCTTAACCGTAAAATTTCCTTTAGACAAAGAAACTCTCCTAAACAGAGAGCAGTGGGACCTTTCCGATGCTATACTACTTCCCAAACTCACCAGAGAAGTCATAGTTCCTTGCATACTTCCTCCCACTAAGATTAGCATGGGTACGCCCCACCAGTCCCAAAACCAAACCTTTCAGTTCTCAGTAATTCCTCATTCTACGCTGTCTACGAATTCCAAGTCAATTAGCTAAGTTCCTACAATATGAATTACCGAAATTTTCAACAAAAAAAGGGACGAAATTTGAGCTTTTCAAGGAATAAAATTGCCCCCAATAATATCAATATATATACACGAAGAAAGGGAACCCTCCCAGAATTTACGACATATAGAAGAAGAATCAATCTTACCTCTCCACCAGAAATTTTGTGAGAGAACAGAGAAGAAGCAACAGCGTTCTGGAATTCCTAAGGTTAGAAACAATCTCGCAAATGGGGAGAGAGAGTTGTGTGTGGGTGTATGGGTGAAAAGGAAGTTTTAAGAGTAAACGATATTAGTGGTTATGGATAGTATGGTAAGGGTGGGGACGGAAAAATCCAATTTTGGTAGGGAGAGACAGTACGTGTGGTCATTTCTCTGCCTTCCAATTCCTTCATGTTGTATGTGATAAGGTTAGGGTGCCTTGTTTATGACATTATGTGGTGCTCTCCCTTCATTTCTTTTTTCTTTTTTCTTCCTTTTCGTTTTTTTTCATAATTTGAGAAATTAAAATTAAAAAAAAAAAAAAACGGGTGCAACTGGCATTGGGTAAGTCCCCCCTCCTTGTTTTTTCTTTTTTTTTAATAAGACCATTCAACTTCATTCATCAAACAGTTATCTAACTTTCGACCATTACAATGGGCAATATATATGGTATTATATATATGATGCTCTCCCTTCATTCAACTTCGTTTGGATTCGAAGATGAGTTGAGATAGATTGTGAATAGTAGTGAGATGGGTTGTGAATAGTAGTGAGATTTATGAATTAAAGTTGTTGAATAGTAATAAATAGTAGTGAGATGAGTTGAGATGAACTGTAAATACAAACGAGCACAGAACACATTTCATCCAACTTTCGTGATCTATCCTCTAACCGGATCATTCAAGTTGTTATCAAGCTGTCGTTACTATCTCCAGGTATTTTTAAGAACTTTCTATATAATCTTTCTTAATGAAACTCGACTTATTTAAACAAAATGTATTGAGATTTAAAGTAATAGTTAGGTCACCTTTTGCAATGCAGGTGGCACGAGCTAACAACAACCATGCAACACTTGTATGCGCGTTTCCAAAAGCACTCATCTCTTTTAAGAGGATTTGCAGCATGTCAAGCCCTCTTTTGTGTTTCCTCTAAGCTAGGGATGATCTCATTACGCACAGAGGGGGAGAGAGAGAGAGAGAGGATTTGATATGTGTGAAGGGGTTGAGATACCGTTGAATTAGGAGAGAAAGTATTGGTCTTAAAACTTTAGGATTTTGATTTTGTTTGTATAGGATTTGATCAATGTTTAGAGCTTTGTCAATGTTTAGTTAAGATTAGAAGTAGCCTCACCCCAAAAAGCAAGCCGTAATAGTATTTAACCTAAAAAAATGATAGTTGTAATCGTGAGTATGCAAATATCGTATAATTATTTTGAAAAAAATAATAAATACAGGACCCACATAAAATAATAATAATTTTTTAATAATAGATTTCATTCTTTTTCAAAACGACTGTACGGTCTTTGTACATTCAATAACTATATGTAACATTACTCCTATAATATTGTTCACTTGAAAATTGTTTTTTTTTTTTCCGGGTTAAATTCTTGTATTGTTGGCAAATAGAAAAAAAAAAAAAAGAAAATTGTGTCCCTGAGGTTGTAGTTGTGAATGTTTGACTATTGGATGACATGTTGTAGCTATTCTGTAGAACAATTCCGTGGTTTATAAATAAAAATAAATAAAAAATAAAAAAAACCATTAATGTGGTCAAAATGTCCGCTGCCTATGTAGATGTTGTAGTTGTATACTGTTTAACGTGTAATTTGTAATATCCGAATCTTATAGCTGCCGGACTTTAGCGTGCTTCTGATGCGAGGCATGGAAATCCAATTCGAATAAAATAACTTCAAGGTCTGTAAACTTAAATTTGACAAAGTATTCTAATAGAAAAATTCTACAATACACATCATATATTACACATAATTTTTTATTTTTTTTATTATTTTCTTTTACTAAATGTGTGATGGATAATGCTAGAGCCATCGATGGGACTCCCTCTCCCGCTAGACTCTAGCATATGTTTTTTTTAATTCTTTTTTTTATATAAATTTTTTAACACTTTTAAATATTTTAAAAAATAAAAAAAAATCACAACATTATTAAAAAATATTTCATTAATCACAAATTAAAATAAAAAGTAAAAAATAAATCTCAGCGGGAGCTCCCAACAAGAAGACTAATTTTTTTTTTTTTTTACTTTGTGATTAAGAAAATGTTTTTTAATGATATTTTAAATTTATTTTATTTTTTAAAAATATTTAAAAAGTGCTAAAAAATCTATGTAAAAAATAACTTAAAAAAAAAACACATGTTAGAGCCTAACGGGAGCTTCCAATGAGAGTCCCTAGTGGTGACTCGAGCATTATTCATGTGTGATATATGGATAATGAGAAGAACGATTCAATTAATTTAAGAACAATAAAATAAAATAAATATGATGTATTATGCATAATGATGAATTACGCTTGCGGGAAATGATAGATGTCCCGCTCAAGGCTACTGTTGGTAGCTCCCGCTTTTTTTATTATTATTTTTACTTAATGATTAAGAAAGTATTTTTTAAAAATATTATGATTTTTATATTTTTTAAAAAAATATTTAAAATTGTTAAAAAATACATATATGACAAAAAAAACACACACACACACACAATCCTAAGACTAGCAGTGGCTGCCAGCGAGAGCTGGGAGCGATGGCTGTAGAGCCATCCTAACGCTTGCACATGCTCAGCCTTGCGATCTCGTCCTGCACATCAGCTTTCCACCCTTTCCACACACGTGTACATACACATATAATCCTTTTGACAATAGTTCCTTCACATAGCCCACGCGGTATCGCCCTGATCCTTTTATTTCAAATGTGTTATTTAATAATATATATATATATTTGAATAAATAAAAATTGGGCCTCAACCAAATATACTCATTTAAGTTCATGATTTAGACATTAAAAAATTGATAATATTTTATTTAAATTAGTGAATATATGCACAATCAAGTTATTATCAATTAAATTTTTTTTGTTCAGAGGCTTCGTATGGTACCACCATAATCTCATGGTATGTACATCCATCATCAGGTCAAACTGAGTTAGTTACATTTTTATCACTTTGTTATACCATTGTAATAAACATATTAAGAGCAAAGTTGAAAACATATTTAGGTTGGATTTTTTCACTCGAGAGCATCCTATACCATTACCATAACCTCACGGTATGAATGCTCCATCCTCAAGCCAAATGGAGTTGGTCACATATTTGTCACTTTACTCTAGCAAAGTTGCAAACTTATCAAGGTTGAATTTTTTTTGCTTAGGGGTTTCTTATAGTACTACCATAGCCTCATGATATTTATGTCTCACCCTTGACCCAAACGAAGTCAATTTGCCACATTACTCTATCGTTGTTGCAAACATATTGAGAGTAAAGTTGCAAACAAATTGATGTTTGATTTTTTTTTCTTGGGAGTTTCTTATAGTTCTATCATGACATCATCGTATGTATGCCGCCAAATGGATTCTATGCCTTTTTATTTAACTCAATTCATTCATGTATGTATCATATGACAACCTACATTTATACACAATTTAAACTTAGAATTTGTATAAAACTACCATTGACTTGAACCTCCTTCACTTGTACCCATTCCATTATCCAATCCAACCTCCATGCATTCCTTTGTCTTAATTTGAAGACCATAGCGTGTGACTCCTTGAGGTCAGCTTTCCAGCTCCTTACATCCTACTACACGGTCTTACACTCTAAAGTGAACCTCTATAATTTACTTTAGAAAAACACTAGAGACACAAACAAATCCCACAAACTGAGTGTGCCACGTCAGTCTCTTTTTCTTGTCTTTTCTTTTTTCCCTTTCTTTCACTCCCCCCCACCCATTCAGTTCCCAAAGAGAGAGCATGAGATCGAGAGAGAGAGAGAGAGAGAGAGAGAGATCACTCACTTGCCGATGAGGGGCGACGATGACGATGTCCCTCATCTTGCCAAAAGATTGTGAGAGAGAGATGAGAGAGTGACGTTGGTGAAGGGCGAGGAAGATGGTTGGGTTGCAATGAGGGGCGACGTTGGTGAGGGGATGTGGACGTTGTCACTATGCCACATCAGTTTGTAAGTTTGTAGAATCCATTTGCCTCTAATAGCCCTCTTCACTTTAAAGTCCAAGGAACTATTCCTATCAACTCCATCATTCCTTTCCAATCCATCATTCCATTTCATACACCCACCAATTTACACAATCCCAATTTAATCAATGCATGCATCCCTTCCTCTATTCATGTGCCATCCAACCCAACACTTCAACATAGCACATTACCAGATTTTATTCATTTTCACAATTCAATCCAATAAAAAGCATAAGATACAATTTCAAACTCTAATGCTTAACCATTGTACATTCATGCATAAAAACAACCTCTATATCATTTATAGCAAATTTGTCCAATCAAACTACAACTATTTTATGTATTCAATACATAATCATGCATACATATCCTCATTTTGTCCCTTTAACCTCCATTCATGACATCCTTTAAAGGAATAGAAGTTACAAAATGCATAGCATGCAGCTGTTGTTCATGGTAATTCTTCATTATGTAGTGGCATGAGAGGGGCTACAAGCGAGGTGTTTGATGAAGCTATGAGGATCATTTGCAGTGACCCATTTAACTCCTTTTGCTCCTATATATTTTATCTTAACTGCCTACGCAAAAAATTTATTTTTATCCATTAAAGCTCATTAGTGTAATTATATTCGACATGGTAGTGATAGATGGGTTGATTGTGTGGAGATAATATACATATATATATATACTAGGTAAAAGCAACGTGCAATGCACGTTTGCTTAGTTTATATTTTAATTTTTTTAAGAATTATTTTTTTATTAATAAGGACATATTTTTTTATTTAATTAAATAACGGTGTAATGTTTATTTGGTATAAATTAACATCACAAATAAATGAAGAGCATTAATAGAAACTATATCATAGTCTTGTAAATAAACGTCGTCCATAGTCTTATGAAAGTTATTTAAGATAATTTTGATTCTAAGATGATGATCCATCATTTCTCTCATCTTCCATTGCCTCGATAGAGAGAACATTAAAATGCTTATGTCTTTTCTCATTCAGTTTCTCTGGATCTGCATAAACTTGAATCTTCCATATTTTTGTTGATAATTTGTCTGCAACGCTTTTTATATATGGTTGATGTTCCTACAAAAAAAAAAAAAAATTAATAGCTTTACATAATTAATTAAAGCCTAATTTTATTTTTAATTTACTCATTATAATCAAACTCAATTTTTGAATAAAAATTTTAAAAGATACCTCTCCAGAATTCTCCATCAATTCAATTGCTGAACAACCAAATGCCTCTTCTGCTACTTCACCAAACATAATAGCAGCTATCTTTCCAGTATTATCGTCCAGTTCAACATATGCCCTAGCACTTTAAATGCATTGAATATATTAATATTAATTTAAATTTGAATATTTTTCAATTCTAAATTAAATTAGATATCGATTGTAAATTTAAATTGTAAGATACATACCGTGGTTTGCAGACTCCTTGATTTTTGCAATACATACAAACGAAGCTTTCATTATATTTATATCCAGTTCCTTTATTACAGCCAACACATGACATGTAATAAAAGATTTGGTCCAAGTCAATCACTTTTATCTTGGCCTCTATCCAGATTTTGAGTTTCTACATTAAATCATAATCAATTTTTAGAATGAATGTTTGTGTAAATATTTGAATTTATTACTAATAAAATAATATTTACCTCCATGGGTTGCAGACCCTTAATCAACTCTGCAATATCGCAGTTCTTCACAATTTCTCGGATACCAACAGATGACAGAGGGGCAGATGGGTATGTTAGGTTTCTTGCAATGATACTTTTGATGATCAAATCATTATCATCCGCCCTTAAAGTACAGGAATGAAGAATAATATAAGGAAATGAAATATGTAGATAAATTACATAAATCGCATAATTAACTATAATATAAATGCACTAATATGTAATATTTATTTTTTGAGAATTACCATTTCTTCATTGTAGCTGCCTCAGGAAGAATGGGATTGATTGTAAAGGTACTTGACGGACGTGATGACAGAGACAATCCTTTGTTGCAATTGAGATAAATATTAATGTAGACATATATAATACGGAAAAATAACTAAGCTTCTTAATTATTATAAATACCGTTTCTTGATCGAACAGATATTTTTGTTCCAAGTATTATTGGTTTATCTTCAATAATTTCTGATATTTTCTGGCATTCGTCTTGGACAAATTTACCCCACATAGTCAAACATATAGGGTTCAAGCTACAAAATTGAAATAATTAAAAGAATTAATAGAATTTATCAAAATTAATATTGGAATTCAAATTTAAAAGAAATGCGAAGTTATAAGAATTTGTTACCTTTCATCAATGACATATATCTCTTGGATAGTTGTTGGTCCATATGCTGTCATTACTTCTTTAATTGGCTTAATTTTGATCGCAACAGCTAAAATATCTAAATATTCAAATAGAAATGTTAATTTATTGAATATTATTTATAATAAAATTAAAATTAAATTACCTATTTCTCCAATCGTCTCTTTGTAGGCGTCTATGTCCTTAAATGAGACGATCTCATATTTTGGTGTCTCTATTTGCTCCTCATTTTGTGGAACATCTTCTATTATTGTCCTTGAGTTCAAGGTCCATTGATAGTGATATTCTCCAATTTTGTACCTCGGATCAACTGGTTTGACATATGCATTGCTGATATAATATGACTGGAAAATATTTAAAGTGTCTTCCCTGTGGTCAATATCAGCTCCAAACATTGCTGCCTGTACACGATTTCCCTGGAATAACAATAAAAATAAATATGAGTTAATATCATTCCAATTGCTATTACAAATGTAATTAGTATTTTTGTTATTAAAAAAAATAAATATTATACCTCTTCATCAAATAATGTCAAATTTTGGTACTTCACATTTGTACGTTGGCTTATTCGTTTGGGCGACTTCTCCGCAACGATCATCTTAATTTTCCAGTTTCTTGTATTTGGAGTGATATCCTTTATTGATGTATACACCGTCCGCATTTTCTCCCCTTTTTAGATACAAAAATTTCAAATGCATAAGTATAACAAGTGTTGATTTAAATTCATGATCTACCAGAGCAATTGACGAAGGCATTTAATTAAATGATTCAATATTAGTGATATAGAGATTAATATTATAATAGACAGTAAATCGGAACTATACAATTAAATCTAGTTACCTGTATAACATTAATTTGAACATGATAATGTTAGTAATTCCGTGAACACAATATTTTTTGTGTAGTTATTTTCACGTTGTTCAGTGGACACTGGTCGTATTAGAATCCTCACTGTAGATGCTGTCTTGGCCCTTGATAAAGCCACATATAATTGACCATGTGAAAAAACTGGTTGAGGTAAATAAATCCCAACATAATCCAATGTCTGCCCTTGTGACTTATTTATAGTCATTGCAAAACTTAATCTTATAGGGAACTGAGTTCGTTTAAATGGGAAACCACTATTTTCATCAACATTTGGTAAGAATGGTATCCTTGGAATGAACACCCTTTTTCCGATATGATGTCCAACTGCAATTTCTGCATCTATGATATTTCGATCAAAAGATCGACAAATTAAACGGGTTCCATTGCATAAACCTTCTGAAGGATTAATGTTTCTAAGCAGCATGATGGGACAGTTTTTCTTGAGTAATAATTCATGAGGTGGAAGTCCATTTGGGGTTAGAGTATTTAAGAAATCTTCCATAACTGATTGTTCTGATGCATCTATTGTCTCATCAAAACTGTAATATCGATGAACTTCACCTGGAAACCTATCAATCAACAATGCATTTATTTCATCAACAGAACCATTCTTTGGTGTTAATATGGCCCGATTCATCATAGTTGAAATATTTGCTGAATATTCTTGAATATTGTGGAAAACATCTTCTATTAAATGGTCTAAAGAAGTGTTGTCATCTTCATAGGGAACAAGCATCCCATTCGGGATTTTTATCGTTTCATCAATTGTGTTCGGCGGCATTCCATTGCCTACTTCTAACACATAATCTGAAAAAACTGGATCAAATCTTGCTCGCATATTTTCAGTTAAGTGGAACTTGGTCAATGTAGGCCACAAATACGAATAAACCAAACTGGAAGTAACCTGTTCTTGTCTTGTTCCTTTGCGAACCACTGGTAAAACCTGTCGAAAATCTCCGCCGAAAACAACAACCTTTCCACCGAATGTTACATCCGAATTATTGATGTCTCGTAGCATTTTATCTAATGCTTCGATGTGTTGTTTTCTTGTCATTGGAGCCTCATCCCATATTATTAGTTTTGCTGAACGAAGTAGGTTTGCCAATGCACTTTGTTTGCTGACACAACACGTGCTTTTTTTGTCAGTATCAAGTGGAAGCTTGAAACGTGAGTGTGCCGTTCGACCTCCCGGAAGAATAGATGCGGCAACACCTGATGAAGCAGTTGCAAGTGCTACCAATTTTCTTGATCGTACTGTTGCGAGAAGTGCTTTGTATAAGAATGTTTTCCCTGTACCACCCGGTCCATCTACAAAGAATGCAGCATTTTGGTTTGCAAATACTTTTTCCAACACTGCATTATAGACATGTTTTTGTTCACTGTTAAGAGATTCTGATGCGGCAATATCTTCTTCTGGAATTTCAACAGCCAATTCATCATCGATTTCTCTAGACTGAAATTCTTCTTCATCAAAACAGATGTCATCATCAAGTAGATTGTAGGAATTAATATCTTTGCCCATTGATTCGATTGTGAAGGAGATTGACCTCAATACTTTGGTTCTTACATTTGATATAGAATTTTCTGTTGATTTGAAATCAACTGACATGTCTTGCTCGAAACGTTCCCATAGTTCCCTGGGATTGGTTGGATTACAATAAACCAATATTGTTGCAAATAATCGTCTAAAACTGGAGGGCATTTGATACAGAGATGCTTCTTGTAAACAATCTTCTAAGCTACTATCTCTTTGTAGCAAACCATGCATTGTTGCTGCTTCGCGAAATGTTGGGGACACAACACCATCAACTGTTCTAAGATCTTCAAAGGACAAAAGTCCTCTTATATGGTTTAGTAATATCCGCAGATAATATCTCTCGCCTTCAAATGGATTTACTGTAACAATACGACCTATAACAGTTTTCTTTTTCCGAGGAGTCCACTCTTTGTATTGTTGGTTCCAAACATAATATTCCGGAAATTCTTTATACAGTAATCTCTTTGCATTATCATCTACTCGATTTAATGTAAAAAATTCTGTTAACATCGATTTTCTGGAACGATCTAAACTGACAACGTTAATTAGATCTTCATTTGCTCGGAAAGTCACTGGGTGTTGATCTTCTAGATGTAAATGTAAACTATACACTGCAGGATACATTTCATTAATAACAAACCCATATATTCTCCACATAGCTTCGGGGGGAGTAATCCATCGAGCCGATTGGAATTGTTGGATTTCATCAACTTGTTGATTGTTTTGTTCAGATACCAGGTTGAAAGCAACACGATCATGCCCTTTATAAATGTACTTATAAAGATATTTAACTGCTTGTATTGTAGAACAAATCTCAACATTGATATGACAGTCAAATGTTGCAAGCAGATATGGATTATATGGCACAACCCAACGATTGTCTAAATTTTTGCCTCTAACTTTGACAGTTATTCCATCGTTCTTACGTCTATATATTGGGAATGAATCATTTCCAACAGTCGTAGCAGATGCATAATTCTTTGGATAATTACTTTTGCAACAACCATTTCTTTTCATGCAAACATTTGATGGGTTCAAGGCTCCACATGGTCCATGCATCATATGCTTGACAACAACGTTATGCAAGTACATGTTTGTATTTTTATCAGGTATCTCTGCTGATACGATCTCATCAAAAGATTCAGGCGCATAGACTTTCCAATCATTCTGTAAGATAATTAAAAAATGCGCATGTGGAAGACCTCTTTTTTGGTGCTCGATAACGTAGACATATGCTGAGACTTTACCAAAAATATGCTTCTTGAATAATTGATCCTTTAATTCTTCTAATTTTGAATGGAAGACCCGAGCAACCAAGTCAGGTCGATTCTGACTCTCCTCATGCGGACTTAATTCATTTGTAATTTCTTGCCAGTTTGGATTGCACGTCATTGTTAAGAAAATGTCTGGTTTGCCATATCGTTGAACTAAAGCCATTGCTTCCATATATCTTTTCCTCATATCTCTTGGACCTCCAATAAATGACGAAGGCAGTATAATCCGTTTCCCAACATTAGAAGCGTTTGTTTCCCCAAGCGTAATGGTATCAACAATACCTTGATATACCTCTGATCGGATATGTTGTTGGTTATTTCTAAAATAATCTAATCTTGACGTCTCGATTTTGACATACATATCTACTACAAATTGTTGCAGTAGTCGACCAGAAAGTAGTAAAATTGATTTGACATTTTCTCTTATTTGCAATTTGTAACAATAATATTCACGACAAGAAACAATCGGATCCTTCCTTTCTCTGTTTAATGCTGCAAAAGTAAAATGTGAATGGAATGTTATTAAATTGGTCGTAGATGCTAAATTAAATTTTTGAATATTAATATCGCAATCTAACCTCGTTGTTCTCTTGCAAGTAATTCATCTGCAGTTCCTGATTGTTGAGGATTTATTGATCGGCTTGTTTCGTTATGTGTAGATCTTCTTCCTCTACTTACCCTTTCAATTCCTTGATGCCAACCAATTTCACCAAAAGGAAATAATAATGGATATTGCAGCGGATCATAACATCCAAAATAGTACTGAACTATATGACTTCCACCAGAATGGTTAAAGACAAAAATATCGCGTCCTCTTAGTTGACCTCCATCATCATTTTCTACCCATATTGCTGCAACTTGTGAAGATGTAGGGGCATTAAATACACGTTGATCTAGGCCAGCATCTGATCTTATGCGGATTTTTTTATTTTCTAAATCTGGCAAATCACCAAGAGAATGGAAAAAAATGGAATATGGATTGATGCGAAGAATATCGATGAGTTGAGCTATAATTGATGGATCCATTCTATTTGAATCAGAAATGCGATTTTCTAATTCATGCTCTGTATCATAGAAATACAACTGGAGATAAGAAGGACAACCATTTGAAGGAAGCAAATCGTTGATGTAGTGATAGATCTGTCCCTGAGTTCTGAAAGTATAAATTCCTCTATTTCTCCTACATAGATCTTTATCAAATTTCACTCCGAATGATGTAAAAGCGAACTTGTTGTTATAAGTTCGAATGTAAGTCCTAAAATGTGTAGATTCATCCGTGTTGGAGGTGAACAATGCATAAAGCTGATCAGGAACATCATTTGTGGCTAAATAAATTTTCCCATCAGCACAGCAAAAGCCAGTTGTTTCATGACAGAATCGCTTTGCTTTACAGTGTATGCAGCTGGGTACTAATGGTAGAGAATACGCTTCAGATGGCACTACTTTCAACAATTGTCTCAATCCAGTAGAACCGTGATGCGACTGACCATAGCTTGACTCCTCTCGAACAACATATGGATCCTATTTGTATAATATTTTTCGAAATCTTAGAGAAAAATAACAGAATGATGGGTGAAAAAGAAATTTAGAGAAATTATTAGAGGAGAACCTGCTGGATAAAGAGTTGATTAGAAGATTCAGAGACATTGGTTATAGATGAATGTGTCTCTGAATTAATGACACATACATCAACACCATGAAGAACACATGGTTCACGAGACGAATCATCTTCAGTGATATCAATATGAATATCAGAATTTCGTTGTCTCTTTGATACTCTTTGAACAAGACTAAAGTCTTCAATGTTGTCTGTATATTGGACGTCATTGTTTGAATATCGAGCAATTGACGTAGTCGTTTGATCACCAACAGATCTATTAGAATCATCATCACCAAATGATGTCGAATCATTAATACGAATCGAGTTGCTTCTATATGCTCTTTGTTTAGCATATCTTTCTCTTTGCTTTCTACGAATCTCCTCCTTCTTCTCTTCTGGTAAATCTTTATACAAGATTCTTTTTGCAGGTTGTTTTCCATGATCTTCAAGAAATTGTTTATAGATTTAAATTTGACACAAATTTATATTTTTGTTGTTAAATTTTTTAAAATAAATTATTGACAGAATCTTACCATTTCTCATTATGTTAATGAAGAAAATGATTGTTTCAACTGTTGGATACTGTTCTACACAAGCAAGATGAAATAAAGAAATAACTATTATTTCTAATGCTCAATTACATAAATAATTAAATAACAAAATACTATGAAACTGGAATCTAACAAACACATATTTCAATATTACATATAAAAAATTAAATAAATAATCAAATGATTAAATACTATGGAACAGAAATCTAAAACAAACATTATAATGATTTGATTATTTTGAGTTGTTTGGATGTGTGAAGTATTTTGAGTTGTTGACTTTTGAGTAGGTAGTTGAAAAATGTGTGGGTCTCATAAATATTATAGTGATTTGATTTTTAATAATTTGATTTTTATTTATATATAATAGAGATAAATAGTAATGTTATTTTTTATTTATATATTATAGTGATTCTATTTTTAATTTATATATAATAGTGATAAATATTATAGTATTTTATTTTTTATTTATATATAATAGTGATTTTATTTTTATTTATATATTTTAGTGTTTTTATTTTTTATTTATATATAATAGAGATAAATATTATAATGATTTTATTTTTTATTTATTTATATATTATAGTGATTTAATTATTTATTTATATATTATAATGATTTAATTTTTTATTTAAATTTAATAGTGATAAATATTATAGTAATTTTATTTATTATTTATTATATATTATAGTGATTTTATTTTTTATTTATATATTTTAGTGATTTTATTTTTTATTTATATATAATAGTGATTTTATTTTTTATTTATATATTATAGTTATTTTATTATAGTGATTTTATTTTTTATTTATATATTATAGTGATTTTATTTTTTATTTATATATTATAATGATTTTATTTTTTATTTATATATTATAATGATTTTATTTTTTATTTATATTTAATAGTGATAAATATTATAGTAATTTTATTTTTTATTTTTTATATATTATAGTGATTTTATTTTTTATTTATATATTATAGTGATTTTACTTTTTATTTATATATTATAGCGTTTTTATTTTTATTTATATATAATAGCGATTTTATTTTTTATTTATATATTATAGTTATTTTATTTTTTATTTATATATTAAAGTGATTTTATTTTTTATTTATATATAGTAGTGATAAGTATTTTTTATTTATATATTATAGTTATTTTATTTGTTATTTATATATTATAGCGATTTTATTTTTTATTTATATATTTTAGTGATTTTATTTTTTATTTATATATAATAGTGATTTTATTTTTTATTTATATATAATAGTGATAAATATTTTTTATTTATATATTATAGTTATTTTATTATAGTGATTTTATTTTTTATTTATATATTATAGTGATTTTATTTTTTATTTATATATTATAGTGATTTTATTTTTTATTTATATATTATAGTGATTTTATTTTTTATTTATATATTATAATGATTTTATTTTTTATTTATATTTAATAATGATAAATATTATAATGATTTTATTTTTCATTTATATTTAATAGTTATAAATATTATAGTGATTTTATTTTTTATTTATATATTATAGTGATTTTATTTTTTATTTATATATTATAGTGATTTTATTTTTTATTTATATATTATAATGATTTTATTTTATTTATTTATATTTAGTAGTGATAAATATTATAGTGATTTTATTTTTTATTTATATATAATAGTGATAAATATTTTTTATTTATATATTATATTTATTTTATTTTTTATTTTATTTTTCACAATCCGCGTCACTACTCTCCAATCATATCCTGGCCGTCCACTCCAACCGAGAAAACACAACATAGAGCTGCATCGACCGTTCCCTCTCACACAGGAAAAGCACAACAGACGGATTGTGCTTAGAAAGTTTAATAAACTCCCGCAACCCTCTCTCTCTCTCTTAGAAAGTTAAAGAAACTCCCGCAACCCTCTCTCTCTCTCTCTCTCTGTATCTCACGGAAGGAAGTTCAGTATCTCCATTGTTTTCGGCTCAACATAGCCTCTCTCTCTCTCTAGATTTCTCATCCCTCCCGATCACACCGTCGGCATCTACTCTCTCTCTCTCTCTCCCATTTAATTTTCTGTCTTCTTTTTCACTTCTGACGAAGTGCTTGTAGTTCTTCCACCGTGTATTTTATACTATAAATTTGATCTATTTAACTCGTTTAAGGGGTTTCTGATCCGATTTGGTTTCTTCTTACCTCAGGCTATAGTCTTGCCTGCTTTCCAACATGGCTGGCGAGAAGGCCATCAGTCTCGATGGGATTAAAAATCAGTCCGTTCATCTGGTACTCTCTCTCCCTCCCTCTCTCTCTCTGAATGAATATGTTTGGTTCCTGAGAAAAGTTAAAAATTTTACCTTTTGTTTTCGTGGATGATTACTCGTTTCCCTCTATATTTATATGTTTTTGGAACTCATTAAATTTTCGAGCAATCCCGTTTGTGTGTATATATATATGTATTTTTCTTTATTTTTGTTCGATGTGTTTTTGCTTATTTTGGATGTTTGGTTCCTGAGAAAAGTTAAAAATTTTACCTTTTGTTTTCGTGGATGATTACTCGTTTCCCTCTATATTTATATGTTTTCGGAACTCATTAAATTTTCGAGCAATCCCGTTTGTGTGTATATATATATATATATGTATTTTTCTTTATTTTTGTTCGATGTGTTTTTGCTTATTTTGGATGGTGTAGATCTGAAGAGTATGTCCATACTTTTGTGTTCTCGGGTTCTTGAGGAACCCGTGGGTTCTTTTGTTGGGCCTTGGGCCTTAGGCCCGTATGAGGTTGGGTTTGGGTTTAGTTTCCTGTTTGGGCTCATTATTTTGGATGGTGTAGATCTGAATGAATATGTTTGGTTCCTGAGAAAAGTTAAAAATTTTACCTTTTGTTTTCGTGGATGATTACTCGTTTCCCTCTATATTTATATGTTTTCGGAACTCATTAAATTTTCGAGCAATCCCGTTTGTGTGTATATATATATATATATGTATTTTTCTTTATTTTTGTTCGATGTGTTTTTGCTTATTTTGGATGGTGTAGATCTGAAGAGTATGTCCATACTTTTGTGTTCTCGGGTTCTTGAGGAACCCGTGGGTTCTTTTGTTGGGCCTTGGGCCTTAGGCCCGTATGAGGTTGGGTTTGGGTTTAGTTTCCTGTTTGGGCTCATTATTTTGGATGGTGTAGATCTGAAGAATACTTTTGTGTTCTCGGGTTCTTGAGGAACCCGTGGGTTCTTTTGTTGGGCCTTGGGCCTTAGGCCCGTATGAGGTTGGGTTTGGGTTTAGTTTCCTGTTTGGGCTCATTATTTTGGATGGTGTAGATCTGAAGAATACTTTTGTGTTCTCGGGTTCTTGAGGAACCCGTGGGTTCTTTTGTTGGGCCTTGGGCCTTAGGCCCGTATGAGGTTGGGTTTGGGTTTAGTTTCCTGTTTGGGCTCATTATTTTGGATGGTGTAGATCTGAAGAATACTTTTGTGTTCTCGGGTTCTTGATGAACCCGTGGGTTCTTTTGTTGGGCCTTGGGCCTTAGGCCCGTATGAGGTTGGGTTTGGGTTTAGTTTCCTGTTTGGGCTCATTATTTTGGATGGTGTAGATCTGAAGAGTATGTCCATACTTTTTTCCTACCTCTTTGTGAAAGTAAACGACCTCTTTGTGTGTGTGTGTGTGAGGCCATCCACTTCACGGGAAATGTGGATTTTTTCTTAAAATCTTCTTCTTCTGATCTGTTTTTTTTTTTTTTTTTTTTTTCGTTTTTGCTTCTTTAAATATGAATGTATGATTCTCCCTCTCCAAATAGCTGTTGCTTAGCCCAGCTGAGACACTGTTACAATTAAATTACTCTATACAAATCCTAAAGTTATATACTTGTAAACAACAAAAAACACAAAGTTATGTAGTTTTTTTCTTACAGAGAACATATCTATCTGGCTTGTGTTTGTGCTTCTAGAGAAATAAACATTAGACAGACTATAATCCCAAACATAGGTAGACCATAGATATACCATAAACACACAAAAGTGGGTAGACTGACCTCTTCGGTGATTCCTTCAAACTTTATCACCACTGCAGTACTTGTAGACAACTGATTTGAGAGAAACAGCCTATAGGAGAAAAGATAAACTGTGAAAATTCTGTTTAGAATTATTTTCATTCAAATAGTTAAACATAAAAGATTGATAAAGAAACAAAATATTACCTCAAATTCAGCAGAATTTGTGTATGCAAGTCTCTAATAGCTTCCACGAGTGAAGGAGAAACAGGGGAATATGAATACAAACTGGAGAAACAGGAGGGGGAATGATGAATACAAACTCAAGGGAAACGGGGGATTTCTTCGGCTCGGCTGGGAAGAATTTTCTGAGTTATTTTAGGAGAATAGTATTTGATATTATTTCAATTTTATGTATTTGTAATTTTTTATATGTAATTATTAATTGGGATTTGTAACGTCAAAGGCAGAATATAATGAATCAAATATAATGAATCTCAGAATGATATGGATGCATTTGAATCGTCCGGAACTGTTAAAAAGAGAGAATTTAAATGATTCGTTCAAAAATCAACTGTTGATCAATATATTTATTTTTCATAATTTAACAACCAATAAATGGTAATAAATGGTATTAAAGAGTTAATAGATGGGCGGCATCATCAGACTTTAAATACGGATGGCGTGAAAGACCCAATCAATGGGTATGAAATTGGTAATAGAGCTATTTAACGATTTGAAGAACTTTTAACGGAGAGAAATTAATTTAAACGGAAAAATCTTGTTTACTGTTAAAACAAGAATTGCCGTTAGATAGGCTCTTTATATATATAGGTAGATATGATATGCGCATAGGCACAAGCAAGTGTGCATACACGTATATCTTTGCAGCGTCTGACATATTGAAATAACTTTTAGAATATAGTTGTGATCCACTATTTCCATAGTTATAGCTGTGATCCTTTGTTTCCATAGTTCTAGCAGTGATACTCTCCACATGTAATGGTCCATATTTTTTGCATTCTATGTTTTGTAATATAGCTGTTAGTTGCCATGTATAACATGTTGTATACTTGGTAGACTAGTTATAAGATCTCAATGTTGACAGATGTAAGTCAACTATAAATTAATATAAAGCATGCAGAATGGTGCAGACAATTTTCTCACATGGTATCAAGAGCCACTGAGGTACATAGCATGGCATCGTCTTCTACGTCTTCCTCGATCCCACAAATTGATGACTCTGCTTCCCTTGTGTTCTCTGTTAAATCCAATCTCCCCGATATCTCGATTAGATTAGCCTCAAACAATTTATCTATTGTGTAAAACTCAAGTTGTACTTGTCCTCTATGGCCATAGTCTTCTTTTGATATGTTTTGAATGAAGTTCCTTGTCCTCCAGAGATTTTCATTGGTGATAATGATGTGTCAACTCCGAATCCATTAGTCACATGTTGGTTGCGCACAGATCAATTGATTCTTGGATGGATCAACTGTTCATTATCGAATACTCCTCTATTTCAGGTGATCAATAGTGAGACTGCTCATGATGCTTGGGTTGTGATGAAAACTTTGTATGGAAGTCATACACGAGACCAAGTTCAATAGATGAAAGGTGAACTCCAATCCCTCTCCAAAGGTGCTTTATCCATGGAAGACTACCTTCAAGCAAAGTTTCTTGCTCTCTTGTTTAGGGGTGCAAGGAAACCAATAGATGATGAAAATTTCATTATCTGTATTTTAAAAGGCTTGGGATCTGAATTTGGTTCTACTATTGTTGTTATAAACACTAGTGCTGCATTTCCTTCACTTGGAAATGTTATTAGAAAACTTTGAGACTTCGAAATAAGACTCACAGATGCAAAAGGAGTTTCGTCTACTATTGCTTTCTACATGAACTGAGGTGGTTCTAACTCTATGTCTCGAGGTCATCGTGGAGGTTGTGGACGTGGTCCTTCATCATCCAACCAGCAACGTCACACAAGCCACAAAGGAGGTGGTCTTTCTCAAGGTCATGCATCTGGTGGGCGTTGTCAAAAACTCAAAAATCGTGATGCTTCCAATGCTGGTCGTGGACGTGGTGAAAGTCACTGCCCTTGCATCACTTGTTTCTGTGGTGGTGGTTCGAATCATAAAGTTGAAGGTTGTTGTGCAACCGACGATGAGTTTGAACAATACAAAGCTTTTGCGACATTGTAGGTTGGTGAAATTATTGAGGATACCTGGTATCATGATACTGGGGCAAATCAACACATGACTTCTAATGTTACTGAAGCTGAAGGTATTGATTCTTATCATGGTAATGATTCTGTAATGGTTGGAAATGGTGCTAGGTTATCCATCACTGGTATTGGTGAATTTCAACTTCCTAAAACTAATCTTAGCTTGGATGGTGTTCTTATAATTCCTACCATAGCTAAAAATCTCATTTATGTCTCTCAATTTACAAAAGCTGATAACTGCCACTTCTTGTTTTATCCATGAGGATTTCTCATCAAGGATTTCTTATGGTGGATAGCTTGTACCCAATCAATCCAAGGTGTTTCCAAGTAAATAAAGTTGGATTCAAGCAAATAAAGTATTAGGCAATGTATGGCATGCATGTTTGGGACATCCAAATTTTTGGATTCTTCAATTATTATTACCTTCTTTACCATTTTCAAATAAAGTTGTTTCATTTTGTGAAAGTTGTAATTTTGGGAAATCAACAACATTGTCGTTTCAATCTCGTACAAATTATGCTACTACGTTTCTTTACACCATTCACACTTATGTGTGGGGACTAGCCCCCATTATCTCCTACAATGGGTTTTGCTTTTATCTTATTATAATTGATGAGTACTCTCGTTTTATTTGGCATTTTCCTATCATGCAAAAATCTAATTTGATCAATATTTTTTCCAAGTTACTCCTCATGTTGATGGAAAATCAATTTCACACTCGCATTAAAATCATTCAAAGTGATGGAGGTGGGGAATATGTTAATGGTATTTGAAGGATTATTTTGAGTCTCAAGGAATTATTCACAGGCTTTCTTGTCCCGACACTCTTGAACAAAATGGTTTTGCCTAACATCGTCATCGGTGTATTGTTGAGACCAATTTAACGCTTATGGCTCATTCATATGTTCCATGAAAATATTGGACTAGTACATTCAACACTTACTAATCGGTTGCCCACTCCGATTTTACATAATAAATCACCTTTCGAGATATTCTTCGGACATTCACCACATTATTTATCTCTAATAATTTTTGAATGTGCATGCTTCTCATGTCTAACATCTTTTGAATGATCCAAACTTGAGTACAAATCTGCTAGATGTGTCTTTATTGGATACTCTCTTCAACATAAAGGATATCGTTGCATGGACGTTCAAACACACCGCATATACATTTCACGTCATGTTGTTTTTAATGAACTAATGTTTCCATTTCAACATGTACAGGGCCATACACAAAAAAAAAATTCAACCTTTCAAGGTTCGGCCCCTTCCAAAAGACCTTCAAAATGTACACCTGCAGATCAAAATTTCTTCACCTGTGGACCTAGTTTCATGCTCTTCATTTGCTACTATTGATACCTCACATTCAGCCTTACCTAATGTTCCTCAACCCGAATCTATACCAGTTCCCACCGAAACTCATCCCATAATTATTTGGGCTCAAGATGGTACTAGAAAACCCAAGGTTTACTTCTCTTCACATCATCTTATTCCCACGTTTTTCTTGGCAGATTTGGTTGCTCATTCAAAGGAACCAAAAACCTTCCAACAAGCACTCAAATAACCCCATTGGCGCAAAGCTATGCAAGAAGAAATAAATGATTTGCATGCTAATCATACATGGACCATTGTTCCTAAACGTCCAGATATGAACTTAATGGGTAGCAAATGGGTGTTTAAAACTAAAACTCGTGTGGATTGCTTTCTTGAAAGATATAAAACTTGTCTAGTCACTCGAGGTTTCACTCAACTTCATGGCCTTGACTGTGATAACTTTTAGTCCGGTTGTCAAACCTGGGACCATTTGATTCGTTTTAACGTTAGCTTTATCTCAAGATTGGTCTCTCTAGCAACTTAATGTAAGTAATGCCTTTCTCCATGGAAAATTACAAGAAAAGGTTTATCTCTCTCAACCTCCTGGCTTTGTGGGTCCATCCCAACCTGATTATGTTTGTTACCTTCACAAGCTTGTATGGTTTAAAGTAAGTTCCTAGAGCTTGGTACATGAAGTTCAGTACCTATCTTCAGCAAATGAATTTTCAGCGTTATCCCTATGATACCTCTTTGTTCCATCGACATCACGGCTTTAATATTATTCTACTTTTGATATATGTGGATGACATTATTGTTATCGAAATTTTATCTTTGCAGATTACTCAATTTATTTCTCAATTTTCCTTAGCCTTCAACATGAAAGACCTCAACAATCTGCATTATTTTTTGGGGATTCAAGCAGCTCAGGATGCATCTACTCTCATGTTGACTTAAACTAGATATGTGCTCTCTCTTACACAAATTTGGTTTAGATGGTGTTAAAGTTGTTTCCATGACTCTTGCTTCAAGATCACAATTGTCTACTGCCCAAGGAGTTCCATTACATGATCCCACCATATATCGACAATTAGTTGGCTCCTTATAGTATCTTACATTGACCCGTTCTGATATAGCTTATGCCGTAAATCTTGTTTGTCAATTTATGCAAAATCCAGAATCCATGAAGCCACTGCTGCCTAGAACCAGAATCTTTCATCGTCACACAAACCTCCACCATGGAGGTCTAGAAACTGCAGTTCACGATTGTAGCAGCCATCTAGTCGGCCTCCATGTTTTCTCCCTCCACCGCAAGTTCCACCACGGCAGCTAGGGGTGTACAAAAACCGCCTAAACCGGCTGGGAACCAATCAGACCAGTCGCCAGAGTCAGGAACCGGCTGAAACCAGCAAGGAACCGGTCGGTGGGCAGTAGGACTTGTTGAAAATCGATATCGGCCGGTTCGGCGCCAGTTCAAACCCTTGGAAAACCGCTGAACCGGCCGACCCTTTATATATATATATATATTTAAAAATATATGTATATAAAAAGGTGCCGTTTGCCTTTTAAGCGGCGCCATTTCAAAATGGATTTAATATGCCCCTGGCCCCTCTTCTTCTTCTTCCCCACGTCTTCTTCCTTCCTCCATTTCACATGCAACTTTCTTCTACTCTCTCATGGTAAACGGCGGCACATCCCTCCTCCATCACAGAGACGCCGACGGCAGACCTAGGAACCGAACCACACCGCGCCGAGACCGATAATATCGGTTTTCTCTCCCCCAATCGACCGATTTCGGCCAGTTTTTTCCTCTCATGGCAGACATCGGCGCGCCGAACCCATCGGTTTTCAGCCCTAACGGCAACCTACCCGTGACTTCCCTCTTTACACCGTGCATAGCTAGTGAAGTCCAACTTAGCTGCTGTGAAGCTTAGCCGTTAATTCCCCTTCTGTCGTGAGCCCAACCGCCTCCATCTCCCTCTCTGTTTCTCTCATCTCATGGCCAACCACCAATCGACAGCCATGGAATTGCCTTGCACCACCCATCGAAAAACCACCCAACCCCATGTACATGTAATGCTAGACCAAGAACTCAACAAGCCCATAACTCAACCATACTTAGCCATGAACCACCCCACTAGTAGGGCCATTCACCTCTTTAAACCAAACCCACCATCATTGTCACTGCGAACCACCATTGGATCATCGCGGACGAGCATACAGAAAAATGCCCGAGCTCCTCACTACTGCCTCTAGCTTGTTGCACCTCTGCCTGGCTCAACCCCTAATTTATGGTATAAATCTCTATCTCCTTATTACAAGAAATATTATACTTGTGAAATTGAAATGATGTTGTGAAAGGTGTTCTGTTGTTGATTACTGTGAATTGTGAAATGTGCTCTTTGTTTTGAACTGTGAATTGTGAATGGTGTAGTTTGTGATGCGGTGTGCTGTATGAAGTGATGGGATTATTATACAATTTTGAATGTGGCAGTGAATTGTGTGAAGTGATGGGATTTTTGTATAGTTTGTAATGTGCCTATGTGTAGTGTGAAGTGATGGGGATTAAATGTGAAGTTTGTGATGTGGTTGTGCTTTGTGAAGTGATGGGATGGTTGTGTGGCTTGTGAAGTGGTTATATACTATGTGAAGTGTTGGGATTAAATTGAGATGTTGTATTATATGTGAAGATGGTATGAGATGTCATGGGCTGGAATTTTAAGTGAAGTATGGTTAAAGTTCAATATATCAAGATTGGCGAACTGTATTTTGAACTTAGGCGATAAAAATGTAGGGTATATGTGTAAATTGGTTCGATGCATGTATCGAAAAAATTTATCATATATAATGGATAATATATATTAAGCATGAATATACAATGTTTAAGCCTCAAAATTGGCTTAAAATTGTGTACTATGCTTAGTTGAGATTATGATGATGTCTTGGTTAGATTATATATGAATAGAGGAATGGATGTATGTATTGATTAAGAATGAGTTATATAACTTGGTCGAAGTTTTAAAATGGAAATGAAGGTAGAGAGAGAATGATTAAGGTGATAGTATATCTTAACTTTTAAAATGAATCATGGAGGTTCACTTTAAATGATAAGAACATGAAATTGAATGTTTTGTGTTGAGAAAGTAACCTCAAGTGGGTCCCAAGCTACAACTTTGAGAATTTAGAGGAGGGTGATAAAGGAATGTATGGAGGATGAATTTGTTAACTGAATGAGTCTAAGTGAAAGAAGCCTAAGTCAATGGTAGTTTTATGCATTTTCTAAGTTAAGTTGCTTATGCACCTGAGAAAAGAAATGATGTAAAGTTATGTATGAATGTAGGTTGCCATCTGACATGCATATAAATGGACTGCATGAAATGAAAATAACATGGAATCCAGGTGAGTACTATTGTTCATACTTTTCTAGAGTTTTCTAATGATATGAAAATGAAAAATAAATATTTATCTTTATGACGCTTTATGAAAAGAAATGATGCTTATGAATATATGCTAGTGCATTAATGTTTAAAATATATATGTATGTAATGAACTTCTTTGGCAGTCCATTTTCACGGACATCAAGAATAGTTATATGCATGTGAAATGAATGTTATATGTAGTGGCTATTGCCTTTATGTTCCATGAAATGAAATGTTAAGGTATATGCTTGATGTTATGATGATGTTTAAAGACGCCATGAAATGATGTTTAAAGGATGCTATGAAACAATGTTTAAATGATGTTTAAATGATGCTATGGAATGATGTTTAAATGATGCTATGGAATGATATTTAAATGATGCAATGAAATGATGTTTATTGATGATGTTTATGCTTATACGATGAAATGATATTTATGAAATAAAATGGAATGATGAATCAAAAGAAGGAAAAGGAAAGGACTAAAATGAATGAAGGAAAGGAAAAGAAATAGATAATGTTTTAATGTATGAAGCTACATAACGGTTATGACTGAATGAATGATGATATCAATAGACAAGGTAGACTGCAATGCCAAGTAAGTAGTACTAGTAGTGTACCCAGTCCTGTCCCTGACTAAAAGAGATTCACAACCTGTGGTCATGGGCAAAATCCAGGTCCAATAGACCGGTAACTCCAACACATGGGGCGTAACAGTGTTTATTGGCCAAAGAAAAATGATAAGAGTTAATTGAATGTATGAAATGTTTTATTTCTTAATGAAAGAATGTAAAAGGTGTAGGAAATGTTTCATAAAGAATGAAAACTTTTTAAAGAAAAACCTCCACCTTGTAATATTTTCAAAAAAGAAAAATAATAATAATAAATGTTTTATATAAAGTATGTAGATGAATGATAAATACATAAATGAAAACCTATGTTAATATATTTTTACAGTATGAGTTAATGTGCGCTGAGTATTTGACTCAAAATGAGGACGATGCGTCACGACAGACATGGCCCATGGAATAGATGACAGAAGCGTAGGCACATTTTATGTAATGTATGAACTCACATTTTGTAAAAGGACTTTGTATTTTTTTTAATCTAATGAGTACTGTTGCAAACTCTCTTTTAATTTACAAAGTAGATTTTAATTTTAAACATAGAAACTTTTATATCGTGGGGAGGAAAATAAAAAGTTCTAAAAAGTTCAGTAATTCCCATATCATTTTCCAAAATTATTTTATAGTCTCACCACAAAGATGAACGTTACACATACACACACACCATGGCTCCCTTCGCCACACCGTGGGTAGCGACCATGACTTTGTAACAAGCAATACCCAATTCTGCGCTAGGCGTGTTCACGGCCAAGTGTCCTCTATCCTCTGCCAGCAGAGAGGCAAAAATATCGACATGAGAGTGTTACCATCTCGCTTGATCTCGTTATCAAATAGTGACAACCCAAGAGACATTACTCAATTCTTAAACACTCCCAATGTGGTGCCCCGTTCCTCATGAAGGTCTAGGCGATGATCGGTGGTGCCAAGAGTACTGGCCAACGGTCAACACTTAAGAAGAAATTGAATTAGGCGTGTAATTTTCTAGAGTGAAGTACACGTGAAAGGTATATGTCTATGAAATCGCAATAGAAGTTTGAGCGGATTACGTTGTGAGGACAATGCTAGCTATTAAGTAACAGAATACTAAACTTCACCATAAAAGGGGGTCTCTCACCCTTCATTAAATCTCAAGATATTACATCATCTAAATGTACATACAGTTAGTCGTCAAAAGGTGGTGGACCGATTACAAGTAGTTGCCTGACTTAATATTATACATATTCTAACGGAAGGTATAAGAAAACTACAATGGGTACTGGTCTCCATACTTAAAGGTCGGGCGGACTTGACTCTTCTTACTCGGGCATCATGCCAGGATCTGGATCTATCCAAAATCTATGGTCTCAAGAATGAAACTATAAGTAGGTTAGGTGGCTATGACAAGACTGCAAATGAGAGATAATGTTACTGAAGATGCTATGAGCACTTTCACGAAAAGATTGAATAGACATGTATTTGCGTGGCAAAGAATCACACTCACACTTACAGCTACGTGCATCCTTATACGTAGTGAAGAATTACCCTCTTATATAATACATGTACATACATATGCTTGGCGAGGGATCACACTTTGGGGACAATGCCTTCTACTCTTATGCAAAATACAGAAACACATTAGTACTAGTATGATGAGGAATAACCCATCTACAATATAAGTATAAAACCTGTAAAATCGATATTCGGCTTGTTTTAGCTCCTATAACATTCTTCCGGTGCACATGTGCTTATTATATAGATATTTATCACACAGACTTCTCACACAAAGATACTTTTTGTATCAAGGATGCTTTTACCCAGTCAACCAACTCGAATACACCAACATGTGATACGTTGGGACATCCTACATCCCGACCATCAAGTGAGGCCAAATATGACAACGTTCCACCCCAATCTCGAGGAGGCATTCTCCTTCTTATGTGAAGCACATGGAAATGTTTCTCAATAATGGTTTGGGGAATTCTTCATCTGGTCCCATGATCATAGACTTGCGCTATAGACTTCTCACACATAGATAGATATTTTCACACAGAGATATTGAGTTCCCACACATGGATTTAGAGTCATGTAATGAAAACAATCAACACATTCAAACATTCAAACATTCAAAACATTGGAAATCGGTGCATAATGTTGGTATAAACATAATGATCGAAATATTTATTCATACTTTTAGAATGAGGGAGAGAAGTTACAGAGGTAATGCAATGCCTTTTACTCACAACATTTATCCCACATTTCCCAACATTGTCTTAGAAGTTAACCTACATTCCTACGTTTAAAATTCTTTCAACGCCTCTCTGCTCCTTGCTTTCCGAAGTAGCTGACTTCACGAGCTCTTTGGTGAATAAAGTCTCAAAAGTGAGATCTTGTCCCACGTCCAGGTCCTTTAAATAGGGTGGAGTTGTTAGATGTCATTCTTTACTTCGAATCTGCAATAAGGATTTTCTTTAAACCTTTCCTGCATACTGTAGGATGATAGAGACAAATTGCCAAGCATGGTCTGCCCACATGCTTGGTCCTCTAAACTTCCTCGAAAGAGGAAGGTCTTGGTCGTGGCTTGAGTTGTACTGTTACGTTCAGACGACATGACCCGTCAAGCTCTCACATTTCATCACAGAACCACTCGGATGTGACCCTTTAGATGGAGTAGGGCTTCTGAATGCTATGCTACCAATTTTCTAAACACTTCCATGTACTTTCGGAAAGCTCCCTCACATACTTAGTCTCTTCCAGAATACTACTCGCCTTGGTGGGTAACTCTCTGTCTTGTTAGAGTTACTGGCTTCCACGGCTCCTCACTCTCGCCTTCTCGGTAAGTGGCCCTTTGTGCACGCCTTTAGTGAAACAACACACTTATCTCCACTTCATTCTAGGACGCATTAGCCAAGTGTTTGCAAGGTGATTGCTTGACCATGTGCTATACTGACTACACTTTGCTGCGCCTGTTGCTAATTCCTTAGACCATTGGAGTATTTCTCATCTTTATCGTCCACTCAACTCCAAGAATGGTCTGTTACCTTTCGCTCCCGACGGTTTCTTATACACAAGTAACCAGAGAAGCTCCATCGAGATAATGATACATTCTGGCTTGGGGTTTGTAATACACACACGCACCCAAAACTCTTCTTAAAACTGAGTATTAAGTACTTTGAAAGAGTAACGTCAAAGTAATAAGTAATTTGCAAAAATAAACATACATATAAAAAAAATCATGAGAGAAAGTGTGACGCCCCCAACCTTAGCTTGAGATAGAGCGAAGACTTAGAGTGTCAGGACATGTAACGCAAGATTAAATATCTCCATACATGACAATTAAAATGCAATGCATCATATAAGTGTAACTAACATAATGTAATATTTGCAGCGAATTAAAGGTAAAAATAAAACTTATGCCAGAATAACTAAGGGCTTGTTTGGATTCGCAAGTTATCTCAGCTCATCTCAACTCATCTCAACTCATCTCACTACTATTCATTACTATTCAGCAACTTTAACTCATAAATCTCACTACTATTCACAACTCATCTCATTACTATTCACAATCTATCTCAGCTCATCTCAAATCATCTCAAGTCATCTTCGAATCCAAACATCTCCTAAAAACATCACAATTCATTAATAATCATTATAAGTTCAAACCAAATAGTAGCATAATCTTAGTACAACTAATCATCATAAAAAGTCTCCAAAGTTAGATCAACTGCTTCATACGTTCTAGAGCATGAAGGACTAACGCTATAAACATTAGGATAAGGTCTAGTTTTTTCTCGAGGTATATCTCCTCTTCAATTAGTTTGATCCACACTTCCATCCAGTCCGTCCTACTCGAGTCCTAACACAACTTTTATCATTCCGAGTAGAATGACAGTGGGTCCGCAAGGTGTGAGATTTGCTTGAAATCTCAGTAAGTTAAACAACTAACGTATACAAAAATAAATTATGCATGATGAATGATAAATATGAAATGCATGTAATGAGGAAAATCAGTGTGTCACCCATTCAGATTCCTCAACATTTTCAAAAAAACTGAGACACATTTTCATACAAAGAACATTTTTCACTTTACTAGCAAAATAATCATAATATTTCATCATTATTAACAATTTAATCGTAATATTATAACGTGTGATATCGTCACAGTTTCTGAGTACCTTATGGTGATCGTAGTATAACTCACGTTAAAACTACGTTGTCTGCAGACTCGTTCTCAATGCATTGATAACATAACATAACATTATAACATGTACACCCACCAGCCTTATATGTTATAACATTTGACTTCGCTTCGGCATTTTTTAAAAAAGAACTCATTTGAAGCCTGTTGGTTATTCTTCGTCAACCCAAGGGTTACCATTCCATTTTTAAACACTCCAGAGTGGATAGAGGAGTACCACTAGGATAATTCTTCATCCTAGCCTTTTGTGTCGTTAAAAAATATATTTCATGACATGTGCATATGTAGCGACCTTTCATGTAAAAATGATATTTATAGATGCAATATGCTAAAATGGTGAAAATATCACATGTCATGTAAGTATGTACTCAATTTATTATATAACATGATATTTAATGCTCAAAATGACAATTATAACATGAATGTGACATTTATCAATAAATCATAAATAACTTATCAATGTGTAAGTTAGATACCAACTTACAAAATTTTTGAGTTTGAAAAGTCGTAGCAGCTGAAATCAAATTCATACTAAGTTAGGATTTACATCACTATGGAAGATGTTTATAATCAAAGGTTTAAAAACTGAGTATTTATAAAAATAACCCTAAACTCTCAAAAATTACTACTAAGGCCCTAAATTTTTCACTATTTGCAAACAAATCTCAAATTTAACCAAACTGCATGGACCTTATATTTTTGATATTCTAAGATCATCTATACCCTGATAATTGTACAATTCAAAATGGAACTAGTTTAAACATTCTCAACCAGTGGCATGCAATTTAGTTGAAATCACTGATGCTTTAGAGTGATTTCAACTATTGATCTCTATGAATGCATGCTTATGCAAATTTTTTCTAGTAAAAAATAATCACTATAGTCCTTAATGATATGATAAAGGCCAATAATTGAGTGAGTAAGTTCATCCCAATACTTAATCATGGCTAAAACCCTTAATCTTCATTAATCCTCTATTAATCAAACTTGTTGCTTCTAGTATAAATCACAAAGGCGTGCTTTCAAAACTCACCCAAAACATGTATTTTCATTCTTATCTCCAATAAAAGGTTTTCTAAATGCTTAATCATCAAGCCTAGGTGGAATAAATCAAACTTCATGTCTTAATCACAAACTTACTTAAAACCCATGCATGTTTTGATGATCAACACAAAATAGAATTAAAACATATCATGACATGCTTCTAATAAAAAATCAAACCTTCCATGATCATTTTAAGACATTAATAAATCATATAAAAAATATGCTAAGACATGCCATCGCTAAAATTTTCACTTAAAAAAATATAAATACTTAAACCATTCTTAATGAACCCGGCTTTGAATTAAGCATGGTAATCTCTTCTAAAATTAACCAAAACTCAATCTAACACTCGAAAACTAGACTTGACATGTAACTAAGATCTAATGCAAGAAAACTTACAAATTTCATGGCCCACTCAAGCTTCCAACATAAGAACTTACAAGAACTTCAATAACACTCAAGCAAGCACACACACACCCCTTTCGGTTTCTCTCAAAACTAAGGAGAAGGTGGCTCTCAATGCTCAAGTGGAGCTAGAGATGAGGTGTGGAGGAAATGAGAGGATAAAGGGGCTTTTTATAGGCAGCCAAGGGGAAGGAGACGTTTTTTTTTTTATAGGTAAACAAGAATTATTATTTCAATAAAGGCCACAAAGTGCCAGTTACAAATGCCTTTATGCCTTATCTACGTAGGCACGTTAGAAACTAAGAAATCATGAAAGTTCATGCCATTGAAGTCTACAGCAATAGCCCAAGTACAGAGAGTCTTAAAAAAGAAAACTTTAAGCTCCGCCAAAGATCTCTCTTTGTCTTCAAATGTCCGCTCATTGCGTTCCTTACACAAGCACCACATGATACAATTCGGAATCATTTTCCAAACCGCTTTGATTTGTTGCACACCTCTAATAGAGGTCTAGCTTGCCAACATTTCCACCACAGATTCTGGCATCACCCACGCTAGATCCATTCTATTCAGCACCTCATACCAGAGAGACCTGGCAACCTCACAATGTAAAAGTAGATGATTCACCGACTTACCTTCACTTTTACACATGCAGCACCAATCTATAATGATTATCATCCTCTTTCTCAGATTATCTGTAGTGAGAATCTTACCTAAGGATGTTGTCCATACAAAAAAGGAAGCTTTGGGTGGAGTCTTGTTCTTCCAAAGCCTTCTCCAAGGAAATTGTGACTCAGGTTCTTGTGTGAAAACCTTATAAAAGGATCTAACTGTGAATACCCCTCTCCCCACTGGAGTCCACCACAACCCATCTTCCTGCTGGATATTCGGACGACAAGAATACAACAGACTATACAAGTCTACAAAACTCTCCACCTCCCAGTCTTGTGCTGCCCGGATGAAGTTGATATTCCAGTGTGTACTCCCATCCACCCTTCCCATAAGCTCTGCCACTGTAGCATCTTTATCACTTGCAATTAGGAAAAGTAGAGGAAACAAATCTTGAAGGGCGTTGTTACCACACCAAACATCCTTCCAAAATCTGATCTTGGACCCTGTACCCATCTGAAGCCGAGTATGATGATGAAATGCCTCCCACCCTCTTCTTATATGTTTCCATAGCCCCACTCCATAGGTGCCACTAACTTCTCTAGTACACCAACCCTCCCCTAATCCACCATACTTAATCTCAATCACTACTTTCCATAAGGCATCCGGTTCTTTAGTATAACACCACAACCATTTCCCAAGCAGCACCCGATTGAACAATCTCAAGTTTTTGATACCCAATCCGCCACTAGAAATAGGACGGCAGACTTTTTCCCACTTGACTAAATGAAATTTAAATTCCTCTCCTAAACCACCCCACAGAAAATCTCTTTATAGCTTCTCAATTCTACTAGCCATACTAGCCTGTATAGGGAATAAGGATAAGAAGTATGTGGGTAGGTTAGAAAGTGTACTCTTAATCAACGTGATCCGGCCCCCTTTTGACAAGTACATTCTCTTCCAACCTGCCAATCTCCTTTCTATTTTTTCAATCACCGTATCCCATATCGAGCAAGTCCTCGAGTTTATACCCAACGATAGTCCCAGGTACATCATAGGAAGAGACGCTATCTTACAACCCAATATCCCTGCTAACTCTTGGACATTCTGGACTTCCCCAATCGGCACCACCTCGGATTTATCATAGTTCACTTTTAAGCCAGATACAGCTTTGAAACAAAGAAGCAACGCCTTCACAGCCCGCAACTGATCAGAATTGGCCTCACACATAATAAGCGTATCGTCTACAAACAACAAATGAGAGATAGTAGTAATACCCCTACTCAAGGATCCAACCTGAAAACCATTTACAAAACCATTATTTACCAAAGCCGAGATCATCCTGCTTAGTGCCTCCATCACAAGGACAAAAAGTAGGGGAGAAAGCGGATCCCCTTGTCTCAAGCCCCGAGAGCTCGCCAAAAAAACCTTCTGGGCTGCCATTGATCAATACAGAGAATCTTGCTGTGGAAATACACCAGCTAATCCATGACCTCCACCTCTCCCCAAAACCACACCTATCCAGTAGATATAGAAGAAAATCCCAATTAACATGATCATACGCCTTATCCATATCTAACTTACACAGAATCCCTGAACTCTGATCCTTCAATTTACTGTCTAAACATTCATTAGCAATAAGAACTGCATCAAGAATCTGTCTACTCTTTACAAAAACATTTTGAGGCTTGGTAACAATCTTCCCCAACACCACATTCAACCGATTAGCTAGTACTTTAGAAATAATCTTATAAACTCCATTCACTAGACTAATAGGCCGATAATCCGCAATCTCAGTTGCCCCCACCTTTTTAGGTATTAAAGCAAGGAGAGTGGTGTTAAGGCTTTTCTCAAATTTTCCAACCGAGTACAACTCCTGAAACACCTTCATAAGATCATCTTTTATCACCTCCCAACAATCTTGGAAAAACCCCATAGAGAAACCATCTAGTCCGGGGGCCTTGTCTTTCACCATCTTCCTTACCACCTCATACACCTCGACCTCCTCAAAAACCCTCTCCATCCTAGCTACATCCCCCCTCTCAATGGTGTCAAAAACCAACCCATCAAGAGTAGGCCTCCATCCCATTGGCTCGGTAAGGAGCTTCTCAAAGACATCAGTAACATGTTCTTTGATAACTTCCTCATCCCTACACTCCATCCCCTCAATTTTCAAAACCTCTATATTATTGTTTCTTCTATGCGAGTTTGCAATGCTATGGAAAAACTTCGTACTCCGATCCCCTTCCCTTAACCATAATGCTCTTGACTTTTGACGCCAAGACATTTCTTCTTGCAAAATAATTCTCTCAAGATCTGCGACCAACACAGTTCTTTGTAATTGTTCCTCCTCAGAAAGTGGCCTCACCTCTTGAAGTCTATCTAACTCCTGAATCTCCAACCACTTGATATTATTGTTCTCCCTTATGTCTCCAAACGACTGTTTATTCCACTCCTTCAGGTCTCTCTTTAATGCCTTCAGCTTGTTCGCAAAAATGAAACTAGGCGTTCCATTGAACTGATAAGAAATCCACCATTGTTTAACCCTCTCCACAAAACCCTCTGATTTCAGCCACATGTTCTCGAACTTGAAGTATCGTCTCCCACTATGAATACCTCCACAGTCTAGAAAAATAGGCCAATGATCAGAATTTAAACGTACCAACCGCTTTTGACACACCTCAGGAAAATGACTTTCCCACTCAGGGGAAATAAGAAAGCGATCCAAGCGAGATCAAGTCCGGTTGTTTGACCATGTGGCATGGCCCCCTGCGAGAGGAAGGTCTATCAAATTCAAGTAAAAAATACACTCTGAGAACTCCACACTTGCAGGCCTCACTCTTCTTCTTCTGAAGCTTTCACTTGGAAATCTCACAACATTGAAATCACCCCCAATACACCACGGAAGATCCCACCAACTATGTACCCCTGCTAGTTCATCCCACAAAAAACCTCTGTCAGCATCTAGATTTGGACCATAGACACCTGCAAAAGCCCATAAGAAATTATCGAACACACTTTTAAAGGAGCACGCTACCGTATATATCCCTATATATTCCTCCACTTTTTCCACCACCCTCCTATCCCACATTACCACAATTCCTCCCGATGCCCCTATAGAGGCCAAGTAAACCCAATCCACATGAGCCCCACTCCATAAACTTCACACCATCTTTCTATCAATCATTTTTAGCTTCGTCTCCTGTAAACACACAATGTCTGCTTTCCACTCACGAAGCAAGTGTCGAACCCGATGGCGCTTATCTACCTCGTTAAGCCCACGCACATTCCAAGACACAATCTTAGGCTTCATTTGGGAACAGCCAGCCCCTTCCCTTTTACCCTATTCCTACTGGAACTTCCCTCTGAATTCATAGACCACGCCAATTTTTTTAGTTCCCGATTCTTCTTCGAATCCCCTTTCCTTTTTTGTTGATGTCCAGCTTCCATAGCCGCTAACAATGCTATGAACTGCTCTTCATACCCTTCACAATTAATCCCCACGTAATGTTGAATCTCTTTCACCTTATTAATGACCCAGTCTGAGGCTTGGGTTGGATAGCAGTAGTTTAATGGAGTAGGAATGCCCCTCCTATCAATCTGAAAATTCTGGAACTCTTCACCCACCGGAATCCCTTCCAACCCCACCTGATCACACGCCTGAGAGAAGAAAAAATCATCCTCCACCGAATTCAGAATCTGGTCGCACGACTCAGGGAGAAACAACTCGTTCTCCACCGAGTGCATAAGATCAACCGAATCATCCTCCTCCTCAGCCACCTCAAAATCATCATACCCTTTGACAGAAACGTTCGCCGGAGCAAGGCCTTCATCCCCTCCAACCATCGGCGTTGTCTGAGTTTCCTTTAGGGTAGAGAAACGCGATCCGAACTTCACCAGCGCATTTTGCGCACAACACGACGGCGGCCCATCAACGGCAACCCCCATCTCCTTTGTCCGCACCGTCTGTGCCACCTCCACCTGATCTTCCGTCGCCGGCACACTTTCTGGCACAAAACCGAGGCTCTGAAACTCGACGGGTTTGGTGCTCACGGGTTTGGGGCTCACGAAAACTCGTGAACCTTCCGTGGACTTTGGGTTCGCCCCAAACCCAGATCCATCGCATGGGCCTGCCGGCCCAGGCCCAGCCCCATCACTTGGGCGCGAGCTCGACGAGGCCTTCTCCCTGGCCTTAGATGGCCCAGCCCCATCAGGTTGGCTTAAGCCCGACGAAACCTTAGAACTTGCCTTAGGAAACCCACCCTTCTGCCTCCACAAGCCCCGGCCCTTACCCACTTGAAACCCATCACCCGTAGCCTTCCCTTTGCCTTTTAAATTCGCCATTTCATCCCTTTCCTTAAATAGAACGACAGCCTCTAATACTTCGGACATGTCCTTCTGCAGCATGCGTAACTGCCCTTGCACCTCCTGCAACGTCCTACGTACGTCCCATACCTCCTGACATGTCACACAACTACTGCCATGTGAGTTGCTCATCACGCCATATTGCTTCGACAGAGCTTCACGTCGCCCACCTCCCCTGACAAAGCCCCTCCCATCACCGTCTCCCTTCCTCACCACTTTCGGCAACGTCGAAGCGAGCACCTCCTTGTACGTCCTAGCTTGGTGTCTCATCCCCCCCTTGACAGCATCCCACTGTCCTCCACCCCGAAGCACCTTTCTCGGCTCAAGCAGCACCTCCCGCATCTTCCTCCACCCCCAACCATTCTCCCCTTCTGGAATGCACAAGACATTTCTTCTCCCCCCCTGGTTATACTCAACAACTTCAATATATCTACCTCGATGATTAGAGCATCGCTGGGCAGTAATACTACAGTATCCTTCTCTAGTTGCTGAATAAACCTCCTTTCTTCCACCTTCCATACTCTCCTCTAACACCTTCCCAAGCCACTGCACTGAAGATGGGCCAAACAGAACCACATGTTCTGACTTCCAGTTTCTTTCGATGACTCTCAGCATGCCACCCCCAGCCTTAGACAAGATAAAACATTTAGATTCAATCACCACCTCTACAGGATAAACCATCCTTAAAACACCCCAATAACTCAAAAACCAGTTATCATGGCACCATCACTCCAGTCTGAACAGAACACTCTAAACTGGACTACATATTAATCACCACAAGGAAACACCACCATTAACGGCCCAAAAACTCCAGAAACAAGAATATGAAAACCAAACAATGGAAAGTGTACGGAGAGAATTTAGGAGAGAGAAACAAAAAATGACCCCAATTTGGCTGACAATCTGGAGCTAGGTCAACATGAATAAATCATATATGCCATAAAGTTTTCAAAGAGCATGTTTTGTTTAGGTATAACTCTTCCTGTGGAACTTCTCAACTAAGCCTAAGCCCATGGGGAAGGAGACGTTCGCCTAAGCCCATGGGGATTGGGTGATATGGGTAGTGGTGTAAGGAGCTAAAATATCAGCTTGCATTTTATCATCTTGTGTCACTTGTGCAAAGTGAATAGTGCCCTAAATCACCATGACTTCATCAATTCAGGTGCTACATTGATCTTAAGGGTGCTAGTCAGGTTGTGGTGCAAAAGGAAGAGAAGAAAAACAAAACAAAATCAAGCATGAAGTAGATGGGTTCAATGGTGGTTTTCTTGGGCAGTTTTGATCATGCCTTTGACTCATCCTCTTGTCTTATCTCCATGACTGCTTTGTGAAGGTCATAAGCCATTCTTGAAAGGCTTTCTAGATGAGTGAATGGTTCTTAGTTGGCTGCCAAGTGATGATGAAGTGACAACTCAAATGAAGGAAAGTGGATTGCCAAAATGAAGGTGGTTTGATGCCTTTGGTTTGTTGCTTTCTTTGAGTGGGAAAGATTGGTCGAAAGCTCGTGATGACCATGATGACTTCTTGGGGATTGGGTGGTGATGGAGGGGGCATGGGATGGTGGCTTAGCCATGGGCAGAAGGGGGTTGAAACTCAACCAACTTGGTTCCCATCCAATTAGTGCCCAAGGTGAAATCACTTTTGGTGTTTTGATTTGGTTTTTGATTTTTATTTTTTGAAACCAAATTCGTCTATGGCTTGGTTTGGGTCTAAAGGGATCATATGAGGTGTTTAAAGATTATAGTTCCCTTGAGAAAAATGCACAAAAAGATTAGACTTAAGGGCAAAACAGTCCATTGCACACAAAGGGCACACATGTGTGCCGATTGGTGTAGTTTGGGGTTTTGATTTGTCATCTCTTCTAATGGCTTGTGTGGAGCTTTATCTAGGGTCCTAATATGATCTAAGAATGATGTAATTGAATAATGAATCAAGAAAATTTCATATAAAAAAGGCTAAAAAGATTAATAAAGAAAATTAAGCTCTAAAACATGGTTTAAAGATCACTAATCATGGATGAGTTAATTAATGGTCTTAATCCAATTTCAAAACTTAATTTGGGTACTTAGGGTATGTAACACCCCAATGGAAGGCTCAAACCATATGACCCATATTCCAAAAGAACTAGTCAATGATACAATTGGAATCTCATTGGAACCTTATAAAGAGCAAGAACTTCTCATTCCCAAGCAACGTGGGATCTCATACACCACCTACCCTTATCCATATCATATGGGATATCACAATCTACCCCCCTTAAATTCTTGATGTCCTTGTCGGGCCTGTCCATTGTAGGTGACATGGCTCAAGTCCCACATTTCTGGTTGAGATAGTCTCTGATATCATTTGTAACGTCCCAATGGAAGGCCCAAACCACATGGTCCATACTCCAAAAGAACTAGTCAATGATACAATTGGAGCCTCATTGGAACCTTATAAAGAGCAAGAACTTCTCCTTCCCAAGCAACGTGGGATCCCATACACCACCTATCCTTATCCATATCATATAGGATATCACAGGGTATGACATGGGTTTGAGGAAACTCGTGGCATGGTGTATTGGGCTTCAAATTAAAGAGTGAATAGAAGCAAAACAAGCCTTTAGGCCTTGTGGGGCTTAAAAGGGTCATGAGTGTGGGTTAATGGTCCATAGGCTTTGTTGAGTGGATGAGAGGCTTTGTTTCTAGATTTTAAGGGATTAAAAGAGTTCTTAAGATTCACAAAGATGGGGTTTGAAAGACTTACCTTGACATAATTGGGCCATGGGTCAAAACAACAACATGCTTGGCCCAAAAGGCCTTATGCCTTCCTCATACTTTGAAGAGTGAGATGAAAGTTTTTTGTTTTAGATGAAAGTTTAAAATATTATTATTTATTTGAGATTTGAAAAAGTTGAATTGAGATTTGAAAAAGTTGAATTGTTTATTATATTTTGTGTGAGAATTTGGAATAGTTGTAATATGAAATGAGATAAGATGAAAAATCTCATCTTGTCTTTGCCCCCAAACCTGCCCTCTCCTATAAGGCTTGGTTTAAGGCTTCTAAAGCTTGGCTAAATGTCCTAAAGTTTTGAAGGCCTTAATAGAATTACTAATGAGTTTGCTTATCTAATACTTCATGCTTAATAATTAATGATGCTAAGTGACATAGTCTAAATAAATCTAGCTATCTCCATTGAAATAAATAAATAAAATAAACAAACAAAATAATATAATAATAGTAATAAAAAAAACATTTAAAACTCAAAATCATAAGTTTTAATCTAAGGACGTTTAAAGATGAATCCTAATAGTTAATTAGGTGGGATATTATATCCTCCCCCTTAAAACAAGATTTTGTCCTCGAAATTAGGGTCAAAGTAAGACGTGCATTAAAGAAAAGTTAAGTGTTAATCACCAACTATGCTATAGCTCAAGGCTCAATAGGGGTCTCTTATCGCCATCCTCTGACATCTCATCCTAAGTGTGGTAATAAAACTCATCCTCCTCTGAATCATATATTATTTTATATTTTATTTGATCAAGATAATAAATTAGATGAAAATTACATCATAACTTATATAATAACTATATAAAATTAATATATTAAATTATTAAAAATATATATAGGAGTTTGGTCTGGTCCAGTCTGAAATTTATAAACACGGGGACCAAACCGAATTTTCTCAATCCACAATTTGTGGGATCGAGACTGACCGGTCTTAACTTCGGTCTGGTCCAGTCCGATCCGGTCGATTTTTCTGGTCTAGACCAAAACTCCTTACACCCCTAGTAAGGCTCTCTTCTTTCTGCATCTTCCTTTTTTTTTTTGCACTCTCCTCTTTCCCAGCTATCCCTTTTTTGCTTTTTCATTTTTCAAACGGCTGGAACAGATGTACACCATCTTCTCCCATGTGAAAAATATTTTTTTTCCAAGAAAAAGTTGGATGTGGTGCAAGCAATAGAGGCAGCAACTTGGTGATGCCTTTTCTTCTCTACTCTTACAAACATTTTTGGGCTCCTGGAAAACCCTAGATTGATTTATGGAATTTCTAAATTTTGGGTTATTATAAAACCCTAAATCAATCTATGATGTGATTTCAAAACTTTTGAAACAAAGGAATTAACTGAAACAGACAGCAACGAGACAAAGGGAGTAAGTGAAAACTTGAACACCCAAATAGAGATCAGACCTGAAACTTTTGCTTATGAGAATTTACACGGCCAAAAGAATACAAATACCACTTGAAACTCGTCCGCACCGAAATCTATTTGCAACCTGAAACAGATCGACAACGAAACAAATACCACCAAACGGAAGAGTGAATAAGCGGCTAGAGAAATCCAAAGTTAGAGAAAATCCACACCAAACCAAAGACCCAGACTATCCCCTAGGGTTTTGCTGCCACGGCTAGAGGAAATAGTCGGCTAGACAGAATTTTCAGACCGCAAAAGATCTTTCTTTTTTAATAATAATAATGATGTGCAGTGACAGGTGTCACTGCCATGTCAGCGCGTGTCCAAAACCGCGTATTTAGTTAGTACAGGTAGCAGGACTCTAGTTGTTGTTTGCATTATCTACACATCAAGCATCATCTCAGCAACCCAGAACAACTACACATCATCTTCACAGCCTAGTAAATATGATAAACTCTAACACAAATGTCATGTCACCAACTTCTAGCATACATGGCAGCTTTGAAAATAGCCCTTCAATGAGTCGATGATAACAGAACAAACAAGTTGGGTACTTACTCTGTAGCATTGTGGTACAAGACCTTGATCAGAACTTAACCTTTGAAAACTAGCTCGCAACAAGAGTGCTGACCCAATGATACCCTCTTTTCTCTTTTTTGGTGACTCAACTCCATATATCAGTATTCAATAACTTAGCACTATATCCATACATTACCAACACATTAATCTATCCTCACGGTATTTCACTCCTAGACCTGGCTACAAAGTCAAGTTGCATTAGATCCCCATACCGTGGTGTAGGGCTCTAATATTAAAAGATACAAACACTCGGGTACAACTCACCCTTGAAACCAGCTTGCAGGGGAAGGGTTCCCAAGAGCTTATATACACAGGATGAAACTTGTACTTAAGTCATGTAAGACACCTGAATCCTGACAGAATTTGTTTGAGGAATGCAGAAATGGGTTGTCTCAAAAATCTACTTAGAAATTAGCAGCTGTACAATCTGTCTCGATGTCATATTGCTTCCCACTCAGCCGATACAAGTCATACACAAGCCTCACATGGACGAGTGAATTGCGGTTGAGCCAAATTATGAGAAAGAGGCCAATGCAAAACCGTAAATTAAAAGACAAAGCAGAATTTTTATATTCCTATTTTCCCTTTATTTGAACCAAGAAATTCAGTTAATAGTTTTATTACATTTATAACAAAGAAGCTAATGGAGTTGTATCATATAGAATTAAGCATAAAGTTCTTTGAATTGAGTTTTCACAGGAAAGTCGGACTAGGTTGCGTTTGAATGCTAACTGCTAAGGTGATTTGAGGTATTTCCATACGTTAGACTATACTCATCATTCAAACGCTCACAAGTATGCCCATCTGAAGTGATCTCAAGGGGTCATGTGTTTTCATCACTGTTTACTGAGACGACAAAATACTGATGAGACCCACTACTTTTTCAACTTCCCGTAAAAAGCAACTTACATCCAAAAGCATCCTAAATAGAACTCACTTCTAAGAGACTATCCTCGCGCGCGCGTGTGTGAACTCCAACACATTCATGGGTATTATACAAGTCATACATGATACATAGGTATGCAATGCACGCATTATAAACCAGAAATTCCGATAAATCTCATTTGAAGGGAAGCACAATTGGTTCTGAACGCATATTCAACATCACATTCCAAAAGATAGAAAACGGAAGAAGAAAGGTACAATACAGCAATATAGTAGCATTTAACTCATTTTGGACCGAGATTTGTTCTACTGGTAACAGGGAAAGGAGGTAATCGGAGCACAGCTTCCTCATTCTCCAACGGGTCCGATCTCAGAATCTAAAAAATAGTAGAAATTGAAATCTATGTAAGTTACCATTAGTCTTAAATCGACAAAATGAATAAACTTATGCTCTAAGCGATAAACACACACAAAAGGAAAACTTACAATAAAATAAAACTGCACGCGTCAGGAAAATCAATAAATATATATATTTATATATATATATAAATATATAATATACAGAGAGAGAGAGAGAGAGTACTGGATCTTGCAGGACAGGCTTGGTGTCATCTTGAGCAGGTCTGAAAGGGGGTTTTGGTTTGTGAGGTTGCCCCGAACTGCTTTGGATATTGTTATTGTTGTTGTTGGTTCCGGTGGTTGTTGATTTGATCGAAATCTCCGGAACTTTCATTGTTGCAACACTCTCTCACACTCAGTCACAGGAAATGAGGGGCGGCCCAAGCCTAAGCTCGCCCAAGGCAGGGGCTTAAAATTTAAAAAGTGATGCATTACTCTGTTTTTTTTTTTTTTTTAGGATGCAAAAATTAACCGAATCGGTTCGGTTTGGTTTTAGATCAATCTGGTCCGAAATCGGTTTCTTTAATTTTAAAATTAGTCGATATGGATCCAGTTCCGATTTTATGCTTTTCCGGTTCACTATATTATATATATTAAATTAATTTTATAATATATAATATATAATAATATAAATTATAATTATATATAAAATAATATTATTATAATTTATAATAAAAAATTTTAATTTTAAACATAAAAATTTATTTGATCATATGCTTTAAATATAATATATATAAATAACATTTTATGGCCTAATAAATTCTCGATATATTCCTTTTGATAAATACATAATATATTAGTAATACTAATATACATTAGTATATTAATTACATTTCACTTTAATTAATTAGTATACTAATGCATATCAATATATTAATTACATTTTATGTCCAAATACTAATATTATTAAAATCGAAAAACTAGACCCAACCGGACCGAAACTAACAAAATCGGAAGTACCAGTTTAAAAGGATAACTAGTGGGTAATCGATTTTCAAAAATACAACACCAGTACATACCGATTTGATCCAAAATCAGACCGAACCGGACTGATTACACTCCTAGGCACTATAGCCACCAAAACATTGTTTCTAGAAGTGTATTCAATTTTTTTCCGTGTATTTTTTCAATATTTTTAAGCATTTAAAAAAAATTTTATAACATTATTAAAAAATACTTTCTTAATCATTAAATAAAACAAAAAAATAAACAGTTAGGATACATTATTAGGATCCCTAGCATTTTCCTTACTCTTTAGTAAAGAAAAGAAACCAACCAATAATCTTTTTTTAAAGAAGTTAATTACGTGGACAAGTTCCACACCCTTATTTTACAAATAGTAGAGTGTATTATTAAAATGTGAGTTTTTTCATGTGTATTAAATTTTTTTATTTTTTCAAAATGAGTGTAGAATTTATACATATTAAAACTGTATAAAACAATATAGAATATTTTTTACTAATGACTAAACATAGAATCTAGCTATTACAAGAGCTTGGACAGTGGACACAGACTCTGTTACCATAAAATTCTCAAAATTTTCCTCCACTAAATGGCATCTGATCCACTGCACCTTGATATATAATCAAGTCTTGTTCATGTTAACAGCATGGAAGATGTGCTTTAAGCACACTGGCTTACAAATATAATTTTTCATTATGAAAAGCCAATCTTATTTACTGACCATACATCGTCCAAGAAAATCAAATGAGTTTTCTTCAGTTTCCATCAAATCCGAATAAAAATAAACCGTGTATACGAAAGTTTGTAAAGTTTCCAATTCTGACCATAGGAAATTGAGATTTCTTTCAGGATGGCTTTTACATCATCATTGCCACTCTCTCAACATGAGCAGAATTTAAAACTTACACACACACACACACACACCAAAGGGGTTCTAATCCCTTTCCACGGGCGCTTTAAGAGAAACAATTATTAGAGAATTTGGGTTTCGGAAGGGGTCACAAGTATTTTAGCAGGGCAGTGCACAAGGCATTAGAAGTGCAAATCCTCACCCTACTTTCCAAGTAAATGACGAGCACGTCGACTAGCATCTTTTACACGTGTGTCTATCACATCAACATCATCATCGAAATGATCCAAAGCCTTGTTCTGACTGCAAGAATCATGAGTAATGTAATTAAGGAATAAATTTACAGTTTCAAGAACTTGGCCACCTCGCTTTGTTCAGAAGGTTGAAAGGGGAGAGTCAGAGAATGCAGGATGTTTTAAAATGGCAAAACATCAAATAGACGAATGAATCAACACAACCAACCTCTCAATTTCAGAGCCCATGTCAATAGCCATTTCCTTGAGCTCTCCCAATAGATTACTTAGATCAGACAGCGCATCATCTTGCTTTGCCTTTTCCACCTGCTAACACAAATGAATGAGATTGAATGACAGATATATACTGCATTGGAAAGCTAGAAAACTTCAATACACACAACCTAACAGAGTTTGGAGGCAGATGTTTCCTATTCATGAGTAAACATTATGAACAAAGACGTCTAAAAAGAAAAGAAAAGGATTCTTTTCTTTGTTTCTTTTGGAGAAAGAAATGGTGAGGGAAAGGAGGTAAATTACAAAAAGTTGAAAAAACTATAGATGGGAGTTTATCATGTGTTCAAGCTCAAGCCCAGGATATCAAAACCCAGATTTGCCTGGCAAGCCCAGAAGCTTCTTCAGAAAAAAAGTCAAAAATAAAGCAAACAAAGCATAATCTGAGCATGGTTTGCTAGAATCAAAATTATTTTGATTGTAGCTTGCTAGGAATCAAGTTGAATTGGCCAAAACAAAAACAAAAAGAGAGGGGGAAAGCAAAATTTGGGTTGGCCCAGTTTGTGTAGTCAGGTTGGACGGCTCAGTTTGAATGAAATTAGGAACTGAACAAATACCCTACGCATAATAATGAAAACCCATTTTGAGCATGTCTTATATTTCAATTAATACATACATGTTGTTTTTGATACGCTGTTTTTGTATTTTTTATAGATATATGAAATTTTATTAATAGGAATGAAGGAATAGGCATAACTCAAGTACACGGGATGTATTCAAGAGAAAACAGTTGGTCAAAGGCTATAAATAGATACAAGAAAATTATGAAAGCTCGATCCGTTGAAGTCTATTGCAATTTCCCATAGAAATAAAGTATTGAATAAAAAACATCTAAGTTCATCCATTGAGCATTCCTTGTCTTCAAAGTTCCATTTGTGGTCCAATAGAATGAACGGACAACGAATTTCCCTTTCCTAGAGGGAAACCCAAAACGTGTTGCTTTCGTATTTTATGGCGAATGAATTTAAACTAAAGCAAACAGATGACCCCTCAAAACCCAATCTGGATTAACTCGGTCAAGCGAACAGATAACCCCTCAAAGTAATGTTGTTTCATGCTTTGTTAAAAAAAAAAAAGAGCTTATTGCTCGATTATGAAAAGACGAACATACCTCAACTTTCTGAAGTGCATTTATGGGTTCAGCAGATGGGTTTAGTGTGTTTGACGATCCATTGGCTGTATTCAATCCTAACCTTTCCTTCTGCTCCAAGTGGTTGAGGTTTCTCCTGGATGAATCATCTGTATAACCAAAAAAAACCACATATAAAGAAAACAGAGCAAAAGATGATAATGAAAAAGGACAGATAGCAAAGAGTTGCAAGGCAGAGATGGTTCAGTCATTGCCAGTCTTCTTTGATCATTTTCCAAAACCAATATAATTTTTATTTGTTTTTTCAGGGGAGGGGAGGAGGGCAATGAGCCATGGCATTTATAGAATAGAAAGAAAATTAACCTCCTATGATAACAGGGCCACTTATTGGGCGTGTCTTCTTTGGCTTCCAAGTCTTAGAGAACATGCCTCCAAGACTTCCAAGAAGCTTCTCACCCTGAAATCAGCAAATAATAATGAAATGAAACTGTTTCTTTAAATTCAGAATATCAATAAAGAAAATCCCAAGACAACAATATAAAAATCAAGAGGACCATAGTTGCCATTAAAGGACTGAAATGCAAAAAGAAGCAATATTTCCTACGTCAAGACTCCCATGAAGAATATACTTGTACTAACCCGGATTGTGTATAGCAAGGTGGTAAATGAAATTCCAAATTGCTTGAAAGAGATAAGTACTTACACTCTATAATATTTCCAAAAGGCTCTAATTGTAATATTGACTAATTCTTTTAGAATATAGGCCGATATGTGGCTTGGAATGTTACAATACTACTTCGGAATTGAGACTACAAGTCATATGTCTTCACATTTTGAATTTTTTTTCATGGAAAGTATTTGTTGATTGACGATTCTGCAATTCCATGAAGATGTGAAATTAATATACGACGAGAAACTCCATAAAAAAGTGCAAGGAAATCTACGATGCATGTATATTAAACAAGAGTACAATAGGAAGACAGGATGCAAAAAGCAATATCAGTATGTGAAACTGATATAAGCGTTCGATCCCTCCCTTCCTCAAGCATAAAATGAACATGACAAATATAATAGAAACCTGCAGGTGACATTTGATGAAAAATACATTAGAAATCAAAAGATTAACTTCTCTTGCTCTTATCTTAAAAAATACTAAATCTATGAAGACTGAAGAGATATGATTAGAGAAAAGCTTTATTCACAAAAGGATCTCACAAAAATAAACCTACAAATTGATATGATTTGATGTAGTATGTTAGATTGAAAGTTCTTTTTGTTACAAAGTAGATTTGATGTAACACAAGTAATGTCAGTTTGTAAGTTTACTTTTGTGAGATCCTTTGTGGATTTAACACTTCTCATATATTCAGTCTGCATCGTGTTAATTCCTGTAAAAATAATATAACACGAGAAACTCCACAAAATGAAGTGTGAGGAATCCTGACGATGTACGTTATTTAAAACAAGAGTACAATAGGAAAGCAGGATTGAAAAAGGAACATCAATATATGAAAATCAGATCCATCAAGTGGTCTCTCTGTCTCTGTAAAGTGGGAGTACTAATTGCTCAAATAAATAACAACAAAGAATGAGAAGATTCCTCCAAAAAGCATAACATGCACACAACAAATATAATAGAAATCCTACAGGTGACATTTGATGACAACTACATAAGAAATTCAAAAGATCACCTACTCTTTACTCTTATCTTATAAAATACCAAGTCTATGAAGATATATTTAGTCCACTTCTGATTAAAATATTTATCTTTGACTCTTGGAGCATGGGCTATTTTATTAAGGTCATACCTATACACACTGGTTGATGGAGGAACGGCAAAATGAATCAGCACATTGACATAGTGGTGGCAGTTGAGGATGGTGGTGCAGGAAGACAGTGCAGCAGAGGACTAGTTGTGGTAATAATGATAGGGTGATTGTACATATCTGGTGATAGGATTGGCAGAGCAGCAGGTTATAGATCGGTTGTGCTCATCTCGATTAGTTTTCCTCATCACCATTGCTCATTGTTTCCATCCAGGTGGCAACAGTTAGAAAGCTTAGTGAAGTGTTGTATATTAGGTTTATTGGATAGGAGTGGTGCCAAAAATTATAAAGCTACGACTCCTTGGGGTCTCAAACTGGAGACAGGATTGAGCAAAAAATAAAAAGATATTTTCCCAATGCAGAGACATTACAAATCAAATTTCTAAAGCATGCAGCTGACATCCAAAATCGATATCTACATATTATCATAGAGAGTGAGCAATATCAAAGACAACCATGTGATCCTCACATATTAGAAATTTATACTTTGACAAACATGAAACATATCACTTTAATTTGCCTTCTATAAACTAATTTCTTATAGTAGATATTCTGATACGCAAACGAGCCATACCCGACTAAGATCGTGATCAATGTCAGCAGCACCCATGTGGGTCCGGGTAAGTTGCTCACCCTGCTGGTGCAAGGTGACCAAAGTTTTGGTAGCATTGTCTCTTATGTCCTCTGCTATCTTCACACAACCTTTGACTGCTGTCGTAGTCTCCTCAGCCTTGTACACGGCATAGTTCTCCAGCTCTTGCACAGATTGGTTCTCTAATCCACCAGAGTCATGGAAAGCATTCTTGTACCTGTTTCTCTCTGCTGAAGTAAGTGCATAAGAAGATGAAGAAGAGGAGGTTGTTTTCTGCTCTTTATCATCAAAAGGGTTGGTTCCAAAGTTTGGTGTAACCTCAGAAGAAGTCCTCGAGGAATTGTGTTTTCGCTTATTATCCAACTCATCATCATGGCCAAAAGGGTTCAAGCTAGAGGGAACAGAATTTCCAGGATCAACTGAGTTATGTTTAGCAATCTTCAAGGGAGATTTCTTTAAACCAAACATTTTGCAATGAAAAATATGCAGAATTCAGTCAAAAAAAGTTGATTGTGTACGAGCTCTTGCATATAAAACACCGATACTATTGAATCGTACAGAAATTAACAATGATCCTGCAAAGGAAAACAAGAACAATATGTGAGATTGCACCACCGGTTACAATGAGAAAATCGATAGCCAACAAGCCAAATTCAAAGAGCATTTAGTGTAAAAAATTATAAAGTCTTCGAGACTTTTAAAAAAAAAAAAGCTTACAAAGTAAAATTGTAAAGAATAATCCAAAGCCACCAGAACTGAAAGATTCAAAGAGAGAGGAATAAAAAAAATAAACCCAAGAGCAATCTAACCAAGGCAGTTCATTGCTATAAATAGGTAACCATTAAAGAGGGGAAAAATTACTACGAGGTTGACCATAACTTACCCGAAATTCCAAAAGCAAAGAGGTGAGGTGACCAAAGGAAGCACGAAAAGTTAATCATAGATTTCTATTATTAATTTTTGAAGATTAACATACCGGGGGCCACTTTGGCGAGAAACGAAATAGATCAAATGGTATAAAAGTTCAAACAAAATACGTATTATCTTTTGGTTAAAAATTAATAAAAAAGATTTCAAAGAATCAACATACTCGAATATTCTGCCAGGTTGCGAAAAAAAATACAGGAAAAGTCGTGAATCTAAAATTATTGATCGTTCGAGGATAGAGAAAACCAGAACGAGGATCCCAAGACAGCGGTTTCACTCGGTTGACTTAAAATTTCTCTAACAGCAATAAAACAGTAGAAATGTCGTTTTCTTTTCCATTTCATTCCTGTTTTCTCACCAACCAAAAAGTGAATCAGGACAGAAAATAATCAAAAAGTGAACCCGTGTACGATATTACAAAAAGTACCCGAAAGTTTAAGGACAAGTCCACAGAAGGATTATCAAGCACATGCTAGTAGAAGGGATTTCGGCTTTATAGCCCGTAAGAAACTAGAAAAAGGAAGAAAATGGAAATAGTATTGATGTTACTAAAAATAAAACAAGAGAAGCCAAGATTAAAAGAAAAATAGAGTAAATCCATCAAAACCCAGAAAAAGAATCCATCGTTTAAACACATCAATAATTATGATCAGTGGGTAACTCGATCTGGGTACCTCAAAAGCTCCACCAAATCATGAGGGACAATATCCTGCACGAGTGAAGCGCAGGCAATATATTCGAGACGGTTTCAAGCCTTCAAATGAAGACATAGCGAAGGCCGGGGCAAGGACACATAAATTGCATCAGCAAAGTCTTCGGGGGCCCCAGCTTTTCCCCCCTAGAAAACTAGCAAGAACGGAGACGGAAGGCCCTTTCCCGGTCATGATATATCCGTTCTCTATGAATAAAGATCCCGTTACTGTCTTTTTCTTGGACGGAATTGTCCTTAGAAGTGTATCTATTCTATCAGCTTGGACGTTAACACCGATGACACTAATATTAATTTAAGTTATACTACGAATCACACACCCCACACGTCATTTTTTTTTTTAGATAAGATATCATGTTTGTAATTGCCTTCAAACTTGCTGGTTATGTTAGATTTTGGAGCCTTTATTTGATTTTATGTATGGAAGCTTGCAGACGAAATCAAGTCTGTTTACGTGAGAAACTTACCACCTACTGTATCTGCTTCTGAAATTGAGGAGGAATTCAAGAATTTTGGTAAACTCAGTGAGGAGGGTGTGGTCGTTAGAAGTCGTAGGTTCATGTCCTTTGCACCTTATTGAACTGTTTTACTTCATTATAGTGTTGAAGCAAGTAAAGCAGAGATGCAGAGAAGGTGTTTGGCAGAATGCCTCTAAGAGTATTTGATTTTCACGTGATTCTTTCATACATGACTATTGTGCCTTTACAACTTTATATAGACAGATACAAAATAACTAAGTCATCCAACCAATGATGGACAGCTGTAAATGGAATATTCTAACAGACTTGCATAACTTATTCTAGACTATTCTTGAATGGAATTGATCCTCTGTTGGTGCTGTTGATACTCTCTTTGCTTTCAGCCACTGATATTGATCCTGATGATGATGCAGGATTCTTTTCCTTGACATATAGCATCGACTTATATGAAGCTAAATGCTTATCGTGTGCAGGAGATTGAATTCCATGGATATAATAGCATTTCAATTCTACTAAATTCCATGGATTTTTTTTCTTTTGTTTGCTGAAATTCCATGGATTTTAGTTTCGGTCTTTGATACTTGATGACTTTATTTGGATGCTTGATAACTTTTATTTATAGGCTTTCATGCATAACTTTTTTCTTTTGTTTGCTGAATAAAGTGAAGATGCTTGATAACTTTTTTTGGATGTAGGGATATTGATTTTGCCAATTCAATACTTCTGACTGCTGTTTGCTTTTAATACAATCTAGTTGGGATGATTCCATAGCTCAATCCAAAATCCAAATCTCAGTAGCATAAATATAATCTAGTTGGTATTTAGTGTGGAAAGAGTTTTCTTTCTTTGTTGGTGTTTGATTTTAGACTAGGTTCAAATGACATGCTTTCTTACAATTTACATTAAGCAAATACTTTTTCCAATGACCACTCCTCTCATTAGCATTCTCAGTTTTAGTGTGATGGGGGGAAGAGGAAGATGGAATGCCACCCAGGCCTTCGACATTGACTTCAATCCTTGAAACAGTTCATGTGAGTGTCCATTGTGCACCTCTATTGTTTTCAAACAGTTTGTAATCAATCCTTTGTATGTAATGAACCCACCCCTTTTCCTCTATAGGTGGACTGAATGTAATTCTGAAGCATCAATTACATGTCCAGCGTACAAAGTTGATGGTGTGTATATTTATTTTCTCACTACATTGCACATGTGTTCCAATTAGCATGATTTGACTTTTGCTTGAGTTTTTTTTTTTTCTCTTGTTTTAGAGTGCGAAAAAGTAGAGTTAAAATGCAATAGTTGAGAAACGAAGCTCAATCTTTTTCGTGATATTTACTACCTTTCCATTGAAGTTTTTCTTCTTCTTTGCTGCCATTTCTTTGATTTTGGGACGTGACGAGGTGGGGATTTTTTGGATCCATATAGTGGAAGGTATGTGGAATTTTGTGTTAGAGTTTTTGTTTAACTTTAGAGTTCGAGGAAAATGAGATTTGTGATTTGAAAATTCTTTCAATTTAAAAATTTGCTTCTTTGTTGAGAAAATGGATGAAGTAAAGGAAAAACTTTGTTTCCGTTTATTTTTAGGTGCCGCATGAAGTGTACTCCGCAGACTGTAAGGCTATCATCTCTATGTCAGAGATTGGGAGCTTGGAGGAGTTGAATCCGTTGTGTTGGAGAAAGCTCAGAAATGGCAGTGTGAGTTGATGTGGAATTTCAAAAGCACTTTTGCCGTTTGGTTTAGAGGTGTTTCCAATGTTTATATAATCTCATTGGTTTGTAGGCGTTCAGATTTGTGTATGGATTTTGTGTATGGGCGGGTTGTGGAGACCCTGTGTTGTGATTCCTAAAGTGTACATTTGCTTTTGTGCCACGAAATCATGAATGGAAGAGAGGTGTCAGACAATACATTCAATGGAAAGTTTCCTTTTGCTTTATTTGGACCTTATATATGGAAGCAGTGTTTATACATTAAAAAATATGTTGATAATATGTTTCTGTCAATCCATCAGGTTCTTTGATTTGTTTGCCGAGGAACACAATTGCTTTCTAGTTCTTTGGTATTAATCCCAAACCATTAGGTTGGTTGTCCTGCGTAGATGTCTGTATGAGATCTTTTAAACATCATTGGCTAATAGAAGCAAAAAGTCTTCAAAATCACAAATGCAAAATTCATTCAAACAATTGTGCAAAAAAAAATATTTGCAAAAAAGTCTTTAGAATCTCAATTGCAAAATTCAGTCAAACGGTTGTGTAAAAAAGGTATATTTCACTTGAACAAATACAACCAAGAATCTCACAAATTTTGGGGCAGAAAAATGCCGATTAAAAAGGACATAACCTTCTTGAATGTCATTTTAGAATTAATATAAAATCAATATTTTCCCCCGCTTTGGTCAATCATATACATACAAGGTTACACCCTTATCAACAAACACTTTGTTTATACTTTGTTCAATACATGATAAATACTTCACTTCTAGACAAATTAATCCGTTTTTGTTCCAAGTGAGAGAATTGAGAAACCTACCTTACAATGAAGATGCCATATCTTCATTCAAATGCCTTACAATGACAATGACCTATCTATTTTAGAAAATAAAGAGATACTTATATAGTCCCATCACCTAATTTCACTTAATTGCACACAACATCGGAGTAAAAACCGATGGTCCTCCTTTGACAGTCCTGAATGCTAAGCAGCTCCACATCAAAAACGTCAAACTGTTTTGAGCTGAAGAAGGTGGAAGGCCCAACTTGAAGAAATGAAATATTCTTATCAACAGACTTGGTTCAATAACACATACTGGACATGAGGCTGGAAAAAGTTGCATACGGTGATCATGAATTTGATTGTTGGGCATTTATTCCTCCAAAGTTTAGTATCAATACCATACATGAGTCATTTCAACCAAAATCAGGGAGTGGTAAGCATTTATTTTTATTTTATCTAGGTATCAACTTCAGGATGAATTTCAAAAATCTTGGAGAAGCATTGCATAAAAATTTAATTACAAGGTTGGGCAATAAGAAAACTTGAGAAATCAATTCTTGCTCAGGCAATATGATCATGTTATGCATCTAGGCTCTATTACATGTCCTGACCCAAGCTGGAACCATAACACTGATAATCCTATTGTACCAAAACACAAATTTTCTCTGCACTACAAAGTTTCTTAGAAATTTGATTGAAAGATTTGACTTTTCTTCAGTTTCTATCTGTTGAAATTATTCTGGCAATAGATAATTCAGGTTAATTCACATTAAAAATAGGGAAAGGAAACCTGGGATTTAAGAAACTGATAGGTGGTCCAAGTTCTGGTGGAATGATTATTCTTCTCTTTCATCTATGCCTCATTTCTCGAATCCCTTGCTCAAATCTTGCATAAATTTATGTTGCTTAGCCACTCCAACAAATTTTCACCTTAGTAGACAGTCATAATGAAGATACCTACCTTATGCGTCACCATAGAGTTACAAAGAAAGCAGGCAAGATAAGTATGTTCTCCAGAATAAATTTCTTCTCACTTGCGACCAATGCATTATTGCCCAGAATAAATTTCTTCGAATAGAGTTTATCGAGCTTGGTTAGTATATACGAACTCGAATTCGGTTAAGCTGGAGAAAATTTGAAGACTTCTTATCGAACTAGGTATACCTAATATATATATTAAGGTGGAACTCGATTCAAATTCAAATTAAAAAATAAACGAGTTGATCGCAAGCTTGAGTAATTTGAACTCGAGTTAATTATTTTGAAATATTATTAATTATTTTAATTTATTTTAATTAACATTTTAATAATAAATATTAAATTGAACTCTTTTATTTAATCTAACCTTTTATTAAACAAATAAATGATTTATGTTGATGCCCCCCAAGTTACTGTTTGGGATGGAACGGAGACTTAGAGTATCGAGACATGCAACACATGATTATATACCTTCGTTCATGATAGTTAATATGCAATACATCTTAAAAAGTAACTAGCATTATGCAATAATCGTAGTGGAAATAAAGGGTGACATAAAATAATTGATGCTAGAATGAACTAAACATATGAAAATATTAGATTAACCATAAAAAGATACTTCCTCACTTAAGAGGTTCACATAAGTTCAACATAACGTGGGAGATGAAATTCCATAATATTGGAACTACATAATCAGATTAGCTCTCGCATATGCTCTATGGTATATAAGGTCAAAGCTATGAACATTAAAATTGAATCCAGCCTTCACTCAAGATCTAGCTCTTCCTCAACCATCTGTATCCAATGGTTCATCCTACTCGTCAAAAGCTGGTTCTGATACAACTTCTATCATTTCGAAGAATGATAGTGGGTTTATAAGGGTGAGATTTACTTGCAATCTCAATAAGTTAAACAACTAACTTGCACATATAAAATATGCATGATTAATGATAAATATGAGATGCATGTTATGCAGATAAAAATATCTTTATTTGTCTCCCATCGAGATTCCTCAACATTTTCCAAAAAAATCTTTGATGTATATTTTCTTACAAAAAACATTTTTTATTTCATCTTTTCAAACAAAATACTTCATTTTTATTATAGCTATCAATATCATTAACATAATGTATGGATCACCACAGCTCCCAATTATGCAGAGTACCTGTAACAGCCCGCTAGAAATTCATTGATGGAATTTCTATTGACTTTAGGAATCTCGTAAAAATACTATAAGTTTTTACGAATCGACCAATCGAATAGGTTTTAGTCTGTCAACATAGTCAGTGTTATCACTCACTATGGTGTTAGAAATATGAGTTTTATTTATTTGAGGTGGTTAGAAGTGTCAGAATGCATTATGGTCTACGCCATCAGACTCAGTGGATTATTTAGGATTTTATGGAGTAATAGCCTATTTTTATAATTCCGGACGAAACGCCTGTTGGAAATTGTGAAATTATTTGTAGGGGCACTTCAGGGTTGAATTTCGGTAAAATATTTTTACTGTAGGTTAATATGAATATTTAAGAATTTTTAGTGTTAAGTTTATGATTCACTTTTTCGGAGTGAATAGTAATCTTGGTAAGCGCATCAATTGCAGTATTTCAAAATCACAATGTGGAATGTCCAAATTAGATTAGAGAAATTTTATTTGGACACTTGGCAAGATCTTAGCCACACTTAGTGAATAATATTAGACACTTGGCACCATGTGAAACGTTTGTTGGATTTGAAGGAATCAAGGTGTGAGATCATGCCACTTAAGCAAAACTTTGTTTCATCTGCTCAACCAAATGGTGCCAAACCAAAAAAGGTTTCAATCCTATTGAAACCCTAAATGGTGGGAATCCAATTGAAAGCCCAAAACTTGGTTGAAACCGAAACCCTAAACGGTTTCCCAAACCTTAAAGTTGGCCTTTAAACCCTTTCTAATCCGATTCTAGCATTGTGTTTAATCACTTGATTAAATCACTTCCAAATGCTATTAATCCTTCAAATTTGTGTTAGAACATCATTATCCAACTTTGTTAACTTTGAAAAATTGATTGGGCTAAGTGATATTGGATTTGAGCTTGATAACAACCCAAACCCTCTTTAAACCCCAAAATTTAGGCCCATTCGATTTAGGCCCATTAAGGCCCACGAATTTGGTCACCATAGGATTGCTTCATAGTTAAGTTTTGTACCCCCACTTGGCTGGCCAGATCTTTACAAGAAGGGCCTAGAAGGTTCTTGAAGTACAAAGCTAAAGGCCACCTCACCCTTTCACTCTTACACTCTACCTTGAGAAAAGATCTTGGACTGATTTTTATGAGAAGAAAAGGCCAACACTCAACCTTTCCTTCAGTCCTATCACTTTCCATAACTTGTGTAAGAGGCTCTCCAGTCCACTTCCCATGAAAAGCAACTCCCCTTTACACTTTTCCTTCATAGAACACAAAAGACACTCTCGGACAGTTTTTCGTACCTCTTTTGAATGCCTGTTTCGAAGCTTTTTTAAGTGTTTCATCAACAATTTTCCTTCATGAAAGTTGTTTCTTTTGGAGTCTCATTTACGTGGATATCTTATTCGTTCCATTTGGATATCATTTGATTGGTCAACAGTTTTTTAGACCCAAGAAAGGTCATTCTGGGCGATAAACTGGAGAGTTTGTTATATTTTGGAGTTTTTGACCAAGCTAATGAGTAGATCTTGGTCCGAAATTCTTATGGAGTACTGTTAACATGTGTATATGAATATTGGTTGAGGATTTGTTGCATGATTAAAAGTTTTGGTGAAATATTTTCTTAGGTCTAGAAACTTAGAAACTGGAAGAGGAAAAACAGTTTCTGTTTTGAGAAAGTTTAAATCTTTTATGGTTTAATCTTATTCCAATGGCTTTGATATTTTTATTGGAAGATCCTAAGCCTCTTATATACATGTTAGAATGTTATTTTGAAGATATTTGATGTTAGTTTCGAAGATATGAAATTTTATACATTGAGATATTTGGTTAGGCCAAAGTGATGATGTTCTTGGCTAAATTTATGTTTTGGGTGATGTTTAACCATGTGATCTTGAGTTTGAAGCTTGGATCTGTTTTAGGAAACGTTTTTAAACCATGTGATGTTTTGGTTTGAAGATCACTTCTTTATAAGTCATGAATCAAGAGGTTGATCAAAACAAGTTAGAAACAAAAATCTGTTTTGAACTTAGAAGAGAAACCAAAAAGTTCAAGTATAGTTTTAGTGATTTTGATGACTTTTGTTCATGATTCAAAACATGATTATTCTTAGGAATATGTTATGGGTATAGTAGAAGAAAAATTTTAGTTTAATCATGAGTTTTGAGATTTGAAAGAATTACAACAAAATCAAAGGAAATAGCCTTGTAAGTTTCGGCCATATAGAGTTTTAACGGTTGTGTTTAATTTTAAATTTTTCTGAATTGATATTTGAGCTTAGGACAAAATTTATATAAGGTATGTAAATTATGGTGATTTTTGGAGTTAGGGGTAAAATGATCATTTTTCTACATGTAGAGGGTAAAATGGTAATTTTACTCTAAGTTGATATTTCTCCATATTCCTAATTGTTAGTGATTAAGTTCTAATTTTTAAAAATCACTACTTTCAGTTTCTTGTGATTACCCTTGAGTTTTGTCTCGTAGCGCAAAAATCGAGGTAAGTTAGCTTTTAACTTACTATCAGTTTAATGTGTATGAGTGATGAGTAAGGGAACTAAAGTGTATGTATCCATGTTATCATATGTGCCATGTCAAGTCATTACATATTTATCTGTTACACAAAATTTATTCTGTCATGATTTATTCATCTGTTATACAAGATATTCTGTCACGTATTGCTATACATTAAAAGTATGTCATGTTAAGTTAAGTATGCTATCTGTTACATGTATTTCATGCCACGTAATATTCACTGTCACATATTACGTCATGTTAAGAAATGTTGTTTGTTATATGGTATGCCATGTTACGAAATGTTGCATGTTACATGTATGCCATGTTATGAAATGTTCTCTGCTACATTTATGTCTCGAAATATGTCATGTCTTTCATCTTAGTTCATGTCGCGTTATGCTACGTCAAGACTTCTGTCTTTTATGTTACGTTCATGTTATGTCATGTTACGAAATGTCATGTATGACAGTTAAGTTATTCATATCAATCACGACCCTAAGCGCTAGGATGGGGTAATATCCTAGTGAAACTCATTTGTTCACGCTTGAGTGTTAAATAGGTGTGAAATTCCCTGGGTTGACGAAGTACAGTTAATAAGTTGCGAATGGGGCCTAATTAGCTGGTCACCGGAGCGCGCCAGACACTAACACCGATGGTGCCACACATTATGTTATGTGTGTCCACAACAAGTGTGGCACAAACAAATAAGTCATGGGACCACAACAACTGTGGAGCATACATTACGTGAGACACAGCAATTGTGACACGTAGAATACGTGGGGCCACAACAACTGTGGAGTACGTATTAACGCACTCATAGCTGGTATAGAAACATGTGATGTGATGCAGTAATTGGCAGTGACACACGGCTCAAGTGGACCTGTGTAGCACCCATATGATCACTTTAATGATTAAGTCTATTGAATAAGATTCCAAGTTCAAGTTATGTTTCATGTTATGTTATGTTCAAGTTTACGTTCAAGCAATCATGGTAATCCCATGAGACAAGAATATGTTTTAAGTTCATATTATGTTATGTTCACGTTTACGTTATGTTCTAAGTTCACATTTATATTATGTCATGCTCAGGTCCATGTTATGTTTCTAGTTCACGTTCATGCTATGTTTCAAGTCCATGTTATGTTTCTCGTTCATGCTAAGTTTCAGTTTTAGTTTAAGTTATTCCAATTATGTTATGTTGTATGTCAAGTTATGTTATGATTACTTATGATTTGATTATGCATTCATGCTTTTACTTCCATGCATGCATCATTAACCTGTGTGGAAGTTTCCTGTTAACTTGCTGAGATTTGTAATCAAATCTCACTGTGGTAGTCCCAACTACTATTCCCCTCGAATGGTAGATTTTGTTACAGGATCTGAAGGAGAATCGAGAATCGACCAACTGGAAATGATCGACTAAACAATGGTGTGACGTAGCTGGTAGTACAGTAGTTACCTCATTACTACTTGTATTTGTGGTGTTCAATCTCCAACACTCTTTTGATCAAAAATCATTTTGGACTAGTGTTGTGATCTTAATTGTTTAGTACGTCATTATGTATGAAGTATGTTTTAAGTATTTGAGATATTTCGGTTTGGTGCATAGTATTGCTGAAGAAAAAAATTATCCGCTGCGAATATTGCATAATGCTAGATGCATGTTAGGAATATTGCATCTTATATGTCATGAACGGGGGCAGGTAACCTTGTGTTGCATGTCTCGACGCTTCAAATGTCCGTCCGATCCCAAGCGAAATTTGGGGGCGTCATAGTACCTATCGGTGATCGTAGTACAACTCATGTTGAAACTACGTTATCTGTAGACTCATTCATAATGCATTGGTAACATAACATTTCATCATAGCATAATATCATAATGTATGCACACACCAGCCTTAGGTGCCATAAATGACTGCTCAGGTATTCTTTAAAAAGAATCCATTCGAAACCCGTTAACGATTCTTTATCAATTTAGGAGTTACCACTTTATTTTTACTCACTCCAGAGTGGACAAATGAATTTCACTAGTATAATTCCCCATAGCCTTTGGGCCGTGACAAAAATTTCTTTTACATGCTATGCTTGAATTTTGTTTTTCATGACATGTGCTTGTGAAGTATGCTTTATTATAAAATCAAAAATTTCATATAATATGCTAAAATGGTGAAAACTTACATGTGTCCTGTAAGCAAGTAGTTAAATGCTCAATGATATGCCACATGATGTTTCATGCTCAAAATGACATTTATATTATGAATGTGGTATTTATACATAAATCATAAATAAATTATCTACTAGTAAGTTAGAAACTAACTTACAAACTTTCTGGATGTTAGGAATTTGTGAGGAAATATTGTGGTCCTTGAGCTCTCAAAACTCAACTCACTCCAAGAACCTCACTCAAGCTACTCGGTTTTTCACCTTCCTCACACTTTGAATGCTTTGCTCTCAAGAATACCAAAGGAAAGCTAAAGAGAGTTGTGTGAAGAAGTGAGGGATTTATAGGATTCAATGGAGGGTGAGAGGCAAGGGGTACACGATAAAGGCTTGAAGGAAGGAGGGAGTTGATTGGTGGAGGTAGGCGGTGGAGTGTTGAGTGCAAAATGCCAATGGTATCATCACTTGGTTAAGTTGAATAGTGCCCCTAAGGCACTTGATTCGACCTTGGAAATGAGTTAGAGGCAAGCCATAGGTGAAGTGGGTTGCATTGGTGCAGAAAATAAAAACAAAAATACATAACAAGCATGCCATAGCCGACGGTTTGGGGTTTCAAGGCTTGTCCAAATTTTTATCATCTTTTGTCCCATCTCCTTGGTTTGAATTGAGGACATTATTACCCCTATTTGAAGGTTTTTTTAGGTGAGGAAATGAGGCATGAGTGGCTGCCAAGTGGTCATGCTTGGGCAGAAAATGCAAGAGATGAAAAAAGAGGTGGTTTAGCTAAGTGATTCAAATGTGTGCCTCTTCAATTGCCAATCAGTTTGGCTACCATAGGGAGGTAATTGGACAAGAAAGCACTTTAGTGCTTTGAAGCACTTCCAAGGAACAAAATGACAAGGGTGGTGGCATGGGGAGGGTGGTTGTTTTGGTTTAGAAAAATAATCTTGAAGATGAAGGTGCATCCGGTTTGAATTCAACTTCACCTCTTAGGTGAATAGTTAGGTTTTTGTATTTGTTTCTTGCAATTGTTTTGTACACTAGCTAGGTCTGATTCTAAGGTGACATCATGAGGATATAAGGGTTATAAATCCTCTTGAAAATTGGTTGAAGGGGCGTTGGATTTGGGTGGTTTGAAGAAGGGTACTCGGTTTGCTTCAAGTGAGCCGATTGGTGGTTTAGTTGGCGTTGACATGCCTTTGGTTCATGTGACATGGGTTGGATTAATCCTAACCTTCAAGATTTTTCTAAGAGGGATTCAAAACAAGTGCAAAAGACAAGAATTTCAGATTTAAAAATTATGAAGAAAGGGTTTCAAGAAACTATGCAAAAATATGATGTTTGAGTTACTATTTATGGGTGAGATGAATAGTGATCTTAACTCAACTTAAAAACTTAACCAAGGTTGAATTGGGGACCCTAGGGGCATGTGGTTAGGGCTTGGGTTAAATGGAAACCAATGGTATGGTGTATGTGAGTCACATTTGGAAGAATGAAATAAAATACAAAGCTTGGGCTTCATGGGTTGGGCTTTTATTGGGCCATTCGAACAAGCCTTGGTTGTGGGCTTAGGAATTGGTCTTATGTCCAAATTTATTCGGCTCATCCTTGGCCTCAATAGTTCACTTGGTTGGGTCCTAGCTTTGGGCCTTTCTTCAATTGGGCCAAATCCTTGAATCTTACTAAGTTGGGCCCAATAACCTTATGCTTACTAGGTTTGGCCTAATATATAAAAAAAAAACTAATAAGTTAGGCCCATAGCCTTGTGTCCAACAAGTTGGGCTTGAGCCTTAGTGTCTCTCCTAAGCCTTTACACTCAAAAAGCTTGGGCTCTTAATAAACCAATGTTTGGGCCTTCCAAAATTCATTTAGTAATTAACCCAAATTACTTAGCCTATTAACGTGGCAAACTTCCAATATGCCATGTGTCATTCCCTTGTTGCCCTCTTGGCTTCTTGTCCTCAAAACTAAAAAGGTATTCTAATAATTCTACTAAACCCAAAGTATATGGCTCCTTTTGCCAACCCAAGTTCAAAAAATGTTCTTACTTTCAAATAGCCTAACTCCTAATTAACTAGGATCATGGCTACTAAGGTCAAGGTTTAAGGGGCTTTTAAGTGGGGTGTTACATTAAACGTTGAGGGACATCTTGCTAGAGCATCTGGGAACATATTTGAAGGCCTTGGATTTGAAGACTCTGCACCTTGACCTCGCTTTCTACTAGTTTCTGGACTCATTGGGTGCCAACGTGATGCTAGACGCCTTTCCTCCTCCAACAAACAACCCTGAGCTCTGATTTTTTGTTAAATTGTATACCTCCCTTTCTGCATGGATGGTGTGTCGTACCTTTTTTTGTGTCTTGGAAAGCCTTGTTTGCTTTCCTTTTCCTCAATAAATTTTCTTTGCATCATAATTTGTGCCATTGATTGGATTCATTATGACTAGTCTCTCGATTGCGTGTGAACTTATTCTTGGTTAAAGATTATATCCTGAACAGCTGGGTGTGAGTTTTAACCTTGGCACCCAATTCGATTGCACGAGTGTGGTTGGTCCATGATTGCCAAGCGTGAGTGTGAATGCTCACAGGTTGCTAACACTTGGTGGGAGAGATGCTTGACCGTAATGAGGGTGAGGGCTAACTAGACTACATGAGTGTGGTTGGTCCATGATTGCCAAGTGCGAGTGCTAGCCTTGATTGCATGTGCTTTGCTAACACTCGACTTTTGAGATGGCGGGAGAGATGCTCGACCTCAATGAGAACGAGGGCTAACTAGACTACACAAGTGTGGTTGGTCCCTAATCGCCAAGTGCAAGTGTTAGCCCTGATCGCAATGCGCCTTGCTAGCACTCAGCTTTTAGATGGCAGGAGAGATAATTGACCACAATGAGGGCAAGGGCTAACTAGACTGGACAATGTGGTTGGTCCCTAATTGCCAAGTGCAAGTGTTAACCTTGATCGCATGCATATTTCTAACACTTGATTTTCGAGATGGAAGGAGAGATGCTCGACCACGACCTTTGATCATTGAATGATCGAAATTTCATATGGAAGAAAACATTCGAAGAAGAACTATTTTAACGCTTTCTCAAGGTCACATAACATGCTCTAAGTAAAGTATTTCTCAAATGATTGGCATTCTGCGGATGGGGTAGCTTCTTCCCGTTCATGGCCTTGAGGTGATATGACCCCAACCTATGACTACATACGGTCCCTGCCATTGAGGGTCGAGTTTCCATTCTCCTTGCCTTGTTGTTCCTGTATCCTTTATCACTAAATCTCCAGTCTAGAATGACCTGGGCTTGACTTTCTTTTTGAAGTAATACTCAACCTTTCTTTTGTAAGCCACGACTCTAATTTTCGCCTCCTCTCTTCCCCTATCACTCACTTCCTTAATATAATGTTGAACCCTGTGATGTGGCACCCTCGCTCCTCGATGAAGGTTTTGGCAAGGATATGCGGTGCCAGGGCTGCCAACTGGTCGAAAACAACTCAAATATTACTTGGGACTAAGCGTGTATTATCCCGTTCAGCACATGCTAAGTGAAATGTATTGCAACGGAATAAGTAAAGGGATTAGTCAGAGACTAATACTAAATGTACCAAAGGTTTGTACCAATAAGAAAATTCACCCTTAATAGTAATATCCATATGTCATCTTCTTTTCTTACCAAATAATATTATACACTATCACCTGTTCATCACTTACATCAAAATGCAATGAATGATACATGATTTGTTGCCTAACTAAAATTAACGTATTAACAATTACAAATATCTACTAACCAGAGACAAGCCTTCGTGTCTACACCTCGGCCAACGCTGGTCCTTCCTAGGGAAACTCTTCCTGGGCTAAATCTCATCAAGATCAACTGCTCTGATAAATGAAACTGAAGGTGGGACCACCACAATAAGACTTCTAGAAATTCCAGTAGGTTAAAACCTACGACAGTATAGTATTAATGATAAACAATGGAAATGAATATGCATGCACTGCATCATGTAAATGGATATGTGAAGACATATATTAGTGTACGGCGAGGAATCATCATCCAAACAAAATACATGTATTCATATTCATAGTCATGGCGATGAACCACTCTTAGAATAAATCTCAAGTATATAACATGACGAGGAACCACCCTCTTATCAATTCATATAAAATCCACCATATAACATCATATAAGTACCAATGGGAAGTCACTCCATCCGCCCGACATGGGGTATCACTTTACCCGGTCAACACACACAATGACATCATGCATGATTAACCAGGGGACTCTTTATAGCCATGTTATCAAGTGAGGCCAATATGAAGACGTTACAGCCCTATCATCACGAGGAATCTCTCTACCCGTATGAAACTTGTGATGCCCCCAAACTCCTCTTGGGATTTGACTGAAGCTTCGGGACATACAACACAAGGTACATACCCCTATTAATAATAGTTAAAATGCAATGCACCTATCATACTTCTAACAATATGCAGTAAACATAGCAAATAATGTTTTTTTAACAATTTACACAGTAGCAGAATGCTAATCCCAAAACATAATCGCATTCCATTCATATTCACATAACCAAAAGTCACTTATTCATCCAACCAGTCTATAAACAAAATAACATAGTACTGGAGATAGAACTCCATAGTTACAAACAAAACATAAATCTAATCTGAATGCCAAGCCACTCTCGTGGCTCAGCTAGTAGCTCCAAAATAGCATCCAAAAACTGGAGGATCACTCCATAAGCTCCTTAAGGCTCCTCCTCGGCCTACTCGACATCGTTCAGTTGAGGGTTCGCTACCATTTTGGGTGGAATGGTAGTTAAGACTACCACAGTGAGATTTATAAAGTAATTAAAGCTCCTAAGCTACTAACAATATAAATAAGCATGTGTGACATTAAACATGACATGTATGCTTGATGAACATGAACTTGCTTATGCAAAAATATAACTTAGAAACATCATAACTTATCACGCACATGGCATGCTTGCTTGCGTAAACTTATTTCATGCATTCTTATTAAGAGAATGAGTACTCAAGTAGCTCACACGCCTTCACCATGAGTACCATTTGGATTAAAGCAGATGTACTCCCTTCACCGTAGTACCCAACATCCCATACGCCTTCACCCTAGTACTCAGCAGATTGTATCTCCTTCACCATAATACCATTTAGCTTGATCAATGTTTCATGCTTGAATTAAAAATATTTCATGACAGACTCATATACTTCATGACATGTATTTGTGCTATGTGATAAATATTCATGATCGATGCTTATAATGACATAGCATGGCATAACATTGTGAATAGGACAATCATAACATCATAATATCATTGCATGGCATAAACTTCGTAATCACAACAATCAAATAATTAAAATAACATGGCACGGCATAGACATTATAACCATAACAATCATATAGTTAAAACAACATGGTGTGGCATAAATATTATAACCATAACATTCACATAATTAAAATAACATGGCATGACATAAACATTTCAAATAAAACAAACATAAATTATAACATAAAACTACTTGCATGAATCTTACCATTTCCACATACAAAAATATACTACATTTACAAATATCTGTGCGTAACGAAACCGTAGCGTCGGTTGAAATGAGAGATGTTCTAGGATTAGAAAGTCTCTCTTAACCTCATAAAAACAGAATTTACTAACTGATAGCTTAATTTTACAAATTACCCCTTAAATCTTTAGAACTTACAAATTAGCTGCTAAACTTTTGAAAATTACAAACGGACCTCAAAACTTACCAAAATTTACATATCTCATGTAAATTTCATTTTATTCGAATCTACAGAAAATCAAAGCGACTACAAGAACTCCACTAGGCTGAACCTGACATAGGCTAGAAATCATGTTTTGCTTGCTATTTTTCCCTTAAACACATCGTCATGCCTAATCCGAATTTAAAACCTCATAAATATAAAATCTCTAGTTCTAGTATCATTCCAAGACACTAAATCAAGCATGTTTCAAAACCCTAATCTTGCTATTTCAACGAATCACCCAAAATATCAAGATTAGGTCAAACCAAACCTAATCTTGGGGTCTTTGGCCTTCCTCTTGCGATTTAACACCCAGGACTCCAAAAGCTTACAAATCTTGACTTATAACATGTTAATCACTCAATCCTAATTGATAACATCCATGACTAAGCAGCAAAACTTAACATGTAAAAATCGTCTTGCACAAAAACATAGAACTCGAAACTTATACATGCATTGGCTTGAACAAAGTGACTATATCCTTGATTTGCATGTACAAAATCTTGAAATAACACATACATATACCTCATATTCAAGTCCTCTTTTGATCTAATCACCATATTCAACATATCTTAGCAAATAATAATATCCAAAAAATCCTTAATTGAAGATCCTTCAAACTTAGCATAAAACATACCTCTTTCATGTTTATAATAATTCCAACAAAGACCTTAGTCCTAAAGCTTCAAAAATACAACTTAATCCAGGAGTAAGATTTTAAAAATAAGAGTTTAAAAATAAAAACCAAGGATTTATGTTTCTAAGGCTAAAATAACAAACTTAAGCAAACAACTCCTTGCTTAATGGATTCCGTTTCTAACACTTAGAGAAACATGCAAAACTATTTCATTTAAAACCTCATATGCCATAAATCCAACCAAAAACTTGTTTAAATATCAAAGCACTATACCATGGAACCGATAATTTAAGAGTTACTCAACATATCACCAACAACTTCCAATGCATACCAAAAATACTCAAACTAGGAATCTCTTCATTAAAACATCATCAACCAACCTTCCAACTTTGAATAAAATATACCAATATACTACCCACAAACTCAAGACTCAAACATAAAAAATATAAGAGATTGAAGTTATAAATAAGTACTCACAAGCTTGAATGTTCAAGAAAAACACTTAGCACAAAACTCTCTCTCAAAACCCCACTCGGTTTGCTCCCTAGAAAAGAAAGTGTGAAAAGCTCAAGTGTGGGAAATGAAGGGAGGGCATGGGACTAAAGGGGATGAGCTGAGGGCTGACTTGGAGTGGGTGGGAGGCATGGAAATTTATTGGAAGGCTTGCTTGAGTGGTTGGACAAAATCCATGGTGCGTGAAACGTGAAGCTTGACTGATTGAGTGGTAATGGGAGTGGGTGGCTTGCTTAGGTGTGATGGCCACTATTTGGGTTGACATTAAGGCACCAATTTGTTCATGAGGGTGGTCAATCAAGGGAGTTTTGCATGTGGGAAAAGCCATGTGATTGGAGGCCATTCGTTTGGAGCAAAAGTCCTCATACCTAATTGCCTCTCTTTGGGGTTTAGTTAGGGTTTCGTTTTGGGTTTCAAGTTCAAACTCAAATGGGGTTGGTCAATGAAAAGTACCAAGGTGCAAGGGAGTGATGATGGTGTAAGAGAAAGCACTTGAGGTGTGATGGTTGCTTGTGGAATTGGTTTAAACCAATAGGGAAACATAGTCAAAACCAAGTGGCTTGATTTGGGTTTGGGAAGTTTAGGGTTTTGGCTTCCTCAAGAGTTTGGGGTTTCGGTTTCCCTTCAAGAATTTGGGATTTTATTAGGGTTGAAACCCTCTTTGTGGCTGGCCATCTAGTACTTGAGTGGGTGGAATAGTGAAATGTGTAAGAAGGTATGTTGGCTTGGTTGGTTTTCACTCCATTGACCTTACACATTTGTACTCCTCTTGACAAGTGTAAAATGGAATGGAAGGTTGTCATGTTTCCATGTATCCAAAAAGATTTTCTAGTGATTATAGGCTAAGTTGGAGATCCTACGTGGTGAAACACTCAAAACTATTCACCCGTAAAGCTCAAAACTTTTTATTACACCATAAATCCTATATATTCATACAAATCTATTGATACAATTCATTTCGCCAAATTATACTCCTAAGTGCATCAAATAATTCAGAAAGGAAAATTCTTCCCCGTAGCGGATCATAATTCGATTACGCTAACATACTAAAACCTAATCAATTGCTTGCTTCAGGATTTCATGGCACTCTTAGAGTACAAATAAACTTCTTTTATTGAATTTCTTTTGAGTAGTTACAAAACTAGTGGTAGCTTGCCGTAGGAATGGTGTGAGGACTCCTCAACCCGTCCATGATTACAGACACACAGTAAGACTCAATGCTCAGAAATCACATCATAAAATCATGCTATTCGAATTCATTGTCTCAAAATCACACTGTAAAGATAACCAATAAACATAACGAAGAAGAATTTATTTTCACATAAGAAGGAGGTGAGTTACAAAATATGTAAACCATAAACTTACAACATACTTTCAAACATTTACCCCACATTCACAATAGGTCATAGGAGCTAACCTACCTGAATAGTAGTTTGAATATTTCAGTAACACATGTCCTGATCCTCTAGTCACAAGCCTTGATGTCTCTTGCTTTCTTGAAGACTCTAATTGGTAGAGAAAATAAGAACTTTTTGATCTCAAAAGAGAGATTTTGGCTTTTGTCCAATGCCTTTTATACCGCGAGATTGTCAGCCCTAGATCAAATGTCTATCTAACTACAGATTTGCTTGAATGAGAATGGCAGAGGCCGAGTGACTGATGGGGACATGGCATGCATGTCGATGCAGTTTACCTTGGGTCTAATTTGTCTTTTCATAATGAGGGTCTCTAATAGGGCACTGGACCATACACATGAGTTTAGACGATATGGCCTGCGGGTCTGTAATATTTTTTTTTTTTTGTAGGCTCACTACAGATGTGACATCTCTTATGGAGTATGGGCCTATTGCCTTCTGAGCACCTCCATGTTATTTCGAAGCGCTCCCACTTGTCCTTGCCTTTTGATCGCCCCGGTACTATTAGTACATCATTTGCTCTCCTGGCATAGGGCAAAAAGTCCTATTGCCCGATGATGAACCGTGTTAGCCAGGCTTTCTACATAGTGTTGCTTACCCTTCTCCTGGACTAGCTGCGCTATGCTTGCTTGGCTATCTCCTTGTCGCCCACCTTTCTTCCTCGAGAGGGGTCTCTTACCTTGCTTCGAAGTGGTCCTCACATGTGACTTGGTACGCCAATTTCTACGGGTTTTACTGCTTTGCTCCCATATGTCGTTGCTAATAAAGTTTCGCCATTTGGGTTTTTAACTGTCATCTTGTACGCCCATAGGACTCCTAAGAGTTCTTCGGCTCATGTTCCCTTTTTGTTTTCCAACTTTTTTTTTATCATGCTGAACACAGTCTTATTGGTCACTCCAACATATCCATTGACTTAGAGTACTTGAATTTTATTCCTATCTCCACACACCAGCTGCGATAATGATCGTAGTCGAATTATTCCTCATTATCAAAAATCATAGCCAGAGGTATGCCAAACCAGGATACCACAACCATCCAAAGAAACTCGATGATGGTGCTAACTGTAATTGTTGTCAACGCTTCTGCTTCTACCCACTTTGTGAAGTACTTCACTACAATGACTTAATTTGACTCATTTGTCCGACGGCATCGGTCCCATGATTTCGACTCTCCATTGTGAAAGGGCCATGGTGTGGCGATCGATGTTAACTCTTCAGGAGGTTTGTGAGGTATGGATGCGTGTAACTGGCATTCCGTGCATTTTCTAACAAACTCTTCTACGTCCTTCAATGCAGATAGCCAATAATACCCTACCCTTAGTACCTTTCCCGCTAGAGCACTCCCTCCAATGGTTTCTACATACTCCCTTATGTATTTCTACCATCACATATTGCTCTTCTTCTAAAGAAATGCATCTCAAGAGCGGGTCGGAGAAGCCTCGCTTAAACACTCATTCCATGAGGGTGAACCTAGTTGTCATGTTTTTCGCTTTCCTCATCTCCTACTTTTCATTAGGAAGTTCTCCGATGATTAGGTATTTTATCATTTCATGCGCCCATTTGGGGGCTCCTAGTCTCAACTTTGATACTTCAAGCCCAACCGAGGGAACCTCAAATACCTTGGTTACTAAATCCCATGATGGAAGCAAGTCACCCATGCTTGAAAAGTCCTTTGTTTTCATCCTTTACTTGCCCGACACAGGATGAAAAGTCCTTTGTTACACCTTGAGAAGAGATGCTTCTAACAGGCTTTCTATATGGTGCCACTCACCCTTCTGTTGGACTAGCTATACTTTATAGACCTCTCATCCTCATTTTTCACCAAACCAATGAGGAAAGATCATATTTACCTTCCATTTGTCGAGGAAAGGCTCTCTTCTTCGCCTTCCTTTTGCCCTCGGAAGGTGGCTGCCCTTTTACGCCGACAAGATCCCCATAACCATGGTTGTAGAAGTTTGATCGGATGGGTGGCGGATTTGAAACTGGAGTCCAGAGCAGGGAGAGGGGATGACGCCCCCAGATTCCTCATGGGATCGGATGAACTCTGAATTGTCGGGACATGCAATACAAGGTTATCTGCCCTCGTTCATGACAATTAAATATGTAATGTACCTAGCATGTATCTAGCAATATGCAATATTCACAGTAGATAATTTTCTTTTTCTTTGAGCAATGCATCAAGTACTAGAATGCTAATCCCAAACTATTCACATATACCGAATTCACATAAACCATTTAGAGAAGTACTTAATACAGATTATACTATCTTAGTCCTTATCCTATACTTTTCGAAAGTTCTATGATTTCCTTCAAAATTCCTGGATATCCTTATCTAGTAGTATAGTAATATTCATGTAGCAGCTTATCGATTGGAAGCGATCGCCTATAGTAAAATCAGTACTACTCGGTTCTGGCCATGCCAACCTTAGCCTGGTCTAGTTTGGTTCCATCGATCTCTGTCATAGTACCTCGGAATGGGAATTGAGATTACCACGGTAAGATTTGATTACAAATCTTAGTAAGTTAACTAACAACTTAAACTGACAGTTTAAAGATGCATGCATGATAGTAAAAGCATGAATGCAAAACATGATCATAAATAAGTCTAATGTGACTTGAAAAATAATATGACATGTACTGACATGACTTGAATTGACATGAAAAGGGTTGAACTAACGTGAAATAAACATGACATAGAGCTGAATGTGAAACTGAGCATGAATTGAACTTGAACTGAATGTGGACTAAACTGAGACTAAACATGAACTGAACTTGAACTAAACATGAACTAATTGAAATTGAATATGAACTGAACCGAACATTAAATAATATGAACGAAATACATGAATTTGGAATCTTGTTCATTAATTAAGCATGATTAATAAAAGTGAAATGTGGGTGCTACATTGGTCCCCTTGAGCCTTGTGTCCCTTCTGATTACCACATCACAACACATGTATCTACACCAGTTGTGAGTACGTTAACATACCTATCAGTTCACAAGTATCTGCACTTACTATGGAAAACGTAATGTACGTATCCCGTGTTAGGTATTTGCACTAGCATGAATACATATAACATGAAATTGAAAGTATGGGAAGCACCATTGGCGTTAGTGCTTGGCTTTGCTCCAATGACCATTTAATTAGGCCCCATTTGAAGCTTGTTGATCTTTACCTTGTCAATCCAGGAAATTTCACACTAGTTTAGAGACTCTAGCGTGAACAAATGAGTTCTATTAGGATATTAGTACATCTTAGCACTTAGGGTCATGATAAATAAAAAAGGCTAGACTGATGTGGTAATACTGTTTTCGAGATGCACAAATTGTACTCGAGACATACGTTACATGAAACAAAAGGACAAACAACCTGACGTAACGTAATGTGACATGTACGTGAGATGCATGACATGACATGACATAACATGAAATAGATAAACATTTCGTGACATGACATAACATGTAATAGACAAACATTTCATGAAATGGCATAACATGTAATAGACGAACGTTTTGTGACATGGAATGACGTGTAACAGATAAACATTGCATGACAGAATATAATGTGTAACAAATAAACATTGAGTGACAAAATATAAGGTGAAACAGATAAACATTGCATGACAAAATATAATATGTAACAAACATACATGTAGTGACATGTCATAGCATGACATATATGATAACATAAGTACATAAATAATAGTTCCATTAATAACATATATACACAATAATCTAATAGTAAGTTAAAAGTTAACTTACAGTGATCGTCGCGATATGGAGAAAATGCATGAAACACGAGAAACTGCAAGTAGGGATTTCCAAATGTTAGAAACTCATTACTAAAACTTTAGAAACATAAAAACATTATCTTAGAGTAAAATGACCATGTAGGAAAACCCTCTACATTGTAGAAAAATGACCATTTTAACCGTAACTTAAGGATTTTATCCTAACTTCAAAATGCACCAAAATTTACATTCCTCGTGTAAATTTTGTCCTAAATCCAAATATTTACTAGAAAAACTTAAAACGCATCACAACTATTCTAAACAGGCTTAGGTTGAAACTTTCAAAGGCAAAAGCACTTTGAATTTTGTTGAAATTCTATTAACCTCATTCCTCATGCTTAAAATCGAAATATTACAACATAGATTAGCACATCCTTTATTTAAAAAACATACAAGAATAGTAATAATAATAAAAAAAACCCACATTATAAAAATCACAAGTCTTTTTAAAATAAAACTCCAAGCTTTAACTAAAAACATAACATTAGATTCTTAAGGTTTTGCCTCTTTTTAAAACTTCTCCAAGAACTCTAAAAGTTCAAAAATACAATGTATAGTTCCAATATATTCATAACATACTCCTAAGAACTAACATGCTTTGAATTATCAAGTAAAAATCACAAAAGTTACAAAAATCCATTTCTAAACTTTCGGCTTCAACATTTTCTCACAAACCGATTTCCTCAAGGTTTGGTTTTGACCAAACCACTTGATCTAAAAAATTTCGTGAAAATAATCATAAACCAACTACATTATATGGCTTAAAATCATATCCGAGAGTAGATTCAAGCATTACAATCAAGATCACATGGCCAAACTGAACCTTTTCATGTATAAAAAATCATATATTCGAAACCAACACCAAAAACCCTTAAAATAATATAACGTGTAGATCAAAGTCTTAGAATCATCATATAAAAATATTAAAGCCATTGGATCATCTTTTCTCATCAAAAGATTCAAGCTTACATAAAACAAAAACTGTTTTACTTCTTCTAGTTTTCAACCTTTTTTATCTGAGTAAAACTTTCATCAAAAACTTATAACATGCAACGAATCCTCATCAAGCTTTCATATAAACATGTTTACTACACTCCATAAAAAAAATAAAAATAAGACCAATATCTTTTCAGTAGCTTGGTCAAAAACACCAAAATATCAAGCATTGTCAACTTTACAGTTTAGAATGACATTTTCATGCTTAACACAACTTTTGACCGATCAAATGACCATGAAAATCAACATAAAATATATCCACAGAAACTAGAATCAAAGAGGAAATACTTATGAAGGCTTCAAAAATGGAGAGCAAAGTAACTCAGGAAAACTGTCTGAGAAGACCTTAAGGTTTCTCTCTAAGAAAAGTGTGGGAAAGGGATGAAATGAAAGGGAATGAACTTGGACGCCTTCTTAAACAATTGAGAGGTGATGAGAGGGCTGTGAATGACACTTGAGTGATGTTTGTGTCCGCCAAAACAAGGGGCAAAACTAGCCCATGGCTTTGGCCTTCACATCAAATACAAATCGGGGTTGCTTTGGGTAGTGTTTGGTCAGCCATGGCAAGGAGAAAATTCCTCCACAAGCCTTGCAAAGGTGGCTCAATTTCATGGGACTAAACCGAATAGGCCTCAATTTGGGGTTTAAAAAGGGTTTGGCTAGGGTTTGGGTTGCTATAAAGCCCAAATCTAATTTTTCTTAGCCCAATAAAATTTTTAAGGTTTAAAAGATTAGATTTTGATATCATAGCATGAATTTGAGTGGTTAACAGCATGTAAAAGTGATTTAATCAAGTAATTAAATATTAAGTTAAAACTGGGTTCATTTAGGGTTTGAAGGCAAATTTTGGAGTTTGGGGAAACGATTTAGCGTTTCAGCTTCAACCAAACTTTTGGGGTTTCAAATGGATTCCAAGTATTTGGAATTTCAATAAGATTGAAACCCTTTTTGGTTTGGCACAAATTGAATGGTTGGATGGAATATAGTTTTTCTTAGGTGGCATGATCACAAAGCTTACTTTCCTTCACTTTTTCTATCTCATGGTACCTCTTGAGCCAAGTGTCCAATATTATTCATCAAGTGTGGATAAGATCTTGCCAAGTGTCCAAATAAAACTTCCCTAATTTAATTTGGATATTTCACACTGTGATTTTGAAAACACTGCTCTTAGGTGCTACTATCGTGGTTACTATTCACTCTAAAAAAGTAAAAAATAAACTTGCATTGTAAAATCTAAAATAATCACAATAACCTTAGAGTAAAAATCGTTTATTAAAATTTGACTCCGAAGTACCTTGAATAATCAAAACGTATTTTCGAACAAGTGTTTTGTTTGGAAATCGGAAATTGTTTGATTGCGCAAAAAAATCCTAGATATTCCTCTGAGTCCAATGGCCCAGACCGTATCTCATTCTGACACTTATGGGTATCTCAAATAAATAAATCGTGATTCTGACACCATAGGGAGTGGTAACACTAACTATGCTGACAAACTAAAACTTACGCGATTAATCGATTTGTGAAAACTTTTGGAGTTTTCATGAGATTCCTAAAGTCTAAATAAATTCATCTGTTGAATTTTTGTCTGGTTGTTACGGTGGATGTGGTATCTTCTTGTTGTATTACACAAATAAGGTCTGGCAATTGGATGAAGTTTTCTGTAAAGTCGTTACAAATTTATTTAAATGTTTGGAATACCTTGTGGCTTTGCTATGTTTGATCTATTAGTTCCATGATCTTCTAGATGCATGCAAGAATTTCTTGCATGTCTTTGTAATTTGATAGCAAAGCGACCGGTATCTCTCCGATACCAATTGTAACACACCCAGATGTAAAAAAGTGTAATGGACCCAATATATCAACTAAACTAGTGGAAAGGAAGAAATAAGAAGATAATAAGAAGGTGTAAAGAATTAGGAAGGAAGAGAGAGACTGAGAGAATTAGAGAGGATTGTAGAAGATTGAGATCGAGAGAGAGATAAGTTTGCATGAATAACATTTGCATTTCCTCCTTCATTGAATATGTTTTTATAGTTACTGCATGTGCAAAACGACATCTTTTACAATTGTATCAAAACGCACGTTTCACTTATTCACTTATCAACTAAACGATCATGTCGTGCTTACCACTTTTATTTACATACAAACGACACTTGCACTAGACTTGCTAACTGAATTAACTAACATCTATATTAAGAGCTGTCTTCATGGTTCTGTTTCTCCCAACATTTGCATATTGCAGCCCTTTACACACCCCTCCCCTTTAAAGCACCTTGCCCACAAGGTGAGGATAATGCTATTTGAGTTGCCAGTATGGTTCCCACGTGGCCTGGTCGAGAGTAGTTCCTTGCCACAGCACCAAAACTTCAACTAATGGTCGATTGTGCTGCTTCCTGGTTCGTCTTTGTAGAATATCTTGAGGCTCAGGTACCAATTCTCCAAAACTATCAACTGGAGGTAAGGTTGAGAGGGGGGATACCTGCTGTCCAACTTTTTTCTTTAAACAAGAGACATGGAATACTGGGATGTAGGTGAGATTGTGGTGGTAATTGCAATCTGTAAGCAACCTAACCAATTTTGTCCAAAACTTGAAAAGGCCCATAAAATTTTAGAGATAGCTTCATATTCTTTCTGACTGCTAAGGATTTTTGTCTATATAGTTGAAGGCGTAGAAATACCCAATCCCCTATAGCAAAGGATCTCTCAGTATGTCTTTTATCAAATTGAGTCTTCATTCTGTCTTGAGCCAGTACTAAATTACTTCTCAGGGTGTCTAAGATCTGTTCTCGGGTTCTGAAAATCTCTTCCACAGCTTCATTAGATGATAGGCCTGGAATATAGTCTTGTAGCTTGGTTGGTGGCACTCCATAAATAGCCTCATATGGGGTGAGTTTGGTTGAGGCATGGAAGGTGGTATTATACCACCATTCAGCCAAGGGCAACCACTCAACCCATTGTCTTGGTTTGTCTCCTGAAAAACACCTCAGGAAATGTTCTAAACATTTATTGACAGCCTCAGTTGGACCATCACTCTGAGGATGGTAAGCTGAAGAATATGAGAGGTTCACAGCTTGGAGTTTGAAAAATTCTCTCCAAAAAGAACTTGTAAATGTAGAACCTCTCTCCGAGACAATGCTTTTAGGCATTCCATGAAGTCTAAAAATATTATTCATGAAAACAGACGCTACTTTAGCTGAAGTAAAGGGATGCTTCAAGGCCAAGAAATGAGCATACTTGGATAATCGATCTACAACCACCATGATCACTGAGTAGCCTTTAGAGGAAGGCAATCCCTCTATAAAATCCATGGAAATGTCTGTCCAAATTTGTTGAGGAATTGATAAGGGTTGTAGCAACCCAACTGGAAGGACAGTTTCACTTTTGTTTCTTTGACAGATCTCACATTTCTTAATAAATCTTCTTATCTCAGATTTCATGCCTGGCCAATAAAAATCACTTCTAGCTCGATGTAATGACTTGTGAAATCCTGAATGACTAGCATTAGGACTTGCATGAATGAAGTGCAAGATTTTCAGTTTTAACTCAGCACAATCAGGGATGTAAATCCTTCCCTTTCTAAATAAAACCCCTCCTTTCCAAGAATAACTCACATTGGAGGAGGAAGTCTGCTGTATTTGAGGAAGTTGCTGTACCATTTGGTCAGTCGTATAAGCTTTCTTGATGTCTTCTAACCAAACTGGGTTGGGAACAGTTATGGTGAGTAACATTGAGTCTTCTTCAGTTGCACCTTGCCTGGATAATGCATCAGCAACCTTATTATCCACACCTTTCTTGTACTCGACAGAAAAGTCATAACCAAGCAACTTTGACAGCCACTTTTGTTGAGCAGGAGTGCCAATCTTTTGCTCCAATAAATACTTCAAGCTGTGATGATTAGTCTTCACAATGAAGGAGCCTCCAAGCAAATAAGGTCTCCATTTCTTGACTGCCACTACTAATGCCAGGAATTCTTTTTCATAGGTTGACAGCATCAAGTGTCTACCTTTCAAAGCTTGGCTTAAGAAGGCTAATGGCCTTTGGTCCTGCATTAACACAGCTCCTACACCACTAGCACACGCATCACATTCAATTATAAATGGTTTAGAAAAATCAGGTAAGGATAAAACAGGAGGTTGAGTTACAGCTTGTTTAAGGTGTTCAAAGGCAGTGGTTGCTTCAACAGTCCACTTAAAGGCTTCCTTTTTCAACAAGGCCGTGAGTGGGGCAGCTATGATGGCATAATGCTGGATGAATTTCCTGTAGTAGCCAGTCAAGCCAAGAAAACCCCTCAAAGCTTTCACAGTTTTTTGTATTGGCCATTGTAGCATTGAGTCCAGCTTTTTCTGATCTGCTCTGACTCTTTCCTTGGAAATGAGGTGCCCTAGATACTCGATCTCAATAGAAGCAAAGTGACACTTTGATTGTTTTGCATACAACTTATGGCTCTCCAAGGTATGTAAAACAGAAGCTAAGTGGCCCAAATGAGACTGAAAATCTCGACTGTAAATCAGTATATCATCAAAAAACACAATGACAAATTTTCTCAAAAAGTGCCTAAAAACATCATTCATGAGGCCTTGAAATGTGGAGGGTGCATTAGTGAGTCCAAAGGGCATTACAAGGAACTCATAATGACCCTCATGTGTTCTAAAAGCTGTTTTTAGGATGTCTTCTTCCTTCATTCTAATCTGATGGTAGCCTGATCTAAGATCAATCTTAGAAAAGACACTTGCTTCAAAAAGTTCATCTAATAATTCATCTACCACTGGTATAGGATACTTGGTTTTAACTGTTGCCTCATTGAGTACCCTATAATCTATACACATATGCCAAGAACCATCCCCTTTTCTTACCAAAAGTACAGGTGAAGAAAAGGGGGATTGACTGGGTCTTATAACACCTGACTGTAGTAGTTCTGTGACTATTTTTTCAATTTCAGTCTTTTGATAAAGGGGTATCGATAGGGTCTTACACTCACTGGTGTTGTGCCTTGTTTTAATATAATTTGATGGTCATGAGACCTTGGAGGAGGAAGGCCTTTTGGTTCATCAAAAACCTTTTTGAATCTGGCCAGTAAGTCTAAAATATCCTGAGGTAGCTCAGTTGGTATCTCATGAGGCTGAATAGGTGTAATTTGCAAAAAGAGACCCTTAGAGTTTATTAAGGAAAGTGTAGCAATTTCAATGTCATCAATTAAATTGTGAGAAGTAGAAACTAACCCTGTTAAGGAAGTGAGGTTGTTCTTATAAGTAAACTGCATGTAAAGCTTAGCAAAATCCCATAAAATGGGACCTAAAGACAGCAGCCAATGGATTCCCAAAACGACATCACATCCACCCAGTTCCAAAAGCAGCAGTTCAGTTTCAAAGGTTGTGCCCTGAATGTGTAGATCCATTCCTTCACACCTGCCCACACTATGGATCATGTCACCATTTGCAATTCGGACTGGCATAGGACTAGAATCTTGAATTAGCAATCCACATTTCTTTGCTACTGTAGTATCCACAAAGTTGTGGGTACTGCCAGTATCTATTAGAATGGTGACCCTTCTCTTCTTTAACTGACCAAAAACCTTCATTGTTTTTAAGCTAGGTGTTCCAACAATAGCTTGCACAGAGATGGATGCAATTCTAGCCGTATCTTGCATATCTTTATCATCTATAGTGAACTGCTAGTCAGAATCATCCTCTGTATCCAATGGTTCTAGCTAAGACAAATCCATGGTTTCCAAGACATACAATCTTGGTTTAGAACATTTATTGGCCTTGCTGCCATTTTTCATCACAAAAGAAGCAAAGTCCTTTTTTCCTACAATCTTGCATCTGGGTGTCTGATAATCTTTGATAAGAAAGTTTAGGGGTAAATTGCCCCTTGGATGGGAGAGGGCCCAAAATTGAAGGAGTCTGAATTGGTCTCTATGAAGGAACTGATGAGTCAAAGAATTTGGTGCTCCAGGATTGTCGTGTACTAACATATTGCTCTTGAATCTTTGCAAGCCCAAATGCATCATTTAAACTTTTGGGACTTAACATCCTCACGGGCAGCCTAACTTCATCCCTCAAGTCACTTAAAAAGCAGCTCAATTTATTTTTTTCAGAAATGCCTCTTACTCTATTTGAGATTAACTCAAATTCTGTTTTATAAGTTGTAATAGATCCCACTTGCTTTAATCGTGTAAGTGATTCCATAGGATCATCATAGGGAGATGAGCCGAAACGTACTTGAATTGCTTGGGTCAGATCCTCCCAAGAATGAAATACTCCTGCTTCACTGGCATCTTGAAATCATACCAATGCTTCATCATCCATATGAAAGGAGGCAATAAAGATCCTTTGCCTTGGTGGCACTTGATGGTAGAGAAAGTATTGATTGGCCCAATATACCCAAGCCGAAGGATCTTTACCAGAAAATCTTGGAAACTCAATCTTGATGCCCCTCAAATTTGTTCTACCAACTAGTTCTCGAAAGGGAACCTCATCCCCACTGCCGTGTGTGTCATGGTTTCTGTCAACATTGTGCATGCCACTAACGTTTTTTGGAACCTCATCATGACCCACTGAACCATTAAGGGAAATCTTGGAAATCTGTTGCAAAATTTCTATAAACCGGTGATCTTGTTTCTCTCTATCAAGTCTTGCCGTTTCTTGTTGTTGAACCAAGATAGCTATGGTGTCCTCGATTTGCGTTTGTTGACGATCGTGTTGCTGTTTAAGTTGGTTCAATGATTCGACCACCTGAGCATAAGATCGTGTGCCTTCTGCCATGGCTCTGGATACCAAATGTAATGGACCCAATATATCAACTAAACTAGTGGAAAGGAAGAAGTAAGAAGATAATAAGAAGATGTAAAGAATTAGGAAGGAAGAGAGAGACTGAGAGAATTAGAGAGGATTGAAGAAGATTGAGATCGAGAGAGAGATAAGTTTGCATGAATAACATCTGCGTTTCTTCCTTCATTGAATATGTTTTTATAGTTACTGCATGTGCAAAACGACATCGTTTACAATTGTATCAAAATGCACGTTTCACTTATTCACTTATCAACTAAACGACCATGTCGTGCTTACCACTTTTATTTACATACAAACGACACTTGCACTAGACTTGCTAACAGAATTAACTAACATCTATATTAAGAGTTGTCTTCATGGTTCTGTTTCTCTCAACATCTGCATATTGCAGCCTTTACACAAAGAAATCACAAAGAAGAAAAGAGATGGAGAGATAAAAAATGAAAAAAGTTCTATTACATTCCATATTCCCTTCCAATAGTCTCCTCCAGTGCATATACGTTCAAGCGTCCTTGATAGGAGTAGACAACTTAGGCCGTGGGCCAGTTCTAATAACAAAAGCACATAATATATGTCCAAAGCACACGTCCAAACAAAAACCAAGCCAACATTGAGGTTGATAAATGTTCTAACTATAAGTTGCATGATTTTTTTTAAGAAAAAAAACATTACATGTACTCCCTTAAATTACTATTTATTTTTCAGCATGACAACTGAACTATCAAAATTATCATTTAACCCGACGATTTGAAATTCTTATCTTTCAGACGTGACCACTGAAGCCAACATGCAGCTCGAGTGATTGATCCACCGAAAAGATAACTGTTATTTGTGGCTAAATTAAGTTTCCTCAAATCAAGTAATATTATATTTTCGAGTGAGAAACCTCTTGCGTCGGCCTTCCCAACTTAATGTATGTTGTGGACCTGTGGTCCATTCTCACTTTTGCTATAAAAGAAAGAGAAATTCTAAATATAAGCTCCACATTCCTATACACCACTTAAAAGTATGTAATTTTATATTTTTATCCTTATATTTTATGAAATATGAAATATGAAGTATGAGGATAAAAAAGTAAAATCATATGTTTTTAAATAATGTACAGAGTGTAGAACTTCTGTATAGCACGACTTAAGAAAACAAATATTATTGATGGTGTTTGGTTACGAGCATAGTACAGAGGGATTTAATACCAAGACTTGTAATCTTGTGTAGACTGAGAAGTTGGAGAATGAAATGGGGAGAGTGAGATAGGTTTTCATGTTTTTGTCTATGAAAATCATGACCTCACATTCCATACCAGTTTTTTAACATCTCACTCATTCCCTCTTTGATGCCAAGAAAAAATAATTACCAGATGTAATATAAAAGCCAAGTTACAGTAGTGGAGTTTCAGGCTGAAACAAATTTAATGAGCTTTTAATATGCAGCAAGTGTGGCTTATTCTGTGACAGAAAAAAATTGAAAAAAAAAATATAGGAATCTAGAAAAGAGGTTTTAGCAAGATCTTATCTGATGAAATACTTGAAACTTGTAAAGAATTAATGAAATGGTATCCAGAAACTTGTGTGTATACATGGTAGGAAACATCTTTACTGGGAACCATCATCACCAGGAGGGAAAAATTTAGTTAGAGATCAAACCCACCAAGGCCTCATGCTCTTGGTTGCTTCCCATCCACCATGGCTGGAATCCGACGACACGGCGGTTGCTCTCTTCTTCAACTGGAGCAGGAAGATTAAGATCAAGAAAGTCCCGAATTTCGGGAACTGGTTTCTGTATTAGAATGGTAGGATTGTGTCTAGCCTCAGAACCACGACCCAAGTGGGATCTTTTGTGACCTCCCAAGGCTTGGCCAGATGGAAAAACCTTGAGGCAAATTGGACACTCATGCCCCTTATTTTTCGAGGACCATTTACCTGTCTCACTCTTTTCATCACAGCCAATAGCTCTTTTTTCTTGGTCAATGGGACTCTCATTGTTGCATGATTTGACGAGCTTACTATCAGTTGTAGAGTCAGGAGAGAGTTCAGTTTCGATGCTATTTTCACAGCTCTCAATTCTTGAAGCAAAGCAGCCTTTGATCTTTTTATGGCTAGCTCTATGCCCTCCAAGAGCTTGGTATGAGTGAAAGATTTTGTTGCAAGTAGTGCACTCAAAAACTTTGCTCCTCTTATGGGAATTCTTGCAGATTTCAGACTCTAAAGAATTAATAGTCAAACTTTTCAAGGACTTTGACCTCAATTCAGGATCATAGGAATTGTGGAACTTTCTCTTGCTTGAGTTATGCTTGATGGAAGCCAATTGAGCTTTACTTGATGCAGTCTCCTTGGAGAAATTCTTACCCAATTCAACTTCAGAATCCTCAAATCCAAGTTGATCATCGACCCGAGAACTCTTTTTTCTCATATCATCATTGAAAAATCCATCATTGGAAGTTTCACCTCTATTTCTACTAGACCGACTTTTTGAGATGCCATAAGCACAAAATTCTGACTGTGTCCCTTTAAGATCCTCAGAATCCAAATTACCAGGCTCCAACTTATTATCACTAATTTTCTTCACTTTCACAGTTTCAATACCATTACAGACAGAAATCATGGCCTTAGTCTTAGAAATTCGTTGAGTTTGAAAAGCTCCTTGGGCTTCCAAGTAGACAGAATTATTATCAGAAGATTCAGCAGCAGAATTCAAACAACCCCAATGACCCACATCCCTAGAAAGCATCATTAAGCACATAGCAACCTCCTCTTGTTCTTCCTCAATCTCAGAAGCAGAAGAGGAAGGATTAGCAAAAGAGAAAAAAGAAGAGGTTGAAGAGGCCATGTACCTTGTCTTTCTATCCAATCTCCTTCTTCGATTATTGTCAGATTCACTGTAAATGACCACCTTCTGGTTAGCATTGGTCAATGATGCTTGATCCTCCAATAGCTTGTCATGAGGTGATGTCTCTTCACCTGAATCTGCGAGTCTCCTAGTCTTTTTTGGGTTCTCTCTGAGGCCATAACCAGTTTGAGTTCCAGGTTCCAAAAACACGTCAGAGTCCTTAGTCTGGTTTCTCCCACTGTTGAAAGATGAGAACTTTATTCTGCTGATTTTTTCATCTGTTTCAACTGAATTAATGGTCAAATGAGACCTCATATGACCTCCCAAAGATCTACCACAAGGGAACCTCTTGCTGCAGAACTTGCATACATGTACTAATGCTCGACTTTCTTCCATTGAAGGAATAATACACAGATCAGAGTGACAAAGGAAGCTTAGATTATATATGATTTGGAATTACAATACTGAAAGGCCAAAATTATAAACAGAGGAAGAAGGAAAAGAGAACAGCTGGCCCAACTCAGAAACTTAGGCTGGAATCTCAAATCTGGCTAGAAAATTGTGTTAGATCATGGTTTCTAATTGCTTGCGGGACTAATCAGCGAAGAACCCATCTAAGACTTCAACAGAATTGCGGGCAGAAATCAAGATCTGATGCAGAAGAAAAGGAGGATAGGAGAGGCCAAGTAAATGAGTAATAGCTAGATTCTCTCAGTGGTACCTCATTCTTGAAGGGAAAAAAAAATAAAAATAAAATCAAACTTGAAGAAGGTGAGGGGTCTGTTACCTTTGTTGCTAAAAAAGGAGATGAACAAGCCAATGAAGACAAATTAAAAAAAGACTGGAATGAGCGAGCGAGCGCTTGTTTCTCTTTTGTCTCGCTACTCTCTCTGTATCTCTGGAATTGACTATATTTGGAGGAGATATCCATGCATGGAAGCAAAGATAAAAGAGAGAGAGAAGTAAAGATAGCAGCACGTGTACTCAACCGAGGATCCTAGACCACCACAAATCTAACGGCTTCAGATACGTCCAGGTGAGCATCCCTAAGGAGGAGGAACCCACTAAAAACTAATTCAACTGCTCCTCTCCTTAACTATTCTTTGCTTTGTCTTGCTGTGAAGGAATAGTCTCATCTCTCTCTCTCTCTCTCTCTCTCTCATACACACACGCAGCTCTCACTTGAAAGGTTCCACTCTTCGGCAGTTACTCTTTTGGACTTTCTCCTTTACATATAAATTGACGAGCTTTGCTACACAACCTCCACCACACTCAATACTCCACACTTTTTTAAATTTTTTAAATTTTTAATATTTTAAAAAATTTTTTTTTTGAGTTTATTCTTTTTAAATTATTTATTCATTATTTATATAATAAATATTTAATAAAAGAAAAAAATAATAAAAATTAAAAATAATGTGGAGTGTGGAGGTTGTATGAATAGTAGGAAGTTGAATAGATTTTTTGTAAATTGATTTTTCACACGAAATAATTGATTTTTCCAAAGAAATAATTGATTTTCCATGTTGGGTCCCCACAAGTTATCCTCAAACCTGTTCCTTCAGTTACCTATACATACAATTATCTAGTCACGTTCTAAGGGTGTTTCCGTAATTTTGAGTGCTTATCGGTCAGTGAAGAAATTGAGAGAAAGCATTTGCACGGTCCGGCCATATAAATCATATTGAATGCACTTTTGTTTGGTTCTTGCTGCAATTTTGATGATTCTTTATTCTCACTTTTTATTTTTATTTTTAATTGATTATTTGTTAGCAGATGAAAATAAATTGTTAAGAACTAATCTAAATAATTTACAATAGAATACAAAAAGAAACAACAGATAAGGGCAAGAATTCATGTTAATCCCCTGATCCATAAACAAACCCTAAATATTTAATTAGCATAAGCTGTCCATCTAGGCTTGTGGGTGCTTTTCTTTAATATTTTTAACTAAAGGATCATGGCAATCTACGTAGTCCATGTTTAACTCACTGTTAAATATAGTATTTTTAAAGTTTGTAAGTCTCGCAAAGTCTGTTTGAAAAAAAAAAAATTAAAGCTCACCATAAAAAAAAATAGACTTTATTTTCTGGATTCATAAATTCATTTCAACTTAACATTACAATTTTTTTAAATTCCAATACAAAATATAATAAACAATTCAACTCTCTCAAATCTCAAAATAATAATAATATTAAAAAATAATATTTTATCATCTCAACTCAATTCATTTCAACATTCAAACGCAGTCTTACACAGCCTAAAACCATACCTATTATTTATCACCAGGATGTTTTTGTAGACAGATCACACGCTTGGACATGCAACCAGCATGGCCGATGTGCGAGTAACGGTTGCCGGCTGGCCTATGTTCATGATTGAAGCCGGCTCCCATCGCACTAACCGCAACGTGAATGTCTTATTAGCAATTTCTAATTGTGCCATTTCTGCCGGCATTTTAGTACAATGTTTAGCTGTAATTAAGTTGTCCATGCGTGATTGGATTGTTACCTTCCCTTTTCTTTTTCTTCTTTTTTCTTTTTCTTTTTGTGATTAATGGATTAGGAGAGAGAAGAGTATCCTTCCATACAAAGTGATTAGAGAGAAAAATGCAAAGGATTGTTGATATTCTTTCTGATTTTCTACTGCCACATGTGCGTATATGCATTTGGTTGTGTGGTGCGCACTATATCTTGTGAGCCAATTATGCTCTTGTTAATTATTGATGAACAACCCCCCATAGGCATTAATATTCACTTGTTCTTTTGTTCAGATTCTAGGTTGGTTGAAGTAGTTGTTGAGCTTTTGGAATTAATGATATCTATCTTTTCAAATAACAAATCGATCTATTCAATACTAAAGTATTGATGTATTGTTAGATACAGTTATATGTTATGTAAATATTATGTATTTTTTTTAAAAAAATATAAGATCTACTATTAAAAAATTAATTTTATTCATGTGAATCTTATATTTACTCATTTAAAAAAAAAAAAAACTTATCATTACAAATATTATTTCGCTTATTCTATTAGTATTAATGCTACTTTTCCTTCTTGATTTTGCTGATATGACTGGGGATGAAAAACAATATAACTCTTGATCTTATCAATATGTATCTTCAATTAGTGAAATATGGTAGCAAATTCCAAAAAAGGAGGAAGAAAATTCTTTCTTATTAGGCAATAGGGCTCCTTTTCCTTTTTTGGGTTTCTTTTTGCCTTTTGTGGAGGTCTCCTTTTCCTCCTAGGGGTGTCTTGTGCTAAACTAATGGGTACAACTGCCGTGGCCCGTGGCAGTGGAAACTTCACTTCAGAGTGAAGAGTGCTGTCCCTTCAAAAGTGATGCTCAAATTGACAAGTACACTGCTTGCAAGGAAAGATTGATCATTCCTTTCTAAAACATCAGGACTTGAAGAGAAGATGCTCTATGTTGCGCTTATTTATATGCTTGCTCAACTTCTGACTCCTCCTTCCTATTCCTCATCATCTACGACAAATTCCCAACATTAATTTGTTTATAACAGCCAGTAAATGTCACATTTTGACTAGCAGATCCACCACTGCTCATTTATCTCAATCGACTGCACTATAGTGTAAATTAGCTCCACTAGGAACTCAAACTATTCATTGGGTAATAAGGAAGTAATTCATAGTTGCAGTTTATACACCGGCAACAAGGAATAAAAAGCAACACCAAAAAAACAATTAGCATGAAGGGCTACTTGATAAAAACTTCCAGAGAGAGAACCTTCAACTTCTCTAAAAAAACTTCCTCATTTCGAAACTAGCTTGAGGGGGGTGGGAGCTTTGGCTCTCCGCCCTTACTTCCTTCCTGCCCTTATTTTTCAATGTGTGTTTTTTTTTTAATGTGTTTTTTTTCAGGTCTAATAAAAGAGGAACACTCTCCGGTGATTCCAATCTCAACAAAATTTTCGTCTTTGTTCTCCTTCTAGATTTATGAGGAAATACACAAAATCCCTGCTACACAAAACTCCTAACCCAACCCACAACCCACAAATCCACACTCTAGATTTTCGGTGTTGAGCCACAAGGACCAGGAAGCACAATGTGCCCGCCTGGTGATGCTCGTGGGATGGGTGCTCGCGATGGTGGCTGGTGCACGTGCCGGTGGTGCCGCCTGGTGCGCTTTAGTGTGGGCGAAGCCAGTGCTGGGCGAGAGGGACAGTGGAGGAAGAAATGGTTGTTGCTCGTGCGGCTGGTGGCCGCTGCTAGTGCGAAGGTGGAGGGATGGGCATGAGCAAATCTGGTAGGCTGCCTGCGTAGTTGGTGGGCCCTAGGGATGGTGACAGTGCTGTGGGCACGAGGTGCTCATGCGATTGGGAGGTGCTTGTGCGGTGGCGTTGGTAGGTGGAGGGAAGACTCGTCAATGCTTGTGCGGAGGTGGGAGTCTCCCTGGTGCTCATACGCAGTGAAGGGGGCGGAGGGGGTGTGATGCCCCCAATCCCCGCTTGGGATGGAACAGAGACTTAGAGTGTCGAGACATGCAATACAAGGTTACATACTCCCGTTCATGACAGTTAATATGCAATGCATCCTAGTATGCATCTAACAGTATGCAATAATATCAGCGGAAATAAAAGGTTAAAGTGAAAAATATGCCAGAATAACTAAAACATCCAAACTTCATTAGATAATCATCATGTTCAAAATACTAAAGTAGCATAGACTTATAGACAAAGTCATATCATTCTCTTGATGCGATCTAAGGCATAAAGGACTTGGGTTATGAACATCAAAATTAAGTCCAGCTTCTTCTCTAGATCTAGCTCCTCTTCAATTATTCGAATCCAGTGTTCACTCAATCTTGTCCTGGTCTATCCATGACACAACTTCTATTATTCCAAGTGGAATGATAGTGGTTCCATAAGAGGGTGAGATTTATTCGAAATCTCAGTAAGTTAAACAACTAACTGACACAAAGATAAATTAATTATAAAAAATGATAAATATGTAACGCATGAGATGTAGAAAATCAGTATACATGTCTCCCATCCAGATTCCTCAACATCTTTTAAAAATATGGAGACACGGGTTTTTACTCAATAAGTAATTTCGTCATCATTTTTGAAAAGACATAACTTCTTCATAAAAATTTCATCATAAACATTCATCATCACAGACTTATATCATTATCTTAATTAATAACATAACGTGTGGTAATGTTACAATTCCCCATATGCACTGTGAGTACCTGCCGGTGACTATAGTATAACTTACGTTGAAACTACGTTATCTATAGACTCATTCTCAATGCATTGGTAAATAACATAACATCATAAAAATCATAATGTGTACATCCACCAGCATTAGATGTCATAACATGTTGACTTTGCTCCGGCGTTCTTTAAAAAGAACTCATTCGAAGCCTATTGACTATTTTTTGTTAATCCAGGGTTTACCACTCTATTATTAAACACTCCAGAGTGAACAGAGGAGTTCTACCCGGATAATTCTCCATCCTAACATTTGGAGTCGTGATAAAATGATTTTCATGCAATATTTTGAAAAATATGTTTCATGATGTAAATATGTAGCAAGTTTCATGAAAAATGACATTTATATGCAATATACTAAAAATGGTAAAAATATCATATGTCTTGTAAATATGCACTCAATGTATCATATAACATGATAGTTTATGCTCAAAATGATAGTTGAAATGTAATGAATATTTATCAAGGTGTAAGTTAGAGGCCAACTTACAAACTTAAGGAAAAATTTGAAATTAGCGTCTTAGCTGCGTAAATCATATGTATACTAAGTTAGGGTTAGTACTTTTATGCATAGGGTCAAAATCAAAGGCTTCAAAAATTGGGTATTTACAAAAGTATCCCTAAACTTTTAAAAATTGTCATTTAGGCTCTAAATTTTCACTAATTATAAACAAACTTCAAATTTAACCAAATTTCATGGACTTTATATTTTTGGCATTCTAAAACCATCTATGCCCTTGAATTTTTAAAATTCAAAGTGAAACTTTTCCAATTAGTCCCAACTAGTGCCATGCATCCTAGTTGTGATGCCTATGTGTATTTTCAACTAGTGATCCCTATGAATGCATGCATATGATATTTTATTTAATCACTAATGATCACTAACATCTTTAGGGACATTATGATGTTTAATCCTTGAGTAATCAAGTTTATCCCAACACTTAATCAAAGCTAAAAAATTTTTAATCACCAATATGCTTAAAACCAATTTATATTTGGTAATCAAAACATGATAGATTTAAAACTTATTATGACACGCTTATAACCAAAAATTTAACCTTCCATAATCATGTTAGGATAATTATAAATCATATCAAATCATGCTTAGGACATGCCATAGCTAAATTTCCAATTAAAAACATTCAATTATTCAAACCTTCCTTTAATTGACCCGGTTTTGCATTAAGCATCATAACCTTCTCAAAACTCAACCAAATTTCATACCAACACTTGGAAAAAAAGCTTCAAATGCTAGCTAAGATCAAAAGGAAGAAAAATTACAAATTTTGGGGCATTCCAAGCACTCTAGACTGCCTTATACAAGAACACTCAAAAACTCACCAAAACTCACTCGATTTGCACTCTTTTGATCTCTAAGAGAGGGAAATGCTTTCAAGGCTCAAATGGATGCTTGGATCTATGGTGTGGGTAAAATGAGAAGTGGAGGGAAGTATTTATAGGTGGCCAAGGGGTGAGGGGTGTTGGCTTGGGTGCTTGGTGATTGGGTGAAGTGGGAGGTGCTTAAATCAATAACATTTTCAGATTTACTTGCATGAGCTTAGGTTACTTGTGCAGAATGAAATAGTGCCCTGAACCACCATCATTTCCTCTCCAGTGTAGCTGCAAGGGTCCTGTAGATGACTCTAGGTCGTGGAACATGATTTGGGTGGCAGAAGATCCCTCAAACCACCCTTGAAAACTGGTGGATGGAGGTGATTTTGTGGTGATAGAAAATTAGTTCGGTTTTGGATATTTTTGGGCAGCAACAATGAGTCAAAATCCTTTATGATGGTCATGGGACTTCTTGATGATTAGATGGAGAAGGAGGTGGCATGGGGGTGGTGGTGCAAACCATGGCAGGAGGCTGGTTCAAATTCAATCCAAACGATTCCTACATAAACTAGACCAAGGTGCACCCGGTTTGGTTATTTGAGTTGGTTGATGCAACAAATTTCATTCAAGGCTCAAACTAAGTTTGGGAGAGTCTCATGAGGTATTTAAGGACCATATTACCCTTGAGGACAAACCACAAAAATGGTGGGCCCAAGGGAAAAACAGTCCAAACATTACAAAGGGCAACGCACAAAACCAATTGAAGCATGGTTTGGGCTTGTTATGTCATTTTTATTAATGGCATGTGAGATGGTTTAGTTAGGATATTAACATGGTCTAATCATGATTTAAAGAATTATTAATTCAAGAAAATTTGAATTAAAAAGTTTAAGAAAAGATTAAGTATGATTAAGTTTCAAAGCATGGCTTAAAAAGTGCACTAATCTCAAGCATGATGGTTAATGGCCTTAACCAATTTTCAAAACTTAATTTAGGTACTTTGAGTGTGATTTGGGCTTAAGAAAACCAATAGTATGATATATTGGGCCTTTAGTCTTTGAATGATGAAATGAGGTCAAACATGGCTTTGGGCCATATAGGCTTGAAAGGGGCCAATGGTCCAATCTACACCAAAGACCTTATGCCTTCCTATACTTGGGCCAAAACTAGTCTTGATTTCTTAAGGGCTTGGTTTAAGGTTTTCTTGGGCTAGGCCCATAAATGCACTTGGCTCCTAACAAGTCTCACCAAAATTACTAATAGGCTTGCCTCTATAATCCTTAACTCCTTAACACTAAGTACCAACATTAATGCTAATCCTACTATCAACCTTAATGAAAGTGATTAACCCATAATTAAAAGTCCAATCTAAAGTACTTAATAGTTAATTAAGGAGACGTTTGGATTCGAAAATGACTTGAGATGACTTGAGATGGGTTGAGATGGATTGTGAATAGTAATGAGATGAGTTGTGAATAGTAATGACATTTGTGAGTTAAAGTTGCTGAATAGTAATGAATAGTAGTGAGATGAGTTGAGATGAGCTGAGATGAATTACGAATCCAAACATCTCCTAAGTGGGGTGTTACAGGGGCTATGGGCAGCGAAGGCTTCAAAGGCAGCGAAGGATAGCAGGAAAAAAGGAGATAGAAAAAAGAAAAAAGAAAAAAGAAAAAAGAAGAAGGAGGGGGCGGCAGGACAAGTTAGAGATGAAACCCTAGAGACAATGTTTTTTCTTCAGTCTATGTGTTTTTTATATTTTCTATAAATTTGCAGTTGTTGTCTTGTTTTAATTAATAATAAAAAGAAATAGGCTATTGGACTTTTGTCCATAGCAGGGAACCCACTCCTCTTTGGAGGATGGGGGTCGTTTGTTTCCTTCTCCTTCTTTTGGAGGATAGGGGTGTTTGGATACCCTTTCCTCCTAGGAAGTAGGGGATGGTTATCTCTGTCTTTTTACAAAGAATGATACTCTCAATTGAGAGTTTCTTAGAAGTTTAGACAATGCTCGTCGCCAACATGTGTGTGCGGAGAAGCTTCCAACATATTTGTAGTTTGGCTTGTAATATGAGTTTTTCTCAGTATTGACCAGTTACAGTTGTAAATTCCTTCATTAATGAAATGAAGTCTATTTTTCATACATAAAAATAAAAAAAATAAAAAAAAAAAGAAAAGAAAAGAGCAACACCAAAAAAATTGGGGTTTTGAGAAAGAAGTTTCAAGAACCAAAACAACGTTGTATCATTAATTTGTTAAAGATTGTTTTTATTTCATTTGCAGTTGGAAGTATCAATTTGGGACGAAAAAACAAGACATTTTATTCATTTTAGATTAATAAGTCAAGAGTCATGCTAGGCTGCTGCCCAGCTTTGACTGCTGGGCGTGCTGCCTAGCACAAATTTCTCTTTTTTTTTTTCCTTCTTTTTCTTTTTATATTTTTTTTAATATATTTAAATATTCTTAAAAAATAAAAAAGACACCAATACACTAAAAGTCACTTTCTTAATCATTAAGTAAAAAATAAATTAAAAAAATAAAATATATGAGCGGTCAAAATGAGGGGAGAAACTCAAGCGGCATACTAGCATTTTCCACAAGTCAAATGATAAAAACAAACAGTAATTCTACATATAATCGTGAAATACGTAAACGTCGCGTAATCTCTTTTAAAAAGAGTAGGGTCTACTATTAAAAGATTAATTTTTTTCATGTGAATTGCATATTTTATTCATTTTTTTCAAAGCGGTTACGTGACGGTTGTATAGTTCACAGTTGTAAATATCTTTTCTAAAAAACAATTACTATTTACGTATGTCGGTACAATTTTCGAAGATAAAGATAAGCTTTCCAAGCCATAGGGAATTTCCTTGAGTATTGTCTGCTATCATCCTCAGGATGCGTTTATGCTTCTGTAGCCAGGGTTTCTACAAGAACGTGCAGTATCTAATCTTGTCTCATTTGGTATTTTTACTTTGTACATGAGTAATGATACATATACAATTTATTTTATAATCTTTTATATAATTATATTTTAAACTGAGGGTATTTACATAAAATGATGTTATTTTTATAAGTTACTGTATAAAAATACCCCGTATTTAAAATATAATTGTATAAAAAATTGTAAAAAATATTGAACGTCTATCAATTTCCTTCAAGTAATGTTTCATACCAATCCGTCTTGATATATTTTTTAATATGTCTCGTCATATTTAATGTGCCTCATTTTACTTATCATCACCACAAAGACCCATGCTTCTCTAGTCTCAATGCATGGCATCACTTCCCCAACCTTGAATTTCTTGCTAACAAGGAAGACAATGTCGAGCATCCCTCAAGGGCTATTTGGTTTATGGTCAAGCTGAGACCCTCAACGGGATGGGCCTTTGAAACCCATTTAGCCAAATATTACTCCCAAGTTCCCGTTGCACCTTCAATTGAATAGTGTGCTCGGGAATTTCAAAAATCATTTTTATGGATCATTGTTGCTCATTGTTAAATGCACAAGGATTGTCTCTTCACCTACTTGCTAGGGGTGACAATACGTGACACGACCCATTAACTCAACATGAACATGACACAAAATTAGCTTAGAGAGATAGGCGGGAGATGGATTCGACCGAGTTTGGTGACAGAGCTCGGTTTGGAGTTTATTTATATGAATGTTTGTCTGATTGGTTGCATGAGACTATTTATCGTTAGCAAAGAGTGTGTATTTCTATATTGTTTTTGCTATTTGTTTGTAGTAGTGGATTTTTTACCCCTTGGCACGATTTTTTGTTTGCATTTCCATTTTGGTGTTTTAAGATTAGAGTTTGTTTGTTGTAACTTGCACTTAAGTGGTCAGGGAGTCTGTCGACCTCCTGAGTCTATTTTAGGTGGTTGCTGAGCCCGTCGACTTGTTCCCAAAGAAAATTTGTGCAAAGCGGTTGTAGAGCTCAGAGGCTCGTTCCCGAAGGTGTAACACCCCACTTAAAAACCCCCTTAGGCCTTGGCCCTTTGTAGCTATAATCCTAGTTAATTAGGAGTTAGACTATTTGAAAGTAAGAATATTTTTGGAGCTTGAGTTGGTAAAGAGTGCCGTATGCTTTGGGTTTAGTAGAAATTTTAAAACATTCTAGTGCAATATTGATTTTGAGGAGAATGAAATTTAGTAGTATTATTTTGGAGACTTTTAATGCAATTTTATTTATGTTGGTGATATAAAGCCAAGAGGCCAATAGGTGGAGGACACATGGCATATTGATGGGCTAGGCAAATGGGATAAGTGTTGGATGGATTTAGAAGAGCCCAAGAGTATTTTATTTAGGGCACTTGTTACTAAGGATGAGATGGGCTAAGAATAGATGTTAAAAGCCCTAGGCCTCCTTGGGAGATGTAAAGTTCTAAATCCTTCTTAAAGGACACTAGAAATTTGGTCCAATATAATAAACATAAGGTCATTGGGCTTAACTTGGTAAGAGTGAAGGTATTTGGCCCAATCTAGAAAAGACCTAAGATTTGTACCCAATATAGTGGGTCATTGAGGTCAAGGATAGGCCCTATAAATTTGGACATAAGATTTATAAAATAGCCCACTCCAAAACCCACAACCAAGGCTTGCACAAATTGCCCAATAAAAGTCCCACTCATGAAGCCCAAAACCTTGTATTTTATTTCATTCTTCCAAATGGGACCCACGTACCATTGGTTTCCCTTCTTTCACAATCCAACCACATGCCCTAGGGTTCCCATTTTAGCTTTGGTTAGGTTTTTAACTTTAGTTAAGATCACTATTCATCTTATCCATGAATAGTAACCCAAGCATCAGAATTTTTTATAGTTTTCTTGAAACCCTTTTCTTCATAATCTCAAATCTGAAATTTTTGTTTTATGCACTTGTTTTGCATCACTCTTAGACAAATCTTGAAGGTTAGGATTAACCCAACCCATACCTCATGAACCAAAGACATGTCAATGCCACCACAACTCACCAATTGGCTACTTATAACAACACCTTCAACAAGCCACCAAAGCCACACCCCTTTCACAAGTTTTGTTCCCATTTTAGCTTTGGTTAGGTTTTTAACTTTAGTTAAGATCACTATTCATCTTATCCATGAATAGTAACCCAAGCATCAGAATTTTTTATAGTTTTCTTGAAACCCTTTTCTTCATAATCTCAAATCTGAAATTTTTGTTTTATGCACTTGTTTTGCATCACTCTTAGACAAATCTTGAAGGTTAGGATTAACCCAACCCATACCTCATGAACCAAAGACATGTCAATGCCACCACAACTCACCAATTGGCTACTTATAACAACACCTTCAACAAGCCACCAAAGCCACACCCCTTTCACAAGTTTTCTTGAATATTTTCTGCACCATTCAAACCTCATGATGTCCCCTAAAATCAGATCTAGCGAGTGTGCAAAGTAGTTTCAAGAAACAAAAACAAAAACCCAACTATTCACCTAGGAAGCTAGTTGAATTCAAATCAGCTGCACCTTGATTCTTTAAAAGCTTTCTGCACCTATTTGCCTCACTTCCCCATGCCACCACCCTTGCATTTTATCCATTGGAAGTGCTGCAAAGCACTCAAGTGCTTGCTTGTCCAATTACCTCTCTAAGGCAGCCCAACCGATTGGCTCAAATTAGAGAGGAACACCTTTGAATCACTTGGCTAAACCACCTCCCTTTTCATCTCTTTATTTTTTCAGCTCAAGCACGATCACTTGGCAGCCACACATGCCTCTTTCTCTCACCTAAAAAGGTATTCAAATGATGTAATAATACCCCCAATTCGAATCAAGAAGAAGAGACGAGAAGGGAATCAAAATTTGGACAGTTTTCATTCAAAACCGTTGGCCTCCATTGTGTTTTTCTCATTTGATTTTTTTGTTTTATTTTCTGCACCAATGCAGCCCATTGCACCTATGGCCTTCTTCTAAATCATGGTTTACTAATGAATATTTGGGTCACTATTCAGCTAACCAACCATGACAAATCTAAAAAATGCACTCAACACTCCACCACTCACAACACTTCCCTTCATCCAAGACCAAGTCCCCTCCTTGCCTCTCACCCTCCATTGAGTCTTATAAATACCCCCCTTCACTCCTCAGTTCCTCACACAACTCCCTCAAGCATTCTCTTGGTGTTCTTGAGAGCAAAGCATTCAAAGTGTGAGGAAAAGTTGAAACCAAGTAGCTTAAGTGAGCGTCTTGGAGTGAGTTGAGTTTTGAGAGCTCAAGGGCCACGAATTTTGGCAAGTGATCTTGCCTTATCTCTTGTTGGGTGTTGGATTAACATGTTAGGGTTTGGTTTATAGCATGCAAATGAGGATTTGATTGATTTATAAAAGGTTTTACTCAAGGTGTTTCATATCGATTCAAATTTAGAGTTTTGATTGGATAAATTGTTTTGGATGAAATTTTAGCCATGACATGTCGTGATATGATTTTCTATTTTTTACTAATGTCTTGAGAGATTTATTGAAGGTTTAGATTTGAGGAAAATAACATGTCATGATAGGTTTATAAATCCATATCTTATGTTGATCATCTAAGTATTTAGTTTGCACTTGTATGAGAATGATCTTGGCATATCATGTTCTATTTCCTCAAGGATGGCCTTATGAACCTTTAGAAACAAATTATAATCATGTTAGGCATCGAAATGAATGATTTATTTAGGCTTTAAAACTTGCATTGACAAAGAGAAGCTAGAAACATCATGCACACACACAGTTTCAAGGTTGAATGATTTGGTGTTATTCAATGCCTAAGTGTTGGGATGAACTTGTGTAGTATTATTCTAAGCTGTGAAAATGTTCCAAGATCAATCTTATGAATTTATGTTTAATGGAATTGGATCACACATGCATGCAAAGAAGCTATAGGTTTGAAATCACAAAATGGTCACCAAATTACATGCCACGGGTTGGATGAATTTGACATAGTAGTTGGTTGATTTCTGAAATTATAAGGTCATATATGGATTTAAAACATAGAAAATATGGCATTTGTAAAGTTTGGTGAATTTTGAGGCCAAATTACAAATATAAGGCCTTAGTGGCAATTTTGGGAAGGTATAGGGGTAGTTTTATAAATATTAGTTGAACCTTTTGATTATCAACATCTTGCTTAGTTATGCAAATCCTAACTTAAATTACCCCTATTTACAACCGCACCAATTTCTTAAGTACTCAGAAAGTTTGTAAGTTAGCTTCCAACTTACTGTTAAATAAATTATTTATGATTTTTGGATAAGCACCACAATCATATCACAAATGTCATTTTGAGCACGAAGCATCATATGATATGTCATTGAGCATTTGATTATTTGCTTACATGACATGTGAAATTTTCACCATTTTAGCATATTGCATATATAAATGTCATTTTCACATAAAATTTACTACATATGCACATGTCATGAAATACAATTTTCAAAATATTGCATGAAAATAAATTTTGTCACAACCCCAAAGGCTAGGATGAGAAATTATCCTAGTGGAACTCCTATGTCCACTCTAGAGTGAGTAAAAATGGAGTGGTAACCCCTAGATTGACAAAGAACCGTCAACCGGTTTCAAATAGATTCTTTTTAAAGAATGCTGGAGCGAAGTCGTTTATGACACCTAATGCTGGTAGGTGTATACATTATGATGATATGTTATGATACCAATGCATTTGATTACGATGTCTGCTGACAAAAGACTTATTGTCAACATGAGTTGTGCTATGGTCACCGATAGGTGCTCATGGTGCATATGGAGAACCTTGTTACTACCACACATTATGTTAATGATGTTAAGAATAAGAAAAGATGTTATGTTTTCGAAATGATGAAGTTTGAAATGTTATCTTTCAAAATTTCATGTTTTTGAAATGAGGAAGTGAAAAATGTTCCCTGAAAGGAATATGCATTAAAAATTTTCTAAAAACATGTCGAGGAATCTAGATGGGAGAAAAATTTGAATTTTTCTACATTGCATGCATCTCGTGCTTATCATTAATTATGCATATCTTATCTCTATGCAAGTTAGTTATTTAACTTACTGAGAATTCAACTAAATCTCACATTTATGGACCCAATACCATTCCCCTGATATTATAGAAGTTGTGTCAGGACCAATATTCGATGGACAAGATGAACCGTTGGCTACAAATAGTTGAAGAGGAGCCTGATTTGGAGAGGAGGCTAGACTTGATTTTAACTTTCATAGTAATGACTCTATATACTATAGAGCGAATGCGAGAGTTAGTCTGATTATGTAGATTCGATTTAATGAAGATTCTATCTCCCACGTTATGTTGAACTCAAGTGGACCACTTAAGTGAGGAAGTACCTATGTGTGGTTTATAAATCATTGGGATGTTTAGGTCATTCTGACATCAATTGTTCTTATCACCCATATTTTTTCTGTAATTATTGCATATTGCTAGTCACATACTAGGATGCATTGCATATTAACTATCATGAATATGGGTATGTAACCTTATTGTGCATGTCCCGACACTCCAAGTCTCCGTTCCATCCCAAGCGGAGGTTGGGGGCATCCCAAGTGGAGGTTGGGGACATCATAAGAGGTAACCTGTTGGTGGCGGTTGTGACGAGTTGATACACTCGGGTTGTGTTTGGGGGGGAGGTTGCCTCGACTGCGCTAGAGGTGCAAGTGGAGACACTCGGCTTGTGTTTGGTGGGAGGATGTCTTGACCACGCTTGAGGTGCGAGTGGAGACACTCGACTTATATTTCGGCAGGAGGACACCTTGACCACATTAAGGGGGCAAGAAGAGAAACACTCTATTGAGTTGTTTCCTCATTTGGTCTCCAAGTGTGGTGTAAAAATTCTACGTAGAATGACAAAAATAAAATGTCTCATCACATTTAATGTGCCTCATTCTACTTATCATCACCATAATGACCCTTGCTTCTTTGGTCTCGATGGATGGCATCATTTCCCCGACCTTGAATTTCCTTACTAACAGGCAAGACGATGTCACTCGCCTTACTATCTCAACCTTCCCAAGGCAGCATCCTTCAAGGGCTATTTTGTTTATGGTCAAGCCGTTGGCCTCAACGGGATGGGCCTTTGTAACCCATTTAGCCAAATATTACCCCCAAATTCCCGTTGCACCTTCAACTGAATAGTGTGCTTGGAAATTATAAAAGTCATGTTTATGGGTCATTGTTGTTCATTGTCAAATGGTATTTTCACCTACTTGCTTATTCACACGTGTTGCATGAAACACGATGGCAGATATGGTGTTCTTAGACATGGGCCACATGTTGTCCCCTAGGAGCTTGTTTCTACTACTCTTCCTCCGTCATTTAGATCGCGTCATATCGCACAAAGCTAAACCATCAAGTTAAGCTTGTATAAACTCCTTGGGTCACATGAGATTGAGTTAATTGCTCTCCTATGTTTTTTTCATCCTAACCAATGGTTCCTCCACAACTACCACCACCTTTAGACTAAAGGAAAGTGTCGAAAATTTCTATCATCGCCCCTGTCGCAAGGTCATTGAGCTTGAGGATAGGACACAACATTCTTCTTCATCTCTAGGGTTGGCTAGGAGTTCAAATTGGGGGAGGACTTTCTCTTGAACAGATCGTAGAGCTATTTTTGAGTGAGAAGTGATTGCACCCAATATGTCCAAGGAGGAGCAACATTATGTTAGGAAGGTTGAGTGATGGCTGTGCTACAACATGAACCACAAAATCTCCGACTCTGTACCAACTAACAAAAACATAAAAGAGTTCCTTCTGGTGCCCATTCATTCTAGCTAGGGTCATGTCTTCATTCAAACCCTTCGACTCTGAACTCTTGTCATGAAATGAAAAATGCCTTAGAATGAGCTCTCTTCATTAGTATTGCCTCTTGAACCCATGACCCTTCCTTCTATTGAGGGCACATTGTTTTGCCTTAAGTCAGTGACGCCATCTGCTTTAAATGGAAAAATCATTCCCTCGCTTATGCTTTGGAGGGCCTCCCTATGACAAACAACTATGGCTAATGTTATGGTCGAGGTTTCTATCACCTTAATCCCTATGATGAAATAGGTTGAGATGTCATGCTTTGCCGGTTGTGAGGGAGGATTTCTCGGGTAGTTCCCTCATCATCTTGAAGAAAAGGAGGTGGTTGACCTTGAAGGCAAAGAGGAGGGTGAACCTACTTATGAGCATTCTAGCGAGGATGATGATACTCAAAGGCAAGCTAGTGAGGATAATGCAACTCATTAAGAGGTCGTTCATAAGAAGTTGCTGCTCATTAAGAGGTCATTCACATGGACTCAAGAATGAGGTGTTGCCCCTTGGGAGTTCAATTGGAGAGAGGGTAAAGGATCGATCCCACCAGACACGGGTATAGAACTTGACATAACAAAACAAGCTAGTGCCATCAAAGGTTGCCTCATGGGGACAAAGACAGAGAGAATGACCAAGTTTTAGAAAACCAAGGGAATGCAGATGCCTAAGAGGTAGTTGCCTTGAAAGTTAAGGGTGGTTCGAGCGAAGGCAAGGGGTGCAATAAGATCACATCAATCAATCACCTAGGAAGTTGGAGGGTAGAGCTTGCAAGGGAAGATGCCGGCCACCTGGAAGCAAGGGTGAGCAAAGATGTAATCGGTTGATTGGACTCCTTAGTGCACTTGGAACAAGAGGGACTTTTTCGAAACACTTGCCATTGTTAGTAACAATGGGGTGTAGGACACCAAATTGATTGCACGTAGAGATGTGGTTGGTGGTAATGGTTGCAATGTTTCTGCATATCTTATTGTTTTAGTTTTTTCACAAATTAATTGCACAATAGGTTTTTCTTAAAGCTAATTAAATTTTGTAATTTTCTTAACACTTGATATAATTTCATAAAATAACTTGTATAAAGTAATGCTTACTGACTACTTGACTCATTTTTTTTAACATATGCCCCTATCAGAAACAAAGTGATAACGAAGAGTCAAGACAAATATAGCTCATGGTAAAGTGACAAAAGCTAGACACTTTTGTAAATTGTCAACTGATAATTTTGTATTTATGTTTTAATGAAGACCGCTGCAAAATCTCTTTTAATTTTCAAAGCCTGATTAATTTTATTTACAAAATATTTTATATCCTAGAGAGGAACATATAAAACTTAAGAAAGATAGTGGTTCTTGTCTCATTTTTCTAAAAAACCTATCTTTAAGTCCCATCAAGAGAATGATGATGACACAAAATAGGCAGAAAAGCTAACTAGACTGTATGTTAAGGAAATAGTTAGGCCTCACGGTGTGCCTAGAACCATAGTTTCAGATTGGTATCTAAGGTTCACATCTCATTTCTGGAAAAAGTATACAAGTGGTAGTGGGCAATAAATTAAGATTCAGCAGTGCCTACCACACTCAGACCAATGGACAATCGAAAAAGACAATCCAGACACTGGAGGATATGTTGAGAGCTTGCGTGTTGGATTTCAAGGCCTCCTGGGAAAGCCGCATCCCACTCATTGAGTTTGCTTACAATAATAACTACCAATGGCCATATACAAGGCTTTGTATGAGAGAAAGTATAGATCGTCCTATATGGTATGATAAAATAGGATGGCATGAAAGGCAACCATACCACCGGATGTAACTCGTCGTTTCATGGATGGGCGATGCGAAGTGGCAAGGTTGGAAGAGGAATGCTAGTGAATCAAAGGGGACTAGCGGACGGCTAAGGTCCTAATTTCAGAAATGTTGGATCACGCTAACGAAGTTGTGAGGCAACATGGTGAAAGGCAGACAATCCAAGAATGTAATGAACAAGAGGAGGAGAAATGTGAGGTCTCACAAATATTTTATGACGCTGAATCTAGCATAAGAGTTAGAGCAATAAAGATTTGTAGAGTCAAAGGCCACATGAGTAGCTAACGAAGAATACAAGGGGAGGAAACCCTTGATCTAGTGGCAAATAATGAGGGTCAAATGGTGGACGAAAGGACTTCTCACCCTACACCAGGTAGGCAAATGATGAGTTGACTGAATTAAGGTGAGCAACAGGCAAGGACAAGCTCAATGCAGATGTGGAAGCTCTTTGTGATAACATGAAGGTACTCAGAGGGTGGAAGGTGTCGTACACAGAGTCTCATACTCCATAAAAGATGTCACATATGGAGTGAGCTTGCAGAAAAAATATTACAAACCTATAAGCCATATCTTCTGATTATAGAGGTATGACTTAGTGCCACACAACAGACCCTTATTAGGAGAAGGATTGTGGGATTTGACCTAAGGCAAGCTACAAAGGACATGCACGCCTTGTCCCTGTCAGTCTCTGCCATCATGCAAGGCTAATGGACAAATGGACAGCCAAGATAGAATGTCTCTCATTAAAGCATATTTGGAGTTGGACGGACGTCAGATCAAGTGATGGGTACCAACATGGACCTATTCTTAAAGATCTTTTGCAAGTTCCAGATAGGTCAATTACAAGATCAAGAGCTAAGAAGATCAAGGAAGTAATGCAAAGATTGGTGAAATCCACTTGGGATGAAGCTAACAAGAGCCCAACACATAAGATGGGCTCTAAAGAAGAAGAACCAGTTTTGATCCAGTTGATACAAGCTGTGGAAGATATAACTTAGAGTTATTGTTTGAGCCTATTATTATTCAAGGCTTTCAATTTGTTTAAATCATTTAAATGATTTATTTTATTAGTTATAGAATTAGTTTGGAATAATCGGGCTTGAGGATGCTTGGCCCACATATGTTTTATTTTGTTGAACTAGGGTTTCAAGAAGTTACTGTGGCTGCGTTACTGTAGCGGCGACACTATTCATTCAAGGATATTTTTGGAAGAAAGAGCTTTATTTTGGTTAGGGTTTTAATTAGGTTTTGGTTTAAACACTCTTTGTAGTCTCATTGTAATTAGTTTATAAAATTTGATAAATTTATTCATTGTGAATTGAGTTTATCTCCTCTTGTTCTTAAATGAACTTTTGAACTTATCAAAAGTAAAATCACAACCTTTGTGGCATTCTTTCTTATAATTTTGGTTCTTAAGACAGGTTTTTCAACAGGTCTAGATTTTCATATAATCTAGGTTCTTGAAATGAGTTCCTCAACGAGTCTAAATTTTTCATTGACTTGATTTTGGCTTTCTTGGGTGAGTTTTCAAATTGATTGTGGGTTCAAGGGATTTCATTCCCAGGGGTTCATATTATCTAGGGTTGACAGTCCCATAGTATAAAAAGGCATCAGAAAAAAGTCAAAATCGCACTTTTGATATCCTTAAGTGTTTACCCTTTCATCCAGTCAGAGTATTCAAGAAAGCAAGTGACTTCAAAGTGAATGACAGAAGGATTGGCATCAATGCTACTGTAAAACTAGTACTATAACGTTCAGAAATAAATTCGACTTTCTTTAGACCTTAGAAACGTCGTGAAATCCCAAAACGATTTCATGAATCGAGTGATCGATTAAGTTTTAGCCTTTTAGAATATTCGAATCTCGATCCACTATTGTGATGAAATTGTCTTTCTATTTAATTAAGGCACTTAGGAGTATAATTTTAAGAAACGAATTGCATCATTAGACTCATATGAATATTTAGAATTTTCTGGTTCAATAAAAAGTTGAGGTTTTGGGTAAATAGTAATCCTTCGGGACCATGTGGTATCTGGTTCAAACAATTGTCAAATCGCCATGTAGGATGTCCCAATACACTTAAGATCACTAGAGAAAATTTTTATTTGGACACATGACACAACCCTAGCCATCCACTTGGAAACCCTAGGACACTTGTCAAGAGGGGAGGGAACAAGTGTGGAAGTGATGGAATGTGAATCAAGCTTGTCATCATACTCTCTTACACCCTATCCCATTCAACTAAATACTATTTAGTCAATCAAAAGAGGGTTTCAACCCTAATAAAACTCCAAAGCATTGGAACAAAACCCTAAACCCATGAGGAAGCCGAAACCCTAAATCTCCAAACCCTAAATGCTAGTCGCAGGTTTTGAGCATGTGATTTTCCACTTGGTTAAGTCACTTACACAAGCAACCAACCACTCAAATACACACTCTTACACCTTGGTAATTACATTTAACAAAGAAAAAATATATTGGAACCAACCCCTAACTGAAACCCCTAATGAAATACTAAAGAGATGCATTCGGTTAGCCTCATTTTAATCCACCAAAAATAGCTAGTCTGACCAAGCTTCCACCCCCTTACAAGGCCATGCCTTGGCTGCTATGCCACCTCAAAATCAGCCCCAAATAGTTCCACTTATGGCAAGTCAAACAAGCAAAGGTCAAGCTCCATCTCACTTACTCGGCAACAGCAAGACAGCGGCCCACTCCCATCAAGTTTTGCCCTTCTTTTGCAAGCAACCCTCACCTCAAAGTGTCACTCACTCACCCACCAAGTCAGCCCCTTCACCTATACCCCATGCACCATCCATTTCCTCCCTCACTTGTGCAAACTTTCCTCCCATTTTCAAGAGCAAATATAGAGAGAGAGAGAGCTAGAGAGAGTTTTTGGATAGTTTCTTGCTTGCTTCCAGCCCTTTATAAGTATTTCCATAAACTCAAATATCTTCCATTTTGTTTAGTAATGAGTATAATTAATTTGGGGTGTGTGTTGGTTAATGTTTCTCAGAGATTTGTTGAAGGAAAATTGGTGTAAATGGTGGAAGGGTTCTATTTTGGTGATTGTGATGAACTTTGGAAGTTTTGTAAAATTTTGATTAAGTGTTAGTATGATTACATGAAAATTTATATTTTTATTCAAAGCATGTTAGGATTTTATAAAATAATTTTGCATGATCATTGAAGTAATAGAAACAGATTGTTTGAGAAAGAGTTGTTGTTGGTTTAATTTGTGATTTTAGCTTTATGATCTTGATTCAATGGTTATGATTTTGTAAACCTTATTTTTAAAGCTTGTATCTATGGATTAAGAATGTTGTTTTGAAGATTTATGATTTAGATCTTTGTTGGAATAATGATGAACATGCAAGTTTGATTTTAAGCATGATATAGATGCTCTCGGGTTTGATGTTGGTTTTGATGAAAGTTTTACTATGACATGCTAGATTTGATGCTTATATCAAGTTATAACTTGAATGTGAGGTATATGGTTGGGTTATTTCACCATTTTTTACATGAAAATCAAGGATCTAGTCACTTTGTTTCAAATCCAAAAGCAAGCATGCTAGGTTTCTAAGTTCTCATGCAAACCAATCGTGGGATGGGTGCTCGCGATGGTGGCTGGTGCACGTGCCGGTGGTGCCGCCTGGTGCGCTTTAGTGTGACGAAGCCGGTGCTGGGTGAAAGGGACGGTGGAGGAAGAAATGGTCGTTGCTCATGCGGCTGGTGGCCAGTGCTAGTGCAAAGGTGGAGGGATGGGCATGAGTAGATCTGGTAGGCTGCCTGTGTAGGTGGCGGCGGCAAGAGCATATCTGCGTGAGAAGTTGGTGGGTCCTAGGGATGGTGACAGTGCTGTGGGCACGAGGTGCTCATGCGATTGGGAGGTGCTCGTGCGGTGGCGTTGGTAGGTGGAGGGAAGACTTGTCGGTGCTCATGCGGAGCCGATGCTCATACGCAGCGAAGGGGGCAGAAGGGATGTGATGCCCCAAATCCCGGCTTGGGATGGAACAGAGACTTAGAGCGTCGAGACATGCAATACAAGGTTACATACCTCCGTTCATGACAGTTAATATGCAATGCATCCTAATATGCATCTAGCAGTATGCAATAATCGCAGCAGAAATAAATGGTTAAAGTGAAAAATATGCCAGAATAACTAAAACATCCAAACTTCATTAGATAATCATCATGTTCAAAATACTAAAGTAGCATCGACTTATATACAAAGTCATATCATTCTCTTGATGCGATCTAAGGTGTAAAGGACTTGAGCTATGAACATCAAAATTAAGTCCAGCTTCCTCTCTAGATCTAGCTCCTCCTCAATCATTCAAATCCAGTGTTCACTCAATGTCGTCCTGGTCGATCCATAACACAACTTCTATCATTCCGAGTGGAATGATAGTGGTCCCATAAAAGGGTGAGATTTATTCGAAATCTCAGTAAGTTAAACAACTAATTGACACAAAGATAAATCAATCATAAAAAATGATAAATATGCAATGCATGAGATGCAGAAAATCAGTATGCATGTCTCCCATCCAGATTCCTCAACATCTTTTAAAAATATGGAGACACGGGTTTTTATTCAATAAGTAATTTCGTCATCATTTTTGAAAAGACATAACTTCTTCATAAAAATTTCATCATAAACATTCATCATCATAGACTTATATCATTATCTTAATTAATAACATAACGTGTGGTAATGTTACAATTCCCCATATGCACTGTGAGTACCTGCCGGTGACTGTAGTATAACTTACGTTGGAACTACGTTATCTATAGACTCATTCTCAATGCATTGGTAAATAACATAACATCATAAAAATCATTATGTGTACACCCACCAGCGTTGGGTGTCATAACATGTTGACTTTGTTCCGGCATTCTTTAAAAAGAACTCATTCGAGGCTATTGACTGTTTTTCATTAATTCGGGATTTACCACTCCATTATTAAACACTCCAGAGTGGATAGAGGAGTTCTACCTAGATAATTCTTCATCCTAACATTTGGAGTTGTGATAAAATGATTTTCATGCAATGTTTTGAAAAATATGTTTCTTGATGTGCATATGTAGCAAGTTTCATGAAAAATGACATTTATATGCAATATACTAAAAATGGTAAAAATATCACATGTCGTGTAAGTATGCACTCAATATATCATATAACATGATATTTTATGCTCAAAATAATAGTTGAAATGTAATGAACATTTATCAATAATTCATAAATAATTTATCAAGGTGTAAGTTAGAGGCCAACTTACAAACTTCTGGGAAACTTTGAAATTAGCATCTTAGCTGCGTAAATCATGTGTATACTAAGTTAGGATTAGTACTTTTATGGATAGGGTCAAAATCAAAGGTTTCAAAAATTGAGTATTTACAAAAGTATCCCTAAACTTTCAAAAATTGTCATTTAGGCCCTAAATTTTAACTAATTGCAAACGAACTTCAAATTTAACCAAATTTCATGGACTTCATATTTTTGGAATTCTAAAACCATCTACGCCCTTGAATTTTTAAAATTCAAAGTGAAACTTGTCCAATTAGTCCCAACCTGTGCCATGCATCCTAGTTGTGATGTCTATGTGTATTTTCAACTAGTGATCCCTATGAATGCATGCATATGATATTTTATTTAATCACTAATGATCACTAACATCTTTAGGGACATTATGAAGTCTAATCCTTGAGTAATCAAGTTTATCCCAACACTTAATCAAAGCTAAGAAATCTTTAATCACCAATATGCTTAAAATCGATTTATGCTTGGTAATCAAAACATGATAGATTTAAAACTTATTATGACATGCTTCTAACCAAAAATTTAACCTTCCATAATCATGTTAGGATAATGATAAATCATATCAAATCATGCTTAGGACATGCCATAGCTAAATTTCCAATTAAAAACATTCAATCATTCAAACCTTCCTTTAATTGACCCGGTTTTGCATTAAGTATCATAACCTTATCAAAACTCAACCAAATTTCATACCAACATTTGGAAAAAAAGCTTGAAATGCTAACTAAGATCAAAAGGAAGAAAAATTACAAATTTTGTGGCCTTCCAAGCACTCTAGACTGCCTTATACAAGAACACACAAGAACTCACCAAAACTCACTCAATTTGCACTCTTTTGATCTCTAAGAGGAGGAAATGCTTTCAAGGCTCAAATGGATGCTTGGATCTATGGTGTGGGTAAAATGAGAAGCGGAGGGAAGTATTTATAGGTGGCCAAGGGGTGAGGGGTGTTGGCTTGGGTGCTTGGTGATTAGGTGAAGTGGGAGGTGTTTAAATCAAGAACATTTCCAGATTTACTTGCATGAGCTTAGGTCACTTGTGCAAAATGAAATAGTGCCCTGAACCACTATCATTTCCTCTCCAGTGTAGCTGAAAGGGTACTGTAGATGACTTTATGTCGTGGAGCATCATTTGGGTGGCAGAAGATCCCCGAAACCACCCTTGAAAACTGGTGGATGGAGGTGATTTTGTGGTGATAGAAAATCAGTTCGATTTTGGATGTTTTTGGGCAGCAAAAATGAGTCAAAATCCTTTATGATGGTCATGGGACTTCTTGGTGATTAGGTGAAGAAGGAGGTGGCATGGGGGTGGTGGTGCAAACCATGGCAGGAGGCTGGTTCAAATTCAATCCAAACGGTTCCTACATAAACTAGACCAAGGTGCACCCGGTTTGGTTATTTGAGTTGGTTGATGCAACAAATTTCGTCCAAGGCTTAAAATGAGTTTGGGAGGGTCTCATGAGGGGCTTAAGGACCATATTACCATTGAGGACAAACCACAAAAATGGTGGGCCCAAGGGCAAAACAATCCAAACATTACAAAGGACAACGCACAAAACCGATTGAAGCATGTTTTGGGCTTGTTATGTCATTTTTATTAATGACATGTGAGATGGTTTAACTAGGATATTAACATGGTCTAATCATGGTTTAAGAGAGTATTAATTCAATAAAATTTGAATTAAAAAGTTTAAGAAAAGATTAAGCATGATTAAGTTTCAAAGCATGGCTTAAAAAGTGCACTAACCTCAAGCATGATGGTTAATGACCTTAGACAATTTTCAAAACTTAAATTAGATACTTTGAGTGTGATTTGGGCTTAAGAAAACCAATAGTATGATATATTGGGCTTTTAGTCTTTGAATGATGAAATGAGGTCAAACATGGCTTTAGGCCATATGGGCTTGAAAGGGGCCAAGGGTCCCAATCTACACCAAAGACCTTATGCCTTCCTATACTTGGGCTAAAACTAGTCTTGATTTTTTAAGGGCTTGGTTCAAGGTTTTCTTGGGCTAGGCCCATGAATGCACTTGGCTCCTAACAAGCCTCACCAAACTTACGAATGGGCTTGCCTCTCTAATCCTTAACTCCTTAACACTAAGTACCAACATTAATGCTAATCCTACTATCAACCTTAATGAAAGTGATTAACCCATAATTAAAAGTCCAATCTAGAGTACTTAAGAGTTAATTAAGTGGGGTGTTACAGGGGGCTATGGGCAGCGAAGGCTTCGAAGGCAGCGAAGGATAGCAGGAAAAAAGGAGATAGAAAAAAAGAAAAAAGAAAAAAGAAGAAGGAGGGGGCGGCAGGACAAGTTAGAGATGAAACCCTAGGGACAATGTTTTTTCTTCAGTCTGTGTTTTTTATATTTTCTATGTATTTGCAGTTGTTGTCTTGTTTAAATTAATAATAAATAGAAATAGGCTATTGAACTTTTGTCCATAGCAGGGAACCCCCCTCCTCTTTGGAGGATGGGGGTCGTTTGTTTCCTTCTCCTTCTTTTGGAGGATAGGGGTGTTTGGATACCCTTTCCTCCTAGGAAGTAGGGGATGGTTATCTCTGTTTTTTTACAAAGAATGATACTCTCAATTGAGAGTTTCTTAGAAGTTTAGACAATGCTTGTTGCCAACATATGTGTGCGGAGAAGGTTCCAATATATTTGTAGTTTGGCTTGTAATATGAGTTTTTCTCAGTATTGACCAGTTACAGTTGTAAATTACTTCATTAATGAAATGAAGTCTATTTCTCATTAAAAAAAAAAAAAAAAAAAGAGCCACACCCAAAAAAATTGGGGGTTTGAGAAAGAAGTTTCAAGAACCAAAACAACGTCGTATCATTAATTTGTTAAAGATTCTTTTCATTTCATTTGCAGTTGGAAGTATCAATTTGGGATGAACAAACAAGACATTTTATTCATTTTAGATTAATAAGTCAAGAGTCGTGCTAGGCTGCTGCCCAGCTTTGACTGCTGGGCGTGCCACCTGGTACAAATTTCCCTTTTTCTTTTTCTTTCATTCTTTTTCTTTTTATATTTTTTAACAGATTTAAATATTCTTAAAAAATAAAAAAGACACCAATACACTAAAAGTCACTTTCTTAATCATTAAGTAAAAAATAAATTACGAAAATAAAATATATGAGCGGTCAAAATGAGGGGACAAACTCAAGCGGCATACTAGCATTTTCCACAAGTCAAATGATAAAAACAAAGAGTAATTCTATATATAACCGTGAAATGTGTAAGGGCAGGTTTGGGGCACAAGACAAAACACAAAATTCTTATCTCATCTCATTTCATCATTACACATTTGTCAAATCTTCATACAAAATATAATAAACAATTCAACTTTTTCAAATCTCAATACACCTTTTTCAAATCCCAAAACAATAATAATATTAAAACATAATATTTTAAACACTAAAACAAAACACAAAATTCTCATCTCACCCCCCAAACCTGCCCTAAATGTCGTGTAATCACTTTTAAAAAGAGTAGGGTCTACTATTAAAAAATTAATTTTTTTCATGTGAATTTCATATTTTATTCATTTTTTTCAAAGCAGTTACATGACGGTTGTATAGTTCACAGTTGTAAATATCTTTTCTAAAAAACAATTACTATTTACATACGTCGCTACAATTTTCGAAGCTAGAGATAAGCTTTCCAAGCCATAGGGAATTTCCTTGAGTATTTTCTACTAGCATCCTCAGGATGCGTTTATGCTTCTGTAGCCGGGGTTTCTACAAGGACGTGCAGTATCTGATCTTGTCTCATTTGGTATTTTTACTTTGTACATGAGTAATGATACATATATAATTTATTTTATAATCTTTTATATAATCATATTTTAAACTAAGGGTATTTATATAAAATGATGTTATTTTTATAAGTTACTATATAAAAATACCCCTCATTTAAATATAATTGTATAAAAAATTGTAAAAACTATTGAATGTCTATCATTTTCCTTCAAGTAATGTTTCATACCAATCCGTCTTGTTATATTTTTTAATATGTCTCGTCATATTTAATGTGCCTCATTTTACTTATCATCACCACAAAGACCCATGCTTCTTTGGTCTCAATGCTTGGCATCACTTCCCCAACCTTAAATTTCTTGCTAGCAAGGAAGACAATGTTGAGCATCCCTCAAGGGCTATTTGGTTTATGGTCAAGCCGAGACCCTCAACGGGATGGGCCTTTGAAACCCATTTAGCCAAATATTACTCCCAAGTTCCCATTGCACCTTCAATTGAACAATTGAATAGTGTGCTCGAGAATTTCAAAAGTCATTTTTATGGATCATTGTTGCTCATTGTTAAATGCACAAGGATTGTCTCTTCACCTACTTGCTAGGGGTGGCAATATGTGACACGACCCATTAACTCAACATGAACATGACATGAAATTAGCTTAGAGAGATAGGCGGGAGATCGATTTGACCGAGTTAGGTGACAAAGCTCGGTTTGGAGTTTATTTATATGAATGTTTGTCTGATTGGTTGCATGAGACTGTTTATCGTTAGCAAAGAGTGTGTATTTCCATATTGTTTTTGCTATTTGTTTGTAGTAGTGGATTTTTTACCCCTTGGCGCGATTTTCTATTTGCATTTCCATTTTGGTGTTTTAAGATTAGAGTTTGTTTGTTGTAATCTGCACTTAAGTGGTTAGGGAGTCTGTCGACCTCTTAAGTCTATTTTAGGTGGTTGCTGAGCCCGTCGACTTGTTCCCAAAGAAAATCTGTGCAAGGCGGTTGTAGAGCTTAGAGGCTCATTCTCGAAGGTGTAACACCCCACTTAAAAACCCCTTAGGCCTTGGCCTTTGTAGCTATAATCCTAGTTAATTAGGAGTTAGGCTATTTGAAAGTAAGAATATTTTTGGAGCTTGAGTTGGCAAATAGTGCCATATGCTTTGGGTTTAGTAGAATTTTTAAAACATTCTAGTGCAATATTGATTTTGAGGAGAATGAAATTTAGTAGTATTATTTTGGAGATTTTTAGTGCAATTTTATTTATGTTGGTGATATAAAGCAAGAGGCCAATAGGTGGAGGACACATGGCATATTGATGGGCTAGGCAAATGAGCTAAGTGTTGGATGGATTTAGAATAGCCCAAGAGTATTTTATTTAGGGCACTTGTTACTAAGGATGAGATGGGCTAAGAGTAGATGTTAAAAGCCCTAGGCCTCCTTGGGAGATGTAAAGTTCTAAGTCCTTCTTAAAGGACACTAGAAATTTGGTCCAATATAATGGACATAAGGTCATTGGGCCTAACTTGATAAGAGTGAAGGTATTTGGCTCAATCTAGAAAAGACCTAAGATTTGTACCCAATATAGTGGGTCATTGAGGTCAAGGATAGGCCCTATATATTTGGACATAAGATTTATAAAATAGCCCGCTCCAAAACCCACAACCAAGGCTTGCACAAATTGCCCAACAAAAGTACCACCCATGAAGCCCAAAGCCTTGTCTTTTATTTCATTCTTCCGAATGGGACCCACATATCATTGGTTTCCCTTCTTTCACAATCCAACCACATGCCCTAGGGTTCCCATTTCAGCTTTGGTTAGGTTTTTAACTTGAGTTAGGATCACTATAGGTTTTTAACTTGAGTTAGGATCACTATTCATCTTATTCATGAATAGTAACCTAAGCATCATAATTTTTTATAGTTTTCTTGAAACTCTTTTCTTCATAATCTCAAATCTGAAATTTTTGTTTTATGCACTTGTTTTGCATCACTCTTAGACAACTCTTGAAGGTTAAGATTAACCCAACCCATACCTCATGAACCAAAGACATGTCAATGCCACCACAACTCACCAATCAGCTACTTATAGCAACACCAAGCAACCCCTTCAACAAGCCACCAAAGCCATGCCCCTTTCACAAGTTTTCTTGAATATTTTCTGCACCATTCAAACCTCATGATGTCCCCTAAAATCAGACCTAGCGAGTGTGCAAAGTAGTTTCAAGAAACAAAAATAAAAACCCAACTATTCACCTAGGAAGCTAGTTGAATTCAAATCGGCTACACCTTGATTCTTTAAAATCTTTCTACACCTGTTTGCCTCACTTCCCCATGCTACCACCCTTGCATTTTATCCATTGAAAGTGCTGCAAAGCACTCAAGTGCTTGCTTGTCCAATTACCTCTCTAAGGCAGCCCAACCGATTGGCTCAAATTAGAGAGGAACACCTTTGAATCACTTGGCTAAACCACCTCCCTTTTCATCTCTTTATTTTTTCAGTTCAAGCACGATCACTTGGTATAAGTTCAAAAGTTCATTCAAGAACAAGAGGAGATAAACTTAACTCACAATGAATAAATTTATCAAATTTTATAAACTAATTAAAATGAGGCTACAAAGAGTGTTTAAACCAAAACCTAATTGAAACCCTAGCCAAAATAAAACTCTTTCTTTCAAAAATATCCCTAAATGAATAGTATCACCGCTACAGTAACGCAGCCACAGTAACTTCTTGAAACCCTAGTTCAACAAAATAAAACATATGTAGGCTAAGCATCCTCAAACTCGATTATTCTAGACTAATTCTATAACTAATACAATAAATCATTTAAATGATTTAAAAAAATTGAAAGCCTTTAATAATAATAGGCTCAAACAATAACTCTAAGTTATGTCCTCCACAGCTTGTATCAAGTGGATCAAAACTGGTTCTTCTTCTTTAAAACCCATCTTGTGTGTTGGACTCTTGTTAACTTCATTCCAAGTGGATTGCACCAATCTTTGCATTGCTTCCTTGATCTTCTTAGCTCTTGATCTTGTAATTGGCCCATCTGGAACTTGCAAAAGATATTTAAGAATAGGTACATGTTGGTACCCATCACTTGATCTGACGTCCGTCCAACTCCAAATATGCTTTAATGAGACATTCTATCTTGGCTGTCCATTTGCCCATTAGCCTTGCATGATGGTAGAGACTGACAGGGACAAGACGTGCATGTCCTCTATAGCTTGCCTTAGGTCAAATCCCACAATCCTTCCCCTAATAAGGGTCTGTTTTGTGGCACTAAGTCATACCTCTATAATCAGAAGATATGGCTAATAGGTTTGTAATATTTTTTTTGCAAGCTCACTCCATATGTGACATCTTTTATGGAGTATGAGACTCTGTGTACAAAACCTTCCACCCTCTGAGTACCTTCATGTTATCACGAAGAGCTTCCACATCTGTATTGAGCTTGTCTTTACCTGTTGCTCACCTTGATTCAGTCAACTCATCATTTGCCTACCTGGTGTAGGGTGAGAAGTCCTTTCGTCCACCATTTGACCCTCATTATTTGACACTAGATCAAGGGTTTCCTCCCCTTGTATTCTTCGTCAGCTACTCATGTGGCCTTTGACTCTACAAATCTTTATTGCTCTAGCTCCTATGCTAGATTCAGCGTCATAAAATATTTGTGAGACCTCACATTTCTCCTCCTTTTGTTTGTTACATTCTTGGATTGTTTGCCTTTCACCATGTTGCCTCACGATTTCGTTAGCGTGATCCAACATTTATGAAATTAGGACCTTAGCCCTCCGCTGGTCCCCTTTGATTCACTAGCATTCCTCTTCCAACCTTGCCACTTCGCATCGCCCATCCATGAAACAACGGGTTACATCCGGTGGTATGGTTGCCTTTCGTTCCATCCTATTTTATCATACCATATAGGACGATCTATACTTTCTCCCGTACAAAGCCTTGTATATGGTCATTGGTAACTATTATTGTAAGCAAACTCAATGAGTGGGATGCGGCTTTCCCAGGAGGCCTTGAAATCCAACACGCAGGCTCTCAACATATCCTCCAGTGTCTGGATTGTGTTTTTCAATTGTCCATTGGTCTGAGTGTGGTAGGCACTACTGAATCTTAATTTATTGTCCACTACCACTTGTATACTTTTTTCCAGAAATGAGACGTGAACCTTGGATACCAATCTGAAACTATAGTTTTAGGCACACCGTGAGGCCTAACTATTTCCTTAACATACAGTCTAGTTAGCTTTTCTGCCTATTTTGTGTCGTCATCATTCTCTCTTAGTTATAGTTTCTTGTATCGTCCATCCTCGTGATGGGACTTAAAGATAGGGTTTTTAGAAAAATGAGACAAGAACCACTATCTTTCTTAAGTTTTATATGTTCCTCTCTAGGATATAAAAGATTTTGTAAATAAAATTAATCAGGCTTTGAAAATTAAAAGAGATTTTGCAGCAGTCTTCATTAAAACATAAATACAAAATCATCAGTTTACAATTTACAAAAGTGTCTAGCTTTTGTCACTTTACCATGGGCTATATTCGTCTTGACGCTTCGTTATCACTTTGTTTCTGATAGGGGCATATGTTAAAAAAAATGAGTCAAATAGTCAGTAAGCATTACTTTATACAAGTTATTTTATGAAATTATATCAAGTGTTAAGAAAATTATAGAATTTAATTAGCTTTAAGAAAAACCTATTGTGCAATTAATTTGTGAAAAAACTAAAACAATAAGATATGCAGAAACATTGCAACCATTACCACCAACCACATCTCTACGTGCAATCAATTTGGTGTCCTACACCCCATTGTTACTAACAATGGCAAGTGTTTTGAAAAAGTCCCTCTTGTTCTAAGTGCACTAAGGAGTCCAATCAACCGATTACATCTTTGCTCACCCTTGCTTCTAGGTGGCCGGCATCTTCCCTTGCAAGCTCTACCCTCCAACTTCCTAGGCGATTGATTGATGTGATCTTATTGCACCCCTTGTCTTTGCTCGAACCACCCTTAACTTTCAAGGCAACTACCTCTTAGGCATCTGCATTCCCTTGGTTTTCTAAAGCTTGGTCATTCTCTCTGTCTTTGTCCCCATGAGGCAACCTTTGATGGCACTAGCTTGTTTTGTTATGTCAAGTTCTATACCCATGCCTGGTGGGATCGATCCTTTACCCTCTCCAATTGAACTCCCAAGGGGCAACACCTCATTCTTGAGTCCATGTGAATTACCTCTTAATGAGCAGCAACTTCTTGTGAACGGCCTCCTAATGAGTTGCATTATCCTCACTAGCTTGCCTTTGAGTATCATCATCCTTGCTAGAATGCTCATAAGTAGGTTCACCCTCCTCTTTGCCTTCAAGGTCAACCACCTCCTTTTCTTCAAGATGATGAGGGAAGTACCCGAGGAATCCTCCCTCACAACCGGCAAAGCATGACATCTCAACCTATTTCATCATAGGGATTAAGGTGATAGAAACCTCGACCATAACATTCGCGATAGTTGTTTGTCATAGGGAGGCCCTCCAAAGCATAAGCGAGGGGATGATTTTTCTATTTAAAGTAGATGGCGTCACTGACTTAAGGCAAAACAATGTGCCCTCAATAGAAGGAAGGGACATGGGTTCAAGAGGCAATACTAATGAAGAGAGCTCATTCTAAGGCATTTTTCATTTCATGACAAGAGTTCAGAGTCGAAGGGTTCGAATGGAGACATGACCCTAGCTAGAATGAATGGGCACCAGAAGGAACTCTTTTATGTTTTTGTTAGTTGGTACAGAGTTGGAGATTTTGTGGTTCATGTTGTAGCACATCCATCACTCAACCTTCCTAACATAATGTTGCTCCTCCTTGGACATATTGGGTGCGATCACTTCTCACTCAAAAATAGCTCTACGATCTGTTCAAGAGAAAGTCCTCCCCCAATTTGAACTCCTAGCCAACCCTAGAGATGAAGAAGAATGTTGTGTCTTATCCTCAAGCTCAATGACCTTGCGACAGGGGCGATGATAGAAATTTTTGACACCTTTCCTTTAGTCTGAAGGTGGTGGTAGTTGTGGAGGAACCATTGGTTAGGATGAAAAAAACAAAGGAGAGCAATTAACTCAATCTCATGTGACCCAAGGAGTTTATACAAGCTTAACTTGATGGTTTAGCTTTGTACAATATGACGCAATCTAAATGACGGAGGAAGAGCAGTGGAAACAAGCTCCTAGGGGACAACATGTGACCCACATCTAAGAACACCATATCTGCCATCGAGTTTCATGCAACACGTGTGAATAAGCAAGTAGGTGAAAATACCATTTGATAATGAACAACAATGACCCAAAAACATGACTTTTATAATTTCCAAGCACACTATTCAGTTGAAGGTGCAACGGGAATTCGGGGGTAATATTTGGTTAAATGGGTTACAAAGGCCCATCCCGTTGAGGTCCACGACTTGACCATAAACCAAATAGCCCTTGAAGGATGCTGCCTTGGGAAGGTTGAGATAGTAAGGTGAGTGACATCGTCTTGCCTGTTAGTAAGAAATTCAAGGTCGGGAAAATGATGCCATCCATCGAGACCAAAGAAGCAAGGGTCATTATGGTGATGATAAGTAGAATGAGGCACATTAAATGTGATGAGACATTTTACTTTTGTCATTCTACGCAGAATTTTTACACCACACTTGGAGACCAAATGAGGAAACAACTCAATAGAGTGTTTCTCTTCTTGCCCCCTTAATGTGGTCAAGGTGTCCTCCTACCAAAATATAAGTCGAGTGTCTCCACTCGCACCTCAAGCATGGTCGAGACATCCTCCCACCAAACACAAGCCGAGTGTCTCCACTTACACCCTAGTGCAGTCGAGGCAACCTCCCCCCAAACACAAGCCGATTGTATCAACTCGCCACAACCGCCACCAACAGGATACCTCTTGTGATGCCCCCAACCTCCGCTTGGGATGGAACAGAGACTTGGAGTGTCGGGACATGCACAACAAGGTTACATACCCATATTCATGATAGTTAATATGCAATGCATACTAGTATGCAACTAGCAGTATGCAATAATTACAGAGGAAATATGGGTGATAAGAACAATTGATGTCAGAATGAACTAAACATCCCAATGATTTATAAACCACACATAGGTACTTCCTCACTTAAGCGGTCCACTTGAGTTCAACATAACGTGGGAGATAGAATCTTCATAAAATCGAATCTACATAATTAGACTAACTCTCGCATTCGCTCTATAGTATATAGAGTCATTACTATGAAAGTTAAAATCTAGTCTAGCCTCCTCTCCAAATCAGACTCATCTTCAACTATTTGTAGCCAACGGTTCATCTTGTCCGTCGAATGTTGGTCCTGACACAACTTCTATAATATTAGGGGGAACGGTATTGGGTCCACAAATGTGAGATTTAGTTGAATTCTCAGTAAGTTAAATAACTAACTTGCATAGAGATAAGATATGCATGATTAATGATAAGCATGAGATGCATGCAATGCAAAAAAATTCATATTTGTCTCCCATCTGGATTCCTCGACATTTTTTCAGAAAACTTTTAATGCATATTCCTTTCAGGGAACATTTTTCACTTCCTCATTTCAAAAACATGAAATTTTGAAAGATAACATTTCAAACTTCATCATTTCGAAAACATAACATCTTTTCTTATTCTTAACATCATTAGCATAATGTGTGGTAGTAACACGGTTCTCCATATGCACCAAGAGCAGCTATCGGTGACCATAGCACAACTCATGTTGACAATACGTCTTTTGTCAGCAGACATCGTAATCCAATACATTGGTATCATAACATATCATCATCATCATCATAACATATCTTCATAACGAATACACCTACCAGCATTAGGTGTTATAAACGACTTCGCTCCAGCATTCTTTAAAAAGAATCTATTTGAAACCGATTGACGGTTCTTTGTCAACGTAAGGGTTACCATTCCATTTTTACTCACTCTAGAGTAGACATAGGAGTTCCACTAGGATAATTTCTCATCCTAGCCTTTGGGGTTGTGACAAAATTTATTTTCATGCAATATTTTGAAAATTGTATTTCATGGCATGTGCATATGTAGTAATTTTTATGTGAAAATGACATTTATATATGCAATATGCTAAAATGGTGAAAATTTCACATGTCATGTAAGCAAATAATCAAATGCTCAATGATGTATCATATGATGCTTCGTGCTCAAAATGACATTTGTGATATGATTGTGGTGCTTATACAAAAATCATAAATAAATTATTTAACAGTAAGTTAGAAGCTAACTTACAAACTTTCTGAGTACTTAGGAAATTTGTGCGTTTGTAAATAGAGGTATTTTAAGTTAGAACTTGCATAACTAAGCAAGATGTTGATAATCAAAAGGTTCAACTAATATTTATAAAACTATCCCTATACCTTCCCAAAATTGCCACTAAGGCCTTATATTTGTAATTTGGCCTTAAAATTCACCAAACTTCACAAATGCCATATTTTCTATGTTTTAAATCCATATATGGCCTTATAATTTCATAAATCAACCAACTACTATGTCAAATTCATCCAACCCGTGGCATGTAATTTGGTGACCATTTTGTGATTTCAAACCTATAGCTTCTTTGCATGCATGTGTGATCCAATTCCATTAAACATAAATTCATAACATTGATCTTGGAACATTTTCACAGCTTAGAATAATACCACACATGTTCATCCCAACACTTAGGCATTGAATAACACCAAATCATTCAACCTTGAAACTGTGTGTGTGCATGATGTTTCTAGCTTCTCTTTGTCAATGCAAGTTTTAAAGCCTAAATAAATCATGCATTTCAATGCCTAACATGATTATAATTGGTTTCTAAAGGTTCATAAGGCCATCCTTGAGAAAATAGAACATGATATGCCAAGATCATTCTCATACAAGTGCAAACTAAATACTTAGATGATCAACATAAGATATGGATTTATAAACCTATCATGACATGCTATTTTCCTCAAATCTAAACCTTCAATAAATCTATCAAGACATTAGTAAAAAATATAAAATCATATCACGACATGTCATGGCTAAAATTTCATCCAAAAACAATTTATACAATTGAAACTTTAAATTTGAACCGATATGCAACACCTTGAGTAAAACCTTTTATAAATCAATCAAATCCTCATTTGCATGCTATAAACCAAACCCTAACATGTTAATCCAACACCCAACAAGAGATAAGGCAAGATCACTTACCAAAATTCGTGGCCCTTGAGCTCTCAAAACTCAACTCACTCCAAGACGCTCACTTAAGCTACTTGGTTTCAACTTTTCCTCACACTTTGAATGCTTTGCTCTCAAGAACACCAAGAGAATGCTTGAGGGAGTTGTGTGAGGAACTGAAGAGTGAAGGGGGTATTTATAAGACTCAATGGAGGGTGAGAGGCAAGGAGGGGACTTGGTCTTGGATGAAGGGAAGTGTTATGAGTGGTGGAGGTGGGTGGAGTGTTGAGTGCATTTTTTAGATTTGTCATGGTTGGTTAGCTGAATAGTGACCCAAATATTCATTATTAAACCATGATTTAGAAGAAGGCCATAGGTGCAGTGGGCTGCATTGGTGCCAAAAATAAAACAAAAAAATCAAATGAGAAAAACACAATGGAGGCCAACGGTTTTGAATGAAAACTGTCCAAATTTTGATTCCTTTCTCGTCTCTTCTTCTTGGTTCGAATTGGGGGTATTATTACATCATTTGAATACCTTTTTAGGTGAGGGAAAGAGGAATGTGCAAAATCACAACCTTTGTGGTATTCTTCCTTATAATTTTGGTTCTTAAGACAGGTTTTTCAACAGGTCTAGATTTTCATATAATCTAGGTTCTTGAAACGAGTTCCTCAACGGGTCTAAATTTTCCATTGACTTGATTTTGGCTTTCCTGGGTGAGTTATCAAATTGATTGTGGGTTCAAGGGATTTCATTTCCGGGGGTTCATATTATCTAGGGTTGACAGTCCTATAGTATAAAAAGGCATCAGAAAAAAGTCAAAATCTCACTTTTGATATCCTTAAGTGTTTACCCTTTCATCCAGTCAGAGTATTCAAGAAAGCAAGTGACTTCAAAGCGAATGATAGAAGGATTGGTATTAATGCTACTGTAAAACTAGTACTATAACGTTCAGAAATAAATTCGACTTTCTTTAGACCTTAGAAACGTCGTGAAATCCCAAAACGATTTCATGATCGAGTGATCGATTAAGTTTTAGCCTGTTAGAATATTCGAATCTCGATCCACTATTGTGATGAAATTGTCTTTCTATTTAATTAAGGCACTTAGGAGTATAATTTTAAGAAACGAATTGCATCATTAGACTCATATGAATATTTAGAATTTTCTGGTTCAATAAAAAGTTGTGAGTTTTTGGGTGAATAGTAATCCTTCGGGACCATGTGGTATCTGGTTCAAACAATTGTCAAATCGCCATGTAGGATGTCCAAATACACTTAGGATCACTAGAAAATTTTTTATTTGGACACATAACACAACCCTAGCCATCTACTTGGAAACCCTAGGACACTTGTCAAGAGGGGAGGGAACAAGTGTGGAAGTGATGGAATGTGAATCAAGCCTATCATCATACTCTCTTACACCCTATCCCATCCAACTAAATACTATTTAGTCAATCAAAAGAGGGTTTCAAACCCCAAAGCATTGGAACAAAACCCTAAACCCATGAGGAAGCTGAAACCCTAAATCTCCAAACCCTAAATGCTAGTAGCAGGTTTTGAGCATGTGATTTTCCACTTGGTTAAGTCACTTACACAAGCAACCAACCACTCAAATACACACTCTTACACCTCGGTAATTACATTTGACAAAGAAAAAATATATTGGAACCAACCCCTAACTGAAACTCCTAATGAAATACTAAAGAGATGCATTCGGTTAGCCTCATTTTAATCCACCGAAAATAGCTAGTCTGACCAAGCTTCCACCCCCTTACAAGGCCATGCCTTGGCTGCTATGCCACCTCAAAATCAGCCCCAAATAGTTCCACTTATGGCAAGTCAAGCAAGCAAAGGTCAAGCTCCATCTCACTTACTCGACAACAGCAAGATAGCGGCCCACTCCCATCAACTTTTGCCCTTCTTTTGCAAGCAACCCTCACCTCAAAGTGTCACTCACTCACCCACCAAGTTAGCCCCTTCACTTATACCCCATGCACCATCCATTTCCTCCCTCACTTGTGCAAACTTTCCTCCCATTTTCAAGAGCAAATAGAGAGAGAGCTAGAGAGAATTTTTAGATAGTTTCTTGCTTGCTTCCAGCCCTTTATAAGTATTTCCATAAACTCAAATATCTTCCATTTTGTTTAGTAATGAGTATAGTTAATTTGGGGTGTGTGTTGGTTAATGTTTCTCAGAGATTTGTTGAAGGAAAATTGGTGTAAATGGTGGAAGGGTTCTGTTTTGGTGATTGTGATGAACTTTGGAAGTTTTGTAAAATTTTGTTGAAGTGTTAGTATGATTACATGAAAATTTATATTTTTATTCAAAACATGTTAGGATTTTATAAAATAATTTTGCATGATCATTGAAGTAATAGAAACAGATTGTTTGAGAAAGAGTTGTTGTTGGTTTAATTTGTGATTTTAGCTTTATGATCTTGATTCAATGGTTATGATTTTGTAAACCTTATTTTTAAAGCTTGTATCTATGGATTAAGAATGTTGTTTTGAAGATTTATGATTTAGATCTTTGTTGGAATAATGATGAACATGCAAAAGTTTGATTTTAAGCATGATATAGATGCTCTTGGGTTTGATGTTGGTTTTGATGAAAGTTTTACTATGACATGCTAGATTTGATGCTTATATTAAGTTATAACTTGAATGTGAGGTATATGGTTGGGTTATTTCACCATTTTTTACATGAAAATCATGGATCTAGTCACTTTGTTTCAAATCCAAAAGCATGCATGCTAGGTTTCTAAGTTCTCATGCAAACCAATTGTTCTATGTTGTGTTTTATGATATATGGTTGATTAGTCAAGCATGCTATCCTTAGATTTTAGTGATGAACATGCTAAAAGTGTTACTTATAGACTTTTGGAGTCCTTGGAATTTATATAAAAGTGTTAGACCAAGAATATTAAGAGCTAGTTTTATTTGACCTAATCTTGATGTTTTGACATTTTCTTTGATGTAATGAATTCAAGATTTTGTTAAATGTGTGATTTACTGTCTTAACATAAGTTTAGAACTAAGGATGTGATTTTTAAGAGTTTCTAAATTCAGTTTAAGCATGTTAGTGTGTTAAATGACCAAGTAGCAACAAAAGCATGATTTTTAGCCTATACACGAGTCAACCAAGAGGGATTTTGTATAGTTGGGTTTGGTTTTAAAAATTTATATGTTCATATTTTGATTTAGGCTGAAATCGACATGAGGGATGTAAATTTTGTTAAATTTTTGAGTCCGTTTGCAAATTTCTTATTTTTAGGGGCAAATTTGTAACTTTCCATAAGTTAAGGGGTAACTTTGAAAATTTGGTCCCAAGTTAGTAAGTTTTATTATTAGGAGGAATGAGTGAGATATTCTAACCCTATAACTCTCTCATTTCAGTTTATACTATTTTATGTTACACTCATGTTTGCACAACAATTTGTAAGTTAGCTTCTTATTTACTCTCGGTATTTTTATGTATGTACGGTTGAGAGATTGCACTGTTCATATTCAGGTCCATTTATACTTGTTATAATTTTTTATAATATTCTATGCCATGTCATATCATCCATTAGTGTTACATGTTATCTGTTACATGCCACAAATGTCACGTCATCATACTATTGCATGTTAACCTGTTACATGCTATGAATGCTATAAGCATTGAGTATGTCATGAAAAGTTTCTAAGTCATGCATGATTCTTTTATTTTATCACGACCCCAAGTACTAGGATGAGAAGTTATCCTAGTGGAACTCGTATGTCCATTCTGGAGTGTTTAAATAAAATGTGGAATCTCCTAGGTTGATGAAGTACAGTCAACAAGCTTCAAATGAGACTTAAATAATTGACCAGAGTGAAGTTAGGCACCCAACGCCGGTGGTGCCAAAATACACATTTACAAATACAAGTTATTATGACATACTAACAACTGATATAAGAGTCTGTGATGTGATGCGGTATCTAGCCGGAGCACACTGCCCTTGGAGAGTCTTGGAGCATCAATTTTCAAGTAAACAAACATGTATATGTAACAAGGTTGTGTTCATGTCAAGTTAGGCCATGTTCATGTCAAGTCATACTATGTTCAAGTTAAACCATGTTATGTTCATGTCAAAGTTATGATTCTTCAAGTCAAGTCATGTCACGTATGTGTAAGTCTATATCACGAAGCATAAATGTCATATTACTATCATGCATGTATATTCATACTGTTGGTAATTTAAGAGCTTTACTTGCTAAAATTTTGTAAACCTCACTTGGTAGTCCTAACTACCATTTCCCTCAGAATGGTAGACGATGTGTGAGGGAACCAGAGATCAGGATGTGACCTGCTGGACGAGGTTGAGTAGGCCACAGAGGACGCTGGAGGAGCTTGTGGAGTTGGTGCTCGAACTTTTAGATTCCATTTTGGCGCTTATAGTCGAGCTGCGTGAGCGGCTTGGTGTTTAGTGCAGCAGTTTGTATTTATGTCTATACTCATAGAGTTTTGTCTCTAGTACATGTTTTTATTCTAGACTTATTGGATAACTTTTGTATATGTGAATATTTATGAAAGTATGTTATATTTTGAGATTTAGCATTATGGTACATTATGGCCAGCTTGAAGGTGTGCTGGTCTGGAGCTCGTGCGCCGGTAGAAGTTCATGCATATGCAGCGGTGTGGGTGGGTGCAAAAGTTTGGAGGCAATGTTTTGTGTTTTCAGAAGAAAAAATACAAGAATTTATTAATTATTTCTTTTTTATGTATTTATTTTACTACCCTGTGATACGGTGCATGAGTCTTCTATGTGGATTGTTGATGTGTCATCAAAATATTTGATGCTATTAAATGAACGAGAACGGTTCTTCCGTTCCAAAGAGTTTCTGCATCGTTAAACTTTGATTAAAATAAAAATAACAAATACCATTGTTTAATTATTATAAAAATAAATAAATAAATTGTTGGGTCGAAAATTCAGCAAAACACTTCTTTCCCTGGAAATATTGATTCTACACCTCCCCCAAAATAAAATTGGAGTATGGTCTGAAATAAAATTTTAAATTTTCGTATCGTTCATATCGGGTGAATGGTGCTAGCAATGAGCAAGACTACTTATAATTATAACCATCTTGTGTAAGTAAAATATGTTATAAATATACTAAATTCTTAATAAGTATATATGCTTATAAATATACTATCTTGTATTTATATTTAGTAACTTGTAACTAGGCATTCTCTATATAGTTCATGTGTACTTAGATTATGTCTATTTACTTCTTCTAATTAATTTTTATTTTACCTATAAAAAAGTATATGCTTCAAGTATATGCGTATTTATTATCCATATACAATATTAAATAATAAACTATAATTGTAATCATAAGAACAACATTTTTACTTGAGAAACGCTTCGAGCCAGTGTCTCCTACGATGGCTTATTATCGGAGACCAGTGGGGGCATGCCACGTAAGGAGTTGATGAAGACGCCGACCTCTCAGGGGATCCTTTGTGCATACTCCCACCCCCTCTCTCTCTCTCCTGAACCTTCTATCTGCAGAAATCCCTCTCTCTCTCTCTCTCTCTCTCTCTCTCTCTCTCTCTCTCTCTCTCTCATTTGAGAATTTTTGGAATTACATGAACTCATTTAGAAATCCAATTAACAACCAAAAAAACCGAAAAAGAAATTGAAACAGACGCAAATATATCGTGCTCATACAAAGCTCAATGACCCTAGAATTTCCTAGACCGAAAATCAAACCTAGCAAAGAAATTTGAGATATTAATCAAAGACTGTCCTTTCGGCTTTCATCTTCTAACGTTTTCTAATCCTGCCAAAGGCCATTCAGACACTAGTGAAATAGAAGAAAAACACTCACCAATTCTTAGTGGGTCATTGGGGTTCTTGAAGAGAAAAATGAGCAGCCGAATGCGTTCCTGGTGGGAAACCCTAGTGCTCATATGACTCACCGTACCCATGAGGAACATAAGGCTGAGTTTTGAATATTCTATTAAAGTAGGCCATTGATACGAACAATTACTCCCAAAATGCCTTCTTTGGTTTCAGAAAAAGGATGTCAAGCGAGAGCTAGAAACTTGGTGAAGAAAAAGCAACACCTGAAGTCCTTTTTTTTTAACATAGTCTTTTCTTTTTCTTTTTCTTTTTCTTCTTCTTCATCTTCTTTTTTAATTTTTTTATTATGGGATTTTATTATAGTCAAAAAATGCATATATCAGTGATGGCGACTCAAAATTTAATTAAATACAAAAGTGAAAGGTTCAGATATTGCTGTCTTTAAGCATCAAATGGGCTGAGAAGTTGGGAAAAATCCCAATTTGTATGTAGCCTTTCCAGTATTAGCTTGGATCCTTTGAGTTATCACTCCCCCCTTGACGCGAACTACCCAGATATTGAGGTCCTGACGGAGAGAGAGGGAATGAGAGATAGGTGATTTTGGGTTGGGATTTTGTGAAGGAGACGAAAGGACAGAGAGAGAGAGAGAGGGGGGGGATTTTTGCAAATGGAAGGTTCAGGAGGGAGAGAGGGGGGTGGGGTATGCACAAAGGATCCCCTGCAACGCTGAGAGGCCGATGTCTTCATCAACTCCTTACGTGGCATGTCTCCATTGGTCTCCAATAATAAGCCCTTGTAGGAGACACATGTTATAAGTTATTCTCTTTTTACTTATATGTAATTAATAAATTACTTTTATTTTTATTTTTTAAAACTTTATTTTAGTTTTTAATTTCTTAAAATGATGGAGACTTGAGTTTTATGCAAGTTTTGAACAAAGTTTAGAAATAGAAATATCTTTACTCGAGCCGATATTTGAGGCAAGCTTGAGCTTGATTGTACTAAAATCAAACTCAAGCTTGACTAGACACAACTAGTTCAAACTTGACTCGATTATAACCCTAGTTATATGAAAAAGGTATGCAAAACATAACTAGCTCGAACTCAACTCCATTATAACCCTACTTAAAAGGAAAATGTATGCAAAGTAGGGCAAACATAGATATAACAGTCCCATCCTTGTATAATACCCCATTATCCATGCACAACAGCCAAGGAAACATGAAGTAGAATAGTTGGGAGATGTCTAGCCTTAGCGAGTGAGTTCAAGACCTATACATTTGTAAGTCCCAATAGAAGGCCCAAAACATATGGCATATACTCTAAAAGAACTAGTCAACGATATAATTAGAGCCCCATTAGAATTTTATAAAGAGCAAGAATTTCTTATTCCCAAGCAATATGAAATCTCATACACTACCTACCATTATCCTTATTATATGAGATATTACAATCTCCCCCCCTCCTAAAATCCCAACATCCTAGTCGGGCCAGTCCATTGTAGGTGGCACGGTTCAAGTCCCACATTTCTAGTTGGGACAAGCTCTAATACTATTTGTAGCGTCTCAATGAAAGGCCCAAACCACATGATCTATACTCCAAAAGGATTAATCAATGATATAATTGAAACTTTATTAGAACCTTATATTCCAGCCCTCAAAATTAGTCAACCTTTCATGACCCAATTTGAATCAGAAACCCTCGAGTTTCTTTCTTTACATTTCAACGGTACAATATTTTCCCAAGATTCACCTAGATTGAACTTAGACAAATGTTAACAATACAAGGTGTATATTTACAAGGTGTATAAATGTTAACATGCATCAAAACAGTATTAGTATGTAGATAGAACCAGAATCTTATAGAAAGACCAGAAAAATGGTATACAATACTTAGCAGCGCCCATTATTCATAACTATATTTTCGATGATTGATATCTAAAACATGAAGTATGCCAGCCTGCCTGCTAATCTTATTATGTTAATGTTATTCGGTTTGTTGGGAGGAGAAGCCCTATTGAAAGCCACACTACTGTCACCATGCTAGAGCTATAACTGCACACCGTTGTAGAAGGTAGCGAAACAAATTACAAAAGAAGCCATAAGAAAAAATTTAGGTTAATAATTCATTGCACAGAGAGAGTGAGAGGGCAGGGGACTAAAAGTAATTTCAATATCATAGATAGGTTTCTGTGTCCGCCAATCGCCATAATGGTTACGTCAAATTTCATTAACAGTATCCCAAAGAAGAACAATAAAAGGCCATCAGGAGAAAAAAAGGAATCTTCAAACTGACGTCACACTTTACCCTGAATGAACCACAAAATCTTAACTTTGCGTGCCTGGTCGAGCGGGCCCAAAGTAGTTTGTTACTAATCCCATTATAGCGAACCTGGTGTTCAAAAATTATAATCAAATTAATATCAACAGATATATGAGACATTGCATAATTCCAACACATTCGATATGAGTGAATCAATGACATAGTCATGTTGAAGCATAGAGAAAATGCAAAAACACTAAGTTTGAAAGTCTTCTGGAAAGGGAACCAATATCCTACTCATTTCCTTGCAGATCACCAGAAGACACTGAAGTAAAAATATTTTTTGATAGGTAAGAAAAATTTTATTGAGACAAGTAAATAAGCATTAGCCCAGGTGCCCAGACAAGTAATTTATTTATTTTTCTGATAAGAAAATATTCCAATAGAAGTCACACAAACAATTTGAAATGTAACTCAACTATTCACTTTGTGGATCACTACTGGAATACTTTGTACTTTAGGTCAATCTTTTGCGCACATTAGAGCCCTAAAATTGAGAGGGAGGTACACATAGGCAAACATAGCACTTAGCAAAACTAGTCTGTTCTCGCAGTGTCCTTGTATCCAACATAACTGTAAAACATAACTGGCATACAATGGCTACACTTTTACATAGAAGCCCGAGATGAGACCTTCAAACTTACTCTAAAGAGAACAGCTGCCTTAAAGCAATAACTTAGCCCTTATTTCAGCTGCAAATGGTTTCTTGTAAGGTATTTAACTTTTTTTTTAACTTTTCTGTTTATATATTTGATAAGAGTGTTTCATTTGGTGAGAACAACTTTACTCCTACATATCTACCACGAACTCAGTGTCTCATTTCACACTGTTTACCTGAGTTACGAAATACTAGAAAATCATATATCAATTTCAATTTAAAAAAACTTTAACATCAATTATAACAGTTTACCCCTATATATGATCATTTCCGAAAATATTTCTAGAATATGCATCTTGATTTTATAGTTCCAGGAGAATGTAGCAACTTAGATCACCAAGTGGATGACTAAAGTGAACCCCTACCATTTGACACAATCTATAATCAAATAGATGGGGAAATTGCAATTTTTTTCAGTGCATTTCCTCTTTGTAAAGTTGGCAAAGAAGATCAATGCAAAAGCTTTACTAAAACTCATGAATTAAAAGCCAATAAAATATACCAATCATGTCATATAAATTTCATAGAAAATGGATCTGAAATTCCTTGTCTATCTGGAAAGAAGAGGTAATAATACACCACAACTCTCTTACAACTCTTTTACAACCCATTTCACATCAACCAATGTATACATGCTACTTCATTAAAAAAGTTCAATTTTACAAAACTACCATTCATTTCATATAGACCAGTCAGAAAGTTGTAACAAAGTTGTAGGTTAACCATTTTCCTTCAATGATTACTCGCTAATCAGTGGTGTCTAGGACATCTACAAATTGAGATTTAGCCTATTCATGCCTATCTTCAGTTTCCTCTACTCGCCCGAAACAAAAAAAAAAAACAAAAATATTTTTTGGCAATTCTTAATAAGCTAAACACCAATCTTCCTAGACTTGGTACTCATTTCCTAGCTTTTATCAAAATGTTAGTAACATGTCCTTCCCCACATCCAGAGGGACCATACTTTCTTTGACAAAACAGTCACGCCATGCCCTTGACTCACCTCTCTATCTATAAAAGCCACTACCCAGAGAAAGAAGCTCCAGAATGAGTCTGTTGTGGATTCCCACTTCTCTATCTATAAAAACAGTCTGCTTGTTAAGATCTTAAACAGTGAAGAAGCAGGCCAAGGTATACAGATGAAAATAATTATTTGAAGCCATGTGTTCCAAATCCAACTCACAATAAGGTCTACACCACAGATTTTCTAGTATCTCCAATTTATCAGTCGAGTGCAAATAATCATCAATCCCTAAGCATTTATTTCAGCGATAATTGTGCAAGAATCATAGCAGTATGAAACAAAGAGGAACTCGCAGCACTTCATTGCTTCAGATCCAAAGCTTTCAAGACTATGACCATGCGAACGAACTTTTTTCCACACAAAAATGCAATAAAAAAATAATCACATGTGTGAAACAAATACAAGCACATATACATACACACTAGGCTGCTAATTAGAAAGGAAAGCATACATCATGGCCATCGAAATCTGCTTGAGGTCATTCTCGACATTCCGCATGTTGGCAAGCGATTGAGCACAGAATATGATAGCAAGCCACGAGCTTAGCTTGTACTGCGAAAATTGAAATTACCAAAAAACTAAATCAGATATTCCAACTTGGAACATCAGAATGTCACAAATATATGTATGTGCGTGTATGCACGTATGTATATGCCTATAGTAGATCAGGAAATTTGGAGAGATTTCCAACTTAGACGGATGGATTTGAGTGATTGAGGGAGGAAGGCAGAGGGGTGGTGTGTGATACGGACCCTAAACATGACGCCGGCGATGCCGAAGATGACGGCGATGAAACCGGAGTAATCGACAGGCAGATCTTGCGGGGACACCATCTGTGCCACATAGGGCTTCGCCGCCGATGGCTGACGTGGATCGTTCGCCGATATTGAGTTCCCGTGAGACGACATCTCTCCCTCGATCTCTCGCTCTCGCTCTCGCTCTCCGCCCGAGTGAAAGCAGAAACGGTCAAACGATACCCTGCATATTACTAGTGGGAACGGTGTACAGTGTACACCCTATACGGATCCGGGTATACGGAAAAATCTGATCCGCATTCTGGTTTGAACATCCGGGCGGATAACCTTGTCCAACTTTAATCCGGGCGGATATCAATCATAGATTCATATTCGGGTATAGAAATCTTACAAAATTAATTCCCTATACACCGATTTCGAAAATTTAATAATCCATATCGGACCGATTCGTCACCAAAATTAAAACTTTCAATTCTTTAAATTTCGGTTTGGTCTGGTCTTATTTTTTCCAATTTTACGGATAAACAAAATCATACTCAAAGTCTTTAACAAAACTTTAGCAATTGATTAATCCATATCTCTTATTTTTATCTTATATTAATATTATATTACAAAATTAATAGACATAAATAATAAGATTTTAAAATTTCATGTTATATTAATTAACAATTTAGTATATAATACATATAATATAATATAAAATTATATAATATAAAAAATTAAAAATAATATATATGTATAGGTCGAGTTCGATTCGAATTGGTGTTCTAAAAACTAAAATCGAAACCAAACTAATTTTCAATTGGTTTTGCTAAATAGGTATCCATACCGGACTGAACCAAGTTCTGTATGATTCATCGGGTTCTCGAATTTTTTACAGCCCTAAAAATGATATCTAAGTTTTTAATCTGTCCATATTTTAGGCTTATTCTAGGGTTTTTTTAAGACAATTTTACAAACCACACCGTGATTCCACTTTTATGTAATTGTGATGACACATATTGTCCATAAATCTTTAAATTTAAAAAAATTAAAAAATTATACAATTGTCTTATGAAAATGAGATGGAAGTATGGTTATAGATATTTTTATGACTTTTTATTTTAATTCAAACCTGTACAAGAACCAAAAATAAATAATATAGAAAAAAGAACAAAGAGACATAATGGGATAAAACTTATAACTCAGTAGATACCACATTTGTGTAGTTTATTAAAATAAAAGAAATTTTTTATCAAAAAAATATAAATAATTATATTTACTTCTTTCCATCAATTTAAATTTCTAATATAAGTAGTGATTTAACATGATATGAGAGCAATGGTCTTGAATTCAACTTCTAACTCTACATTCCACCTCAATTAATTAAATATTTTAAGAGATAGTCTGGCTCATACGTAAGGAAGAGTGTTGAAACAAAATATAAATAATCAAATCTATATCTTCTCATCATATTTTCCTTTTAGGGAGTTGAACAATTTCACTTAGAGGACGTTTGGACACAAATGAGATACAAAATTTCTAATAATTTCATTCCCAAATATTTTATTAAAACGTAAAACACTTTTCAATTTCAAGTATTTAACTTTTTCATTTAATCATTATCTAAATACAAAAACTAATACAACTTTTACAAACATCAAAGTAAAACACAAAAACAGTATAATTTTTACAAACTTCAAAACAAAGATTATATTACAAAATTAGATTCAAACAATTTTTTTTTTAATTTTATAATATTTTTATTCAACTTTTTCTCTCTCATTACCAAAATCTAATAAAATATTTTAATTCAAATCATTCCACTATTATACACAGAATTTTGAGATACTCCAAACGTCCAAATGAGCCCTTACTCTTCTTTTTTGTTTTCTTAATGTTATAGACTCCCTCTCTTCCATTTCAAATTATTTAGGCAAATAAAAATTATAGCCAAGCTTTCTTCTTTAATGACCAAATTATTGGTGTTATCTTGCACAATATTTTTTTAGAGTCGTATTCACCCGACTACAATGGTGTCATATTCACTCAATTGGTAAGACCACAAGAAGTAAGACGATCGTCTCAAGAACTAGAGTTCTAGGGGGAGGAGTACACTGGAAATTGATGTCATAGAATCTAGTGGAGAAGTTCGAGTACGACGCAACAAAAGAAGTTGACAACGCAAAAGAAGCTGGTGCCAAGCATAAGGGGAAGAAACCCTAAATCTAGTTTTTGGAAGGGTCAGATCTGGAGGTGTTTGAAGACTCGAACATACCCCCATTGTTAACTAGTGAACTTGTTAACAATGACAAAAAAAACTAATTTTATATATCAAAATCTCATCTGCATTTATGTAGCATATGCTGGTAGGCCCCAAATCTCAAGGACGAGATTTTCTAAGGAGGATGTGAGGACCTCATCAATTTGAAGAAATGAACTCCTCTGCAAGTGGGCAAACACAACGGGTGAAAAGATAGAAGGGTGATACTTAAGCATGTAACAAAAGGAGTGTCTAGCGAGCAAATGAAATGCGAGGACCTACAATTAGAAATGCATGTAGGGGCTGAGAGGTTTAGGGTTTAAAACCCAAATTCCTTTTCACCTATGGTTAGTTTTAGGGGTGCTTTAACATACTCAGTTAGGACCAACAATGAGTCTGTGGTTGAGGGTCATAGTGCAATAGCCCGCCAAAAATTCAACGGATAAATTTCTTTAAGTTTTAGGAATTTTGTGAAAGTTCCGAAAAAATGAACTCCTCTGCAAGTGGGCAAACGCAACCAACGAAAAGATAGAAGGGCGATACTTAAGCATGTGATGAAGGGAGTGTCAGGCAGGCAAATGAAATGCGAGGACCTACAATTAGAAATGCATGAAGGGGCCGAGAGGTTTAGGGTTTTAAAACCCAAATTCCTTTTTACCTATGGTTAGTTTTAGGGGTGCTTTAACATACTCAATTAGGACCTACAATGAGTGTGTGGTTGAGGGTCATAGTGCAATAGCCTGCCAAAAATTCAACGGATGAATTTCTTTAGGCTTTAGGAATTTTGTGAAAGCCCCAAAAAGGTTTGACAAATCGATCAATCACGCATGTTGTAGTCCCACTATCATACCCTAGGAATAGTAGAAGTTGTGATAGGTTCAAAAGAAGACGACCAAGATGGGGAAATGCAAGCCGTACTAGTCAACTGTAGTTGAAGAAATACTTACCTTTGAGAATTGGTTTGAGTTAATTGACCATTACATAGAGATCATTTTGAAATTGATAGCATAAATTAAGGAGATTTAGGAAAGAGATGAATAAAGTCCTAACTATGTAGCACAAGACAATGTGCTGAATGTTTTGGTTCTATGAAGGGTCAATGTTTGAGACTCGATCTCTAATGTATAGATTTTGTGAAATACATATTATTTTATGACGAAATATAAATCTTGCTACAATACCATGTTTATTGTTTAAGACCCGATCTCTAATGTATGGATTTTGTGAAATACATATTTTGCTTCAGTACCATGTTTATTGTTTAAGACCCGATCTCTGATGTATGGATTTTGTGAAATACATATTATTTTGTGTTGCATGTATTGATGCTTCAATCACTGCCAAACCCCAAGCCAGGGTTGGGGGCATCACAAGAAGTCTATAACCGAGCATATCATGAGCCTATAAGTTAGCGTGTTATGAGCCTTGGACCAGAGTATGTCACAAGCATAAGGACAAGTATGTCACATAGTTAGAAGTCTTATGTCTGAGCATAGTATGAGCAAAAGCCAAGCATGCCATAGCCTAGTATCAAGTAGGTATAGTGATAGGCAGGAATAGAGACAACCAAGAGATCCATGCTTGAGGCATAACATGCATAATGCTTAAGGATGTAGAAAGTTTACATGATTACTTAAATTGTTATAGGACTTGATTGACTGGTTTGGAGAAACGAGCAATTAACTTTGTTTGCATAAAAATCGAGGTAAGTGGCTATGATCATGTTCTTCTACACATCACTTTATAGTAAAATATGAAAGTCTCTTTTCAAAAGTATATATATGTAATGCATGTTTTCAAAAGTATATGTATGTATAAGCCCATCTTTGAAAGCCCATTTTTATAAATACAATGCATGATGAAAGATGCTTTAAGATGTTACAGTTTTGCATGATTGTTCTATGATTGAATAATACATTGCATGAATGATTATTTTAATGAATGAAAAGTAGGGCAAACGTTAATGTAAGAAAAGAGAAAGAAAATATGAATGTGTGAGGTTAATGAACTAGCCATATAAGGATAAGGACAATACCATAAGGTTGGGATGAATGGCAACGTTGGAATGCATAATTGGTAGTGCACCTAGTGATGACCCATTTATGAGGTTTGGTTCTTAAGCCGGTCGCTCCAAAAAGAACCATTGATTATGAGGGTAGACAATCCTAACAAACGGGATTTAACAGTATGTAACGGCCATAATGATGAGGTTAAGGTAACGATTAATGATGTATTGATGTTAAGGAAGATGAATGCTTATGCTTGAAGATGAGGTAAAATAATGTTTCTTAATGCTTTATGATTTATGTTTTATTTATGCTTGAAGTTGAGTTTTCTAAAGAACTATGTTTTTAATGAAAATTCTATGTTTATATTATGTTACTGTTTGATGTGGTTTTTACTAACGATTCGACTCATTTTAGTTATTTTTAAATGTTTTCCCACCCCAGGTGAGGAAGAGTTAGATGAAGTTGTGGGCCAGGACATCATCTAGGGAGTTGACATTGGCAACGACGCTTGAGGCTTAAGAGAGAGAATTTAGAATTTAGACTTTAGCTATACTATTATATGATTTATGCTCCCGCAATACTTAGCACAAGATAAACTATTATATTGAAGTAAGTGTTGTTGAACAAGATTTTTATTTGAAGAGACTTATTTTATTAAAGTATTTAGTAAGAATTTTTATAATGGGATATTTTATGCTTGGTGTAAAGAATGAATGTTTTAATGTTAGTAATATCCGGTTTCTCTATCTCAACGAGTCTTAGAGGTGTGGGGTCTTACATGGAATGTAGTTTTGTAAAATTGAAATTCATATTTAATAGAATGGTTTGCTTACATTGGCTAATTGTAAAATGAGTTGTAAAAAAATGTATGTGTATTATTACTCTTCTAGTATAACTTTTTGAGTCCAAAGTACTCTTTGCATATTCGGGATGCTTCAAACAATCCTCTTGCTTGTGACACAAACGGCTAACTAAAGGTTTCATCTAAGCTGTTACAACTCCTTTCATTATCTCTTATTATTATTCATATCCCCATTTTGCCTTTGTCTTCTTGGACAGCCACATCCTAATTTACTTCAAGTCATCGTTCAGGTGGAGTTCCCCACATTGTAATTGTTTTTTTTTTTTACTTTAACTTGTCTCTCCATATGCTTTCTATTTGCTCTTTTGTATTGTGCAATGGCTTGCTTTGCTCTTGCATAGAGGGCAAAGTTTTAAACTTCATTATAGTGACTGTTTTGGTTTAGATACTAGAATGAAATATTTCGCTATTGGCCTATGCCAATGTATCATTTCAAGATAACCACAACATATATTTTTTTTGATGTGTAGATATACAAGTTCATATTTAATAAGATAAAACCAATATTTCACAATCAATCCACTAAAATCATCCTTCATCAAGCCAATGTTTTGGAAGTTAGATTGGATCAAAACATTTTTTTATCAAATAAATTCACAATTATAGAGACTTTAATTTTTTAATCATCCGAATATTCTTTAACTTGTCTCTCCATGATCCTTTTTTGGTTCTTTTGTATTGTATGATGGCTTGCTCCTCTCTTGCATAGAGAGCAAAATTTTAAATTCCATTCCACTGACTGTTTGGTTTAGATATTGGAATAAAATATTTCATTACCGATATGTACCCATATAACTCTCTGACTCAGACAATTACATTGGTTGGTTGTAAAGTAAATTGTAAAATAATTATAAAATAGTTTATATGTGTATCTTTACCTATAAAAGTATTTTATTATGATAATTATTATATAACTATTTAAAATGAAGAGTAGTTAAGTAAAATTAAAAAAAAAAAAGTGATTCAATTACGTTAGTTGGTTGTAAATGAATTGTAAAGTAGTTGTAAGCGTATCATAATCTCAAATTGTTGAAAGAAAACTTACCAATTCTTAGATTCAAAAGTCTTTTTTTGTTTTTTAATCTCTATAGGTAAGATTTTGAAAGGATTTCTACTTGTTTAAGAAAATATAGGAGTCTTAGCAGCAAATAACTAACTCATTAAGAACCCCAAAAAATGCAAAAATAGAAATTTCATAGAAAAAAATTATTTGCAATCTTATTTTTTGACACACTGAACACACTAATGAAGTGAGTCCACAATAATCAAAAGAACTTATATTTTAACTTATTTTTAATAACTATAATGAATTTCACAAGTTAACATATTAGACTTGCAAACAGTATAGCTCAATCTCATGTGTAGATACAAGAACAAAATGAAGTTAATAACCTGCTATGTTATAAGACCAACAGAAACAAAGTGTTAAAGCCTTGTCAATATTTTCATTAGCCAAAACAAGAAATAACACAACAATAAATAAATAAATAAATTATTCTGCATAAAAATTTTTTGGAAATTTTTTTGTTCTTCTCCTCCAACCTTAATTCTTCCAAAATGTCCATTACATATAAAGAAATAAAATCACAAAACTATTCCAAAGAATTTGAAACGACCCAAAAAAGGTGAAATGAATTCAGAAATACATGATAATCACAAACTAAGAAAGAGAAACCCTCCGATCATAACCTCACCAATCTCTATACAGCTATCAAAAAATAACTTAACAATATAAAACAAATCATCATTAGAATTGACCCAAATACCTCATGCAAGGAGATTTGGGTGTGATGATGCAGATTTAACAAATTCTACGTTGATAGCATTGAACTATTTCAAGAATGTAGATTAGCACAAATATGATAAAAAATTGTGAAGATTCCAAGGATTGAAACAATGTTGCATGTGTCAATATTTTGTCCATAATTTTGACTACATGTATCATAATTGAGCATGAGATCCCAATTCGGAAAGTTATTTTAGGCACACATGTCTTGGATACCATGCTACACTACACTAGAGGTCCCAAAACCAGCCATTTTTCCTTTGAATAGGCAAATAACATTTTTTTGCCTTTATGAAAATATCTTAGTTTCACATTTACAGATGATTTTGATTCCGATTCGGATCAAAGTTTTTGCAAAATTCTTATTTTAGTGCGTATTTTATTTTTATGCAATAATTAGAACTATATCTTTTCGGGACAAAATTTCATACCTATTTGAACCTGGCTTGTGTGCTTTGAACTTGATTTGAAATTTTATCAATAAACTTTACTCTAATAATTTTCTCTCTATTTTTCATTTTTTCTCAATCTCAGTTTTTAATTCCTGTTGATTAACTAGCTGTTGAAATAATTATAATTATGTCCAACTTCAATATGTAAGTGATATTAAAACACAAAATTTGGGTTAAGGGCACAAAAATCACAAATCAAATCTACTGTGGGCTGTAAAAAATGACAAATTAGATTAAGAGAGCTAACGGTTAGCCCGCGAGGGTAAGGAAAGATTTAGCTTGTTGTTGGTTAAGCTCACGTTCATAAAGTTTGTGTATTGGATATAGTTCATATAAATCTTGTAGGTTGTCTTGCCCTAATCAAGGGAGAGGGAGTGCTTAGTTGCTTCCTACTTTGAGGGAGAAATGAAATCGATGAACCCTTTCTTCTTGTCTCTGCCCTATCTCTTAAAGTTATGACGGTGGGATATAATCACAAATTGAAGTTGTAGTTAAGACACATGAGAAGAACCAAGCTTGTGATGGCGAGCATTGAGAAGGGAGTTCAAATGATGTTGTAATCATAAAATCGTATGAAACCTCGTTTTCATTCTTTTTAAGAAAAAAACTTAGATATTTAAATTTATAAAATAAATTTGATGAAGTGTCACCATAGGAGCAAAACTCCTGCTTTTGAAATTATATATGTTATAGACTTAAGGATTGCAAAAATCCAATGTTATTATTTGCATCGCCGACCTCAAAAAGCAATGAAAAAGGTAACAGTTTTTACTCGAATATGTAACTATAGAGCGTAGGATGTAAACGAGTCGAGTCCGAGCAAATAGTGGGTGATAAAACCTTGTTCGTTTAATTTTTAGTCAAATATGAGTCAAGTTCGAACAACATGTAAAGTCACTTTTACCACAAAGGTTAGCCATCATTTGTTTTCTATCTAGGATACACAAGATATTTGCTATAATAAGGAACAAAATGCATCTCAATGTTGATCGGTGTAATAGGATACATCAGATAGCTTGACAAATAGAGCAATGATATATGTTTATATTGGACGGATTCATATTGCCTTGTCATTTAATGCACAATAAAATCCAATCATAAATCATCGCCTCAATCTTTTGACTATTTTACAATGAGCTAAACCACAAGGGATTAATGTTTTTAATAGAAAAATCCTAAATCCTAAATTCTTCAAAACCCTAATGCTAATAATTTTTAATTTTTAAGATAAATTCTAGACGCATTCTGACTGTTTCTCAAGGTGGCGACTGATTGAAATAGTCACAATGAAATTAATTCGACCATCAAAAAAATACCAGGCGTCAGATGTAAAGCCCGACTACCCAAATTTGAGTAGATTATAACTAGATTTGATGCCACCTCAATGTAGGTTATGATAGATCGCTAGATCCAACACCGCTCAACCGCCAAATCTAGTAGGCATTGGACCACCCAACCTTTTTTTAATTTTAAATGAATCATTTTACCTAATAGGACGTTAATCCTATGTTGGTGGGTCTATTTTACCATCAAATAGAAAATTGATGAGTCAGCTTTCTATTGGTGAGTATGCTACAGTCCGTGTAAAGCCTATGTAAACTCCATGTACTTATCATTTTCTTGAAAAATAATAGTAGAACACTTCAAAGGAGTTATTTAAGCTTGTTTGGAGAGTGAGGTGATATGTAAAAAATTTGTAAATAATAATAAGATAGTTTGTGAATAGTAATAAAATATTTTGAGTTGAATACTTTTTAGATTTTGAGAAATGAGAGAAAAAAAATTGAATAAAAAATATTATAAAATTAAAATATTATTAGAATATAATTTTACAATATAATTTTTGTTTAAAAATTTGAAAAAATAGAACTATTTTTTATTTTTTGTTTGAAAATTTAGAAAATTTATAATGATTAATTTGAAAAAATTATAATAATTAGTTTAAAAATTTTGTATTTGAAATATGTTTAGGAAGAAGATGAAATGAGATAAAAAATTTAAGATGAGATTATTTCCAAACAAGTCGGCTCCCAAACAAACAAGAGTTAGCTAAATTTGTTCAAATATAGGGAAAAATGAAAAAAAATGAAAATTATAGAAATCAAAGTGAGTTAGATAAGATAGGTTGCGGAGCTTATATCCATCCAAACCTTTAGGCCTGGTTCAGATGAGGTAAGATAAATTGAAATTAAAGTTAAAAATTAAATAAAATATTATTATAATATATATTTTTAATATTATTTTTATTTTCAGAAGTGAAAAAGTTGAATTATTAATTTTATTTTATATAAAATTTTTAAAAAAATTATAATAATAAGATAAAATGAGATAAATTGAAAAATGTTGTGAAAACAATCGAGACTTTAATTTAGTAGATGATTCCAGTTTCCCCATGTCTATTCAACTGCTTCCTTGTTAATTTTCTCATGCAACCCTTCCCATCACACAACAGTCCACCCCACATTAGCCACACTAGTGACAGAATAATCATTGGGTTTAATTTAAAAGGACTTTCTCAAAGAGTTTAGGGAGAGATGTTTCTCAGAGGGCAAAATATAATTTCAGCAGATCCGTTTCATTTCGTTTCCTCGCACCGCCCTGTGACAAATTATTAACAACCCAACACACACTTCCTCAAAAAAAAAAAAAAAAAAAAAAACTTCACTTGTCATTAATTCCAGAAATTTCAATCCAATGTTTTTGGAAGATATCCCAGATTTTAATTTTAATTTTTTCCTTTTTCCCAAACGTGTTTTACAGTAAAGTAGTATCTACCAGTCAGCCAGCATACACACTTGCCACGTAAACTTCAACTTTAAGAAGGCACAACAAACTTATAAATATACATCTCACTCACGGAAGGTCAAATCCAGAAAAAATAAAATAAAAATCAACATTGGAATTCATATGGAACCAACCAGATAATTTGGCCACCACTTTTTTTTTTCTTTTTTAATCATTCAGCTAAATTTATGACAAAAATTACACTATTTTTAACCAAGTATGAACAACAGGTCAGATTAAATCACTATGTAGTATATCTATAGCAGTCTAACTGCCTAATTTTTGCAGCCATATTGGAAATCCCTGCCCACTCTTCCCCCTCTTTCTCCTTTTTCCCTTTTAAGGAGAGAAAACCCAATCTCTGAATTCACATTATGCTCACTCATGCTCAAAGATTATGAACAATTCACATTATTACCTGAAATTATGGCTGCTGAAAAACCAGACTCAGCTTGTCCTCCCCCAGCTACTGAAAAATGTCGGGGCATTGCAGTAATGTAGTTTCTTTCTACACTATCAAAGTATACAGGACAACTTATATTTATCAAGAACGACATCAATGGCCTAGATTGCAAAGATCTAACAGCCTCCATCGAGTTTGAGAGGACATTCTACTATCCATCTTCCTACATCCCCACTCCTGTGATTCTATTGGGTCGAACCAAGCACCATTAGATCAGTTGAAAGAAAATGGACCAGAGAAGCACAACGGGCGTGGAGACAATTGACCGAGAAAGAGGGAAAAATCAATTAATTAATGATCAAAGTGAAAGACATTGTACCCTGTCGGGGAGATTCCTAGGCATTGGAAGTGCGGTAACATATCTCTGGGGGAAAGATTTTTGGGAATTGGCAGTTGTATCAGAGGACGAAGAGGTCTCAGGTCCATCAACTTGCCCCCGACCATGAAATTTCGCAAAACGATTGATGACAGAAAACCTCTCTAGATCCTGGTATTCCACTCTTAAGTCTAATATCGAGGCTCTATTGTCCAGTCTGCATATCATCACAAGTAAGCATTAGCAGAGAGAGAGAGAGAGAGAGAGAGAGAGAGAGAGATCTAATGCCATAAATATGAAGCAAAGAAATACAACAATAGCATCAAGAACACCAACACCAGTTAACCAAAAAGACAAAGGGAAAATTATATTCAGCAGCAGCGTTGTGTACGCTAGCAGACTGTAGGACTTTTCTGGGGGGGTGCCATTGAATTCGTTTTTTCTTTGGGTGCCATAATTGTGCAGCCTTCTTTGTTTAAACCATATTCAATCATTTAACAGGAGCGGGAAAAACCGAATGGTACTGGCATTTAACATGTTTAGGAATTGTAGTTGTACCCTTTCTAATAGCTAATATGACTAATGCATTATTTTCTTGGAACTTTAATCTTCCTTGCATAATTTTCCTAGACTATCTAATCAGCCATTGGAACATCCTTATGACAGATACGCCAACTTCAAGAATGTTTCTCAAGTAACACCATAGGAGCACAACTATAGGCTTGCTCTTCTAATTCCATACTAACATTCTACTTTGGAAGATAATACACGTAGCATAAAATAAACATGTCCAAACACACTACCTGGACCTCCACGTAGCAGGAAATTGCTTCTTAGTATCTATCAATATGCGGGATGAAGAGAAACAGTAAAGTTAACTGCAATGGAGGATAATCAACAGGGGTCTATTAAAACTACTCGGATTTCTGGAAGATGAATTAATTTATACCATGTTGCTCCATTAAGGGCTATATTATTTTTTACGAAAAAAAAAAAAAAGCTGTCAAGGATCTAAAACCCTATTAACGTAATGACCCAGGAAAAGTGCTAGCCACACCCTACACTATAATCTCAAGAAGAACAGTCAATTTGAAGCTTCCCTAGAAACACTTATAAAACCCAATTTCATCTAGTAACTAGCCAATTTGGGATTTAGCACCCATGACTACCTTTATAACTTATCCACTCGATATGATTTATTCATATTCCCAATGAGGCACTGAAGCTTTACCAACTCAACCTCTTAAATTCCAAACGTCCTTGCCAAGGCCATGCCATGCAGTGTTCCAGTTTCACATCGTTGGCCTTATTAGGTGGCTATAATAATCATAAGTAATGACACAAAAACTAGCCACATCAACTATAATTCCAGAAAGACCAGTTAGTTTGAAACTTCCCAAGAACCACATAGAAAGTCTAGTTTCACCTAGTAACTACCAAATGTGGCATTTAGCACCCATGACTACTTTTATAGCCTATTCTTTCTATGTGGGTTATTCATATTCCCAGTGTGAGATGGGAGTTTTACAATTAATTCCTTACCTCTCAAATTACTCCAGGAATGCCTAATCACATGATGGAGAAACCTTGTAAAGGACATTGTGAAATAAAAGGATCCGAAACAAGTTAACAGTACAAAGAATATTTATAAAGAATAGAACATGAAAGTTACCTCAACAAATCAGTTTCGAGCTTCCTCGCTTTGCCAATAAAGTCTTCCATGACCTTTAAGTATCGATGGTGAGCACTTCCAAATGTTGTGAGCTTCTCAGACAGGCTAAAAGAATATTTTGAAAAACTTGCCATTAGTATGTACAGAATAATATTAAAACAATCAATCATAATGTCATCTGCCCAAGGAACATAAACTCAAAAGTTTCCTAGGGCAATTCTTACAGGCTTCTGTTGTCGGGAGCCATGAAAGCATCATTTCCAGGGATAGAGATTGCACTGCATGCGTCTCCTAGTACTGATCTGGCAATAAAGTAAGCTACACTCTCATAGTGTGACCTAGAATCAGCAGAGATAACTCCTGCAGGAGGAGGGCGAAGCAGCTGCTGCATAAGTTGTGTTGTCAAAATTAGCCTTCTTTTAGGTATGAGGATGAGTGGACCATCTTCAACCACCTCAGCTTCATCTTCAACCTGTCATCAAATCTGAAGCAATTAGAACTCCGCAATAACTTTGGATACCAAAGGAAAAACAAATAAAAGACAACGTGCTTAATCAACCTTCTCAATCTGTCGATTAACTGCTTGGGCCCAAACTAATTCTGCCACACTGTAAACAGCAGAACTTTGTGTTAAAAAGACCAAATTAATTTAAAAAAATAAGCATAAGACAAATCAATAAGTGAACAAAGGGTGAGAAAATTAACCGAACAAAAGTAACTTTTCAAATGAGAGAGAGAGAGAGACAGCTATAAGTCAGTTTATATTGATATAGGAAATTCATAGAATTAATGAGCAACACATGCCAACCACCTGATATTCTGAAGCCTTTGGGAGCCTTCCGTCAATTCTTTATGCCATGGTATGAGTTCTGATGTAGCACTCTTACGCTTCTTCGGTCTTACAGTAATCATACCATGATCGGTGACATCCGGAGGCAATAAATGAGGGGATGAGGGCTGTTCATTTGCGACTGATGTAGAGTAAGAACTTTGATGAACATAAGCAAGATGACTAGCATCGGCAGTAGCATTGACTTGATCCGTCGAACTACAAGCAAGCAAACTGTCAGTTGGCTTCCCAATAATGAAAGGCCGCTCCAAAGCCTTTGCAGTGGCAGTCTTCCGCACATCATACGTTGGCAACATCTGTCCATTTTTAAAGCTTCCATACTGCTCAAACCAGGACGGTGCCATCTGGGGACTGATCTGAGAATTCTCAGACTGAAAAGCAGTTGCACTACTACTACTTGATAAATTATGATGATTGTCCTGAACAAATGCAAACATATCCTGAGAAGATGCATTTGTATCCTGACTTTCCCCTGGCTTAGCTGATAAGCCTAGCATCTTAGAATCTCCAGATGGACCTAAACTGTGATCACACGATGCATCTCTAACCATATTATTGTATCCATATGATGGTTGCCCTCCTTTTGGAGCTATGTGCTGTACATCCCTATCAGAATCTGGACCTTTAAATCTCTTTGCACTATGATTACTTGGATCAATCTCGCCAGTTTTCATGGCTTGTACTTGATGCAGTAACGAGTAATTATGATGCATAGCATTATTTGGTCTTAAAGAACGGCCAAAAGCTTCAATGTCTCTTTGAGTAGAAGCAGCATTTGAATGAGGTGAATCAGACAGAGGCTTTACAACAGATTCCCTCCCCTGTGATAAGCTCAACATGTTTTCAACAGGGTCATTATTCTCAGCTGACACTTGCTGCCCAGGGTTTTTTTCCAACAATTGCCCTTTCCCAGCAAAGCCTTGTGAATTTATCGAACTTGCAATAAATCCAGATTTACCATCCCCTCCTTTCTGGGCATCTTGATTATCAAGCTTCAAAGGTCCAGAATTGTTATCTGATTGATGATGGAACTTAAACAAGTTAGATGGAGCCTTGGATGGCTGGGCTCCAAACAAATGTTGCTGGCTTGTAACACTGTTCCATAAATTAGGAATCATTTTTGAGAACGCAGTCAGTTGAGAAATGCCTGGTGTAACAGAAGGCAGAGAGACTTGCATGTGCTCCGAAGACGGGATTGATTGGGCTGGATCTCTTGAATGGATTTGGTCTGAACTATTTTGCTGGGACAACTCTGCAGAACAAGCCAGGTCATTTTGAGTCCTTGTGGATGCGTCTGGTGCTGACGCCAGTACAGATTGACCAGTTTGATGCAACATTAGTTGCCCACTTGCAACAGTGGTGTGCTGGCCTTGATGATGACTTGGAGAACCAGACACTAAAGCTGTAGAGAATTTTCCATGGACATTGTACTGTGACAGTTTATTGGGTGTTTGGCCTGAACTCTCAGAAATATTATGCCTAAATTCACCTTGAGATGATTCATGGGAAGATGCCAAAGACTGAACTGAGGCTGTTGAGGCAAACCACATATTAGCCTTATCTCCAGTCCCAGAAGCTACATGAGATGAGCCAAGAACTGTTTGTGAAGAGCTCTGAGAAGACAACACACGGTCAGGAATTGGCAACCGTTGAGATGGAGGGGCCAACTGTAAACCAAAACCCTGAGTGGCGGAGGACTGATTTCGCTGAAAATGACTAACAGGTCCATCGGAAGTTTCTGTTTCAGGCATCTCAGAAGATGGATAGAGATTAGAAGAGCTAATGTGTCTTCCGATGCCACGTTCATTTGATTGATCCACCTTGTGAAGAAGCTCCAGCATATTTTGACTATGTAAATAAAAAACAAGTAAAGATATATTTCAACTCTCCAACCAGTGACTAATAAAACTAAAAAGCAGAAAGAGAACTATAACATGAAAACATTAGTATATAAGCAGGCATCTATTGAAAACAAATACAAATATTCTGTTATTATCACAGTATGTAAAGACATAAGCTAAAAATCACTTTTATGAACAATAATTTTTTTTTGACAAGTTTAAGAACATTAATTAAAGAAACAAAATCGGATACATTTTTTTTTTATAAGTAAAAATTAAAATCGGATGACAATATTAAGGTACCAAATCTATTAGGATATCAATATAGCGTAGGAACAGCTAATCTCAAATATTCAACTACCTTGATGTAGCTGTCTTGTTAGAGGCATAATTACCCACAGAGTTGTCATAGGGAGCAGATGAAATAGGTACATAACCTGGAAGCATGCTTTTTGAAGGTATCTCATCTAAGCCTTTGGTGTCCACCTGAAATCCAGGCAAACAGCCCTATGAAATTTTTTATAAAAAAAAATAAATAAATAATTCAAGCAGTTTATTTCTCAGGAATTTTAAAAAGCCAAACTTATCATATGAAAAAAGTTACATCATAATTTTCAAGTATGTAAAAGTCTAATGATCACCTTCTCCAATTCCATAGAGTTTCTATCGGCCTGATCCGAAAATCTTGATTGGCCAACATAAGCCTGGTCATGACCTCTCAATCCTTGGGAAACCTGCTGGGCCATTGCTTGTGAATTTGCAATATGTTTTGGGCCATAAGAAGGCTCCACGACATCTACATCCCCCATTGGATGGTACTGAAATCTACGAGTTCCAGGTTTTCGATTAAGTTGATTGGATAACTTTTGTTTGCTCCCAATCAAATTACGCGAGTCACTAGCATCTAGCCACACACTCTCTCTCGAGCCACTGGTAGGAGTATGATGCAACATGTTAGAGCGAGAACTGTCACTTGAGTTCTCTTTTTTATTCGAGATCTCCTTCTCATTCATTTCAACTGTTCCCTTGTCCAGCTCATTATTCACTGGTGACTCCAAAAATTGAGGGTTCTCATTGAGATGATGCCGGTATTTCCCCAGATCCTCATTTCCACTGGAGTTCCCTGAGGGTTGAACATCCTTCCAGAAATCAAGATTATTAATGTTTTGAAGCTGCTGCTTTCTTTCCTGGTTGGCCCTCGAAGTGCTTGAATTAGGAATTGCAGCAATACTATTAGAACTTGAATCTTCCCTGAAGACCTGCAAGCTACCTATACCAGATTTTACATGTTCTGATGCAGCAGATGAATTAGGAGCAACGGTAGCCCTCCAACGACCAGCACCATGACCAATTCCCAGGTGTGCGGCTCCCTTATGATCACTACTCTGAGTCAGTTGAGATGATTTTTCATTCTCATGATGTTTCAAAGTAGCACCACTATCAGGTGACAAGGATTCTGTAAAATTCCATCCATTTGATCTTTTGTAAGGCTGGCCACCACTATTATAGGAAGATATAATCTGTGGATGGGCCAAAGAACCAGAAATGTTCTTGGTACTTGTTTCTACCCCCGAAGACTGAGCAAAATTTCCATAAATATGACTGCCTTCAGTTGGTGGCTTTTGTAGTGGGTTACGATCTAACCATTTGCTTCCTTCTTCCTGAAACTGTGAAATACTTCTATTAGAAGAATTATTTTGAAACCTGTCACCCTGTTGATGCAGAGTTTTGAGTCCTGACTGCTGAACTCCTGGAACCTTAAAATAATTATTACTTGTAGAGGGCCTATTTGCATCATCAGAAAGGGGGAAAGGTCTAGAACTCAAAGCCGAAGCAGTCTGCAAGCTGTTATCAGTCCAGACTGGCTGTTTGCTACTGTCATTAATGGTTAAGGGCTGTTGATTCCCAGTTGGAGGTCCTGTGTCCCCAAATGTCGGACCACTCCACTCTTCCTGAAGTCCTAAATCAGCACTCGAAGTTTCTGCAACAGCAGACTGCATAAGAGCACTCCAACTCCCACTTTGCACAGAAGGAAATCCAGTGAAAAAATCAGTACCATCCAACATATTACCAGCCCTTGTGCCCCTGCCAAAGGCATCCCACAGATTTTCATCCGAGCCAAACAAAATCTTTTGTTCAGCTGGATCCAGGGAAGACACGCTCTGAGATGTGGCAACCTGCACTAGTGTTTTCTCATGTGATGTTTCTGAAGATCCATTTAGCTCTTGCCTCCTGTTCAATTCTTGCATGGATGCACTTCTTTGCTGAGGATTCACTTGCTGCAAGTTTTCCAAATTAGGTACACTGTTTAGACCTTGGCCAGCAGCAGGACCAAACATATTTTTTGCTTGAAAATTCTGTCTGGAAGCAAAAGTTTCATCGTTCATGTTAACCTGACCAGGAAATGTAGCATACTGGTGACCTGAAAAGGAATTACCACTGGACAAAACCTGATGAAATGCAGGCTTATCCAGTTGATCATGAGAATTTTGACTTGGAGTACTTCTTACACTAGAAACAGGAACCCCATAAAGAGATTGATCAACCTGTTGAGGAACTAATCCCATCAGACGTAGTGCCTGGCCTTGCTCAGGGGATAACATAAGTCCACTAGAAGATCCTTGTATAACTTGAGATGCACCACGCTGCAGCCAATTTGAGTTACCTGCCACAAGCTCAGGCGGCCATGGATAATTAGATGCCTCATTAATAGGAATGCCATTAACCAGCGCAGCAGAATGGTTGGGAGCTGTCTGTTTTGGGACAGGGGAAACCTGATTTATTGAACTCTGATGCCTTTCCTCTAGCTGCTGCCTATGATGTTCTTGCATTTGTGTTAGCATGAATTGTTGCTGTAGTACCTGCATGTCATTGATCCCCGAGCGCTGCCTTGGCAAAGATTGCAGCATGCCAGGTTGCTGGCCACTCATTTGCTGTTGACCTCCAAGAAAATCATAATTAACAGGAGATTCAGTATCTTCCAACCTTGATGGATTTTTCTTAGTAAGCTCAGGACCACTGCCTCGCTGTGACTCAAGAATAGATATGCCTTGTAATGTTAAATTATGCCGATCAGCTTCTGTATCCATTCCCAATAAGTTTGCTTCATTCTGCCTCGTTTGGACAAATTGATGTCCACGCACATAGCCATTCAAAGTTGTATGCTGGTTCTGAGGCAAACTTCGCCCAAACTCAGACCTCACATTTGATTGTGTCAAGTTGAAACCATGTTGCACACGCAAAGACTGACTTCCTCCTCCCCTCTCAGAGTCATCTAGAACCAAAGGAACATTGCGGTACAATTAATAACAGAACAAAAAGAACATAGCAGTTCAATAACAACAGCAAACGACACTTGACTGTATGATCATGAGATCCTTGATTTTATGAGCACAGAGTGGGTTGAGAACAGAAGTTCATTCAGTTGTTACATGATACCCTGGAAGACCATACAAGCAAACAGAAACGAATGATGAAGAGGTAAACTTGTTGATACCTGACTGCTGTACATTGTAATTCTTTGAATCGGAAATAAAAGGTGCACCGATCTGTCTCTGGTTTCCAACCAACAGATTGCTATTTAAAACAGGCCAGTTTCCGTGACCTGTTTGTGAATGATGCTGGCCCTGAGACAAGTTCTCTTGGCCAAAGAAATTGTGGACCCTGTCTTCAACTTCGTTGCCAGGCATAGATGATCCAGCCACGATTATTCAGTGGCTAAAATTTTGTGAGGAGAAAAATTACCTAACAGAAATATGAGTAATTCAAGATAACCACATTCCTACAATTCCATTACAGATCAAAAACCAATATGAAATCTCTGCAAAAATAATTCAGTTCAGAAACACACCTCTTTCCTGTGCATTTATTCTCTGCAAATGCTACGTTCCCAACCCTCAAAATTTATTCTGCACACAAACAATCCAGCATATGAAAAAAGCTTTGCAGTAATTTGGCAGAATAAAATTACCAACATTTTGTGTGAAAAGGGAGGGCCAGAAGAAGATACAATTATGATGAAGAAAAAGAAGAAAGATTGTGCATATTGACTCTTCAAAAAGCATCTCATTCTACCAAAATAGTTCAAGGTTTTTTAATTTTTAAGTTTCCTTTGAAATTAATTATGCAGCCCCAACAAAGGAGGGAAAATAAAAATGTACCCTTTTACTAAAGTTCTATATGTTTAAGGATGCAGCAAAAAGAACCCTCAATTCCCCGGGTGGAGATCTAAAGATTTCCAAAGCCTATGACGAATCCATCATAGGGTCCCACCGTAGGTTGTGCATCCTTTAAATAATTCTAGTGGAGCATTCTAGCGGAGCATGTAGAACAAAATTGTTTTCTGTCTCCTTTGATATATAAGAAACTAAGGCCCCATTTGGATGTTAAGTTGGTCTCATCTCATCTCACCTCACTTCATCTCATCTCAACATCTAAACACCACTCAAACACAAATACTTTTCAATTTTAAATCTTAAATTTTTCATCTAATCATTACAGCTTTCCCAAACTTCAAAACAAAACACAAAAAACAATTCAATTTTTTCAAATCTCAAAACAAAAATTATACTAAAATATTATATTCTAACAATATTTGAACTTTATAATATTTGTATTCATCTTTTTCTCTCTCCGTTCTCAAAACCCTATAAAACATCTTAACTCAAACAATTTCACTACTATTCACAAACCATTTCACTAGTATTCACAAATGTCTCATCTCATCTCATCTCAACATCCAAATAAGGCCTAAAATTGTCTATCATGTGTATTTTTCTACTTGAAGATGCTCAGGGTTGTTGAATCCTTAATACACAATGAAATAGAAAATAGAAGAAAATCTCGTCATTAAAACAGTTCAACAATAAACTCGATTGCTAACTCAATGAGTAAATAAGTGTCAATAAAAAGTCTCTTTAGATTAGAGTTTGAAGCTAAGCGTGAAAACTCTCTCAGACGTAAAACCCTAAGGAAGCAAGCGCCACCCTTGCCGGCGAGTGACCTCTCACCGTCGTCACAGAGAAAGCCGACGGGCCCCGACGACTTCCCTAAGGGCCGTCCGACATCGGTCTAGAGGAGAGAGAGAACAATACGAAGCGCGAAAACCCTAAGGAACCAGATCTGCCGACCCTTTGCCGGCGAGACACACCGCACCGTCGGCACAGATAAAGCCTACGGACCTCGGCGACTTCGTTGAGGGCCGTCCAGTGTGGTTCAACCTCCGGCGTCTTAGATGTCGCTGTTTTGCCTCTCAAAGTACTCCAGCGATCCACCCGAAGGCTCCGTTGGTCGTGCCATCGACCTTGAAGGCTCCGGCGAGTGCTCCGGCATCTTCTATGAGCACAATTTGCAGCTGGAAACAACTCTGTAGTGCTTGCAGTGAGCACGACCTGGAGTCCACAACTTTGCAGTGCTTGTAGCTCCCAACGGATTTCTGATCTGGTTTCTCTGAGATGATGAATGGTTGTTGAAGAAGGGGAGTGGGTCAGTATGGGTTCTTCTATGGAGTTGGCCATAGAATCTAAATCTTTTACACTGGTAAAGGAGGGGAGCACGTAGGCCGTTACTGAAAGGAGTCGAAGGGTGATATCTAAGTTGGTTCTGGGTTCAACAACAGTGCATTGGCTGGCCAAAGCCATAGAAGCGTGTACTAAGGATAAGAAACAAGATTTTTTCTCCACTGTACGGGAAGGTCGACATAGTTTCACAGCGCATCGCTGCTCGAATGCTCGCGGACCGTTATATAGTGGTGGAGGAGTATGGTGGTGGGGGGAGGAGGAATTTTATTTTCATTCCTGAAGAGGGGGCAGTGGTTGGAGAAGGATGGGGGAGGTGCTGCGTCATTTTTCCTTCGGTAAGAGAGGGAGTGACGGCTTGGAAGGACAAGGTGGTGTGGTAGGGAGGGCGAACTTGGAGAAAGACCCAAGTACATCCTCGGTGGCGAGGCAATCCTATGCGGCAGCTCTAAAGACGGGACATGCTTCGGGGGTTCAGAGTGAGGGGGGTCTGCCAATCACACCTCAAGACCAGCTTGTCGAGATGCACAATTCTCTAAAGGAGATGGAAACCCAACTTGTCGAGTTGAAGACAGCGATAACTTTCTTGTCTACGAAAATAGATCGGCTTTCAGCTAGAGGCAACAGGGTGGTAAGAAACATGATAGGCCCGAATCCTTTAAACTTAGAAAAAGGAAAACAGAAGATCGGATTCGGCCCTGTCCCTATAACCAGATCCAGGAGAGTATGGCGGGTCAAAAGGAAATCTGGGTTATTTGAAGTGGGGTCTACATCAGGTATTGGCGTAGAGACATCAGTAATGGAATTTCATTCATCTCATATAACACAAGATAGATCGATAGTCAGTATTACACCATTGGTCCCTGAAGAAACTATGACTCCCTCATTAGAGTTGAAGGAAAAAGGTGTACTGCCGAGGTCTGAAAGAGATGTAGGATCCGCTATCATCTCAGAGGTAAAGGGACTTGTTGCCACCCTAGAATCTCCAATGGGGACCCCGATACCATTGGAGAGAACCAATGGAGTTACTGGAGAACCAATGGGTTTGGCGTTGGTGCCTTGTGTAGAGGAATGTCTAGAGTCAGGAGTGCAGGTTGATGGGGATATTGTGGCTCCCCTGGTCTCTCTTCCTCCAATAGCGGATTGGATTCTGCTTAAAGTTAACGAGATTCAGCAGTTCATGGGAATTTCACATGGAGGATGTGAAGACCAATTTAACGAACTAATTACTGCGATCGAGGCAAGCCGCACACTTGAAACCAAATCAAGCTTCAAGAAAAGCAAGGAGTTACAGCGTCTCTTTTCGACAATCAACTACGACGCTAAGGGTGGTAGTTCAACTAGAGGGAAGTCTAAAGAAAGGGTATTGTGAAGACGGGAATCAAGGTATTGGGGTTGGTGTTCGGGTAGAGTTTTAGTTCTACGGGAAACAAGGATTGGGATCGGGTCTGATGTACTTTGGGTTGGTTTTTTTATGGGCTTTTTGGGTCATTAGGGGCTTGTTGGGTCATTTTGGGCAAGGTGTTTTCTTGTATACATTCAGTGTACTTGATTTCTCCTTTTGATATATACAATATTTTTACTTATAAAAAAAAAAGGGTTGTTTAATAATTAAATGTTAACCTACTTAGCTTATTCTTGTTTAGGTTAAGAAAGCATCTTAATTAGTAATATGAAAATCTTTTCCTTGTTTAAATATGAGTTTTGAAGTAAAAAATCTTCATTGTCAATTTCACAAAGTTCGCTTTGAAGATCACAAGCAGATCACAAATGGAATAAAAAACTCTTTCCTTGATACTGTGTTTCTTTGGGCTCAACCGAAAGATTTTAATGGACTTAGTGTCCATGATTTCCTTGTATTGGCATCTAACTCGCTAGGTGTTCCTCTTGTATATGACCCATGTACTTGAGCTATGCCTTGCCTTATTAGTAAAATACTAATTACTTATCACAAACAATTTCAAAGATTACAAATAATGACATATCAATGCACATTTCTAATAAAAAAAATTTCGAAGGGTACAAATAATTTTTTTATATGTAAAGAAAACATAGTACAAATAAAGACATATCAATGCACATTTCTAATTTAATCTCAATGTTGAGACTCCAATGATTCTCCGTAAGTGGCCTACTGGTCTTAAAGAAACTCTTATAAGTTTTCTATTTCCATCTTCTCATCCTTTAGTCTGTCTTCTCTTTTTCTTTTTCCTTTTTCTAGTATTTTCTGACAGTGCCATGCAAACTCATCAACCAAATTTAATCCATCGAAAAGTCCAACCTTATCACATAAACCCTAATACATCGAAATCAAATATTATCCCGTACTCCTCCATCTTAAGCACATTGCTAAAAATAGAATCCAATCTGATCCTCACTCAATTCAGACTGAAATACTTTCCCTTCACGAACCCAGCAAACTGATGTGCTAGCCATCGATATGGACCATATCCATTGCATAATCTCCAATTTTAGGGGCTGTATCATTTTCTCCACCCTTACAACGAACTCTTCTCAGGTCTTGCTTCTCCAATTCAATGCACTTCAGCACATAACATTCACATCATCAAGAGATTCCCATCTCACTGACAAGAAAGCATCACCATTACATCAAAAGATGCTAACGATTGTCTTTCGATTATGCAGATATCAAGTGTGATAACACCAATGTAGCCAAGCCATTAATCGCTAATGGGAGAGAAAGCGACATATTCCTCAATGAGAATAAAATAGAGTAATAAAAAAACCGCAACATCATCAAAGCAAACCACATTGGCATTCTAGACTCACTTAGCTATCAGCAGAAATTTAATTTATCAACTACTGCTGCAAACCTCCTCCCACCAAGCCCCTATGTATTTTGGAAAATCCAGGAATATTCTATCACCCTTTTTTTGATTGGAAATATTCTATCACCCTTTAAAACTTTTCTTACTTATCAAAAAAATTATTCTATCACCCTTTGAACAATGGAAAAAATTTCTGTTTAGGAACAACTGCACAAACTTAACATCTGAAAAATTAGCACGCCCATGGAGAAATGTCTGATTGCTTTAAGATTCATTTCAATTTCGACAATCTCATCACTTTTCAAGATAGGGTCATCATTCGACATCTAGTTGAAGCAAGACCTATATGCATTCCAAACTTATAATATAACCATCTTAGGTTGCAGCAGTTTTTAAATTGAATCATTAGTTTATGAGCTATAGGAATTTTTGTGTGCAGGCAGATCTAGAATTTCTTAATAATCTTTTATTTTCTGTGTTATTTTCTGAATAATGATTGGTCTCAATTATTCTAGAATTTGTAATAGTTTTTTTTTATAATTAATAAGAAAGAATTTGTAATAGTATTACAAGAGTTTTATTCAGTATTCTAAGGCTGTCAGTTTCCTGGTCAAGTTAGGAGTTCTATACTCGAAGAAAATTGATTAATGAAATATTGAATGATTTGAGTTTGGAGGCAAGGACTGCTTAGAGTATGCTTCTCATTTTCTTCCTTAGTTACTGTTTCATATCATGGTCCATGCAACCACTAAATTGCCAGAAAATTCTATCTTTATTTCTTTCTTTGCAACCCAATTAGTTTTTTTCCATACCTATCAAACCCATAGAACACCATATGTCTTTCTTACCAGTTAACCACCTAATAACTTATCAAACCAGACATGCAATTAAGTTAGCTGTAGCACATGATTTCTACAACCTGTAATCATCTGTTTCAGCTACAAAAACTTGAACTTTTCAAACCATTATTCGATCCACAAATGCTAAATCCATTCCTTCACGAAAAAAAACCTCGAAATCCTAATTTTTTTTCCTATCATAAAACCCACCGCAGGCAAACAAAGGAAGACTTGGCTAATTTTTCCAGTCCAAGTACAAACACTAATCGAATCTATCATTCTAATCCCATTTCTTGCCCATAGTCCACTCTGCTTGACCACCCAGCATGTTTCTTTCACGAACTGGAAATTTAATCACACTTTTGTAAAATCTTGACACCAACTAGAACTTTTTGACCCAAAGGTAGGAGCATATTCAAACAAAAATGAGGATAGGCATCATATATATATATATATGAGTTCCTTCTTGAAAAATAATTGATTATCTCAATTATTCCTGAAAAATTCACATAAAGTGATCACTATTCCTATAAAAAAAGTTCCACAAGGTCATGAATGCATAGTTATTGTGACAACACTTCCTCCCAGTCCCTTGTGTGAACAGGTCCCTTCTTTCTGTTGAAATGGATGCCTTCCCATATTAAAGCTTTCGTTTTCATGTTCCCATCTTCACTAATTACAACGACAAACAAGCATCATTTCCATAACTCAATGATATTTTCATGATCACAACAACAAATAAGCATCATGTCCATGAATCTGTCACATTTAATCTGGTATTTTCATCACACTACAATTCAGCACAGATCCAACCATTCTATAAGCCATGCAGGACTTGATAAACTCTCTTGTTATCCACATAAATTAGGTTTCACTGAAATCTATGCATCTGAAGCTATGGATCATCATAAAGAAACGACTTAATCTGCAAAATTTAATTATCAGAAGGTTCATTCACTCATATCAAGTTTTAAACTCACTCATGCTATCAACAACAGGTATTGAAAAGGAATTTAGGACCTATTCCATAGAACTATCGAGGAGTAGTTACCACCTCCATTCCCAAGAAACCAAATGCTAACACCACGCAAACCCAAACACCCACAAACAAGAGCATAGAAAATGTATGTAGCGGATTTCTGACATAACAAACCTTCCTCCCGATTTGTTTACTGAGTGGCAGTACGCAATGGAGAAGAAAGAAAGGTATTCAATTGAATGCTAAACTTCTTTATTCTCAAAACCGGGAAAGAAATGAAAAGAAAAAAGCAGTAACTAAGCTGGTACAACTATTTCCCGCAAGAGAGAGAGAAGCGTGGTATAACAAAAAGGCTTCTGCAGGGCCGAAAACTTTGTTTTAAGAAACAAAAATGAAAAAATTCACAAAACTCAAATTCAGTTTCATCTTCTTTACGTCTATGTTCACAGCAAGTAAACCAAGTCTGAAGCCAGAAACTTCCTCATAAGATCGAGAACACAACACCACAATTTGAAGTCACAACCAATTATTAAAACGAAAAAGCAACGTAAAACGAAAATATGAGGTGCGAGAAAGCTGCCCAACCCTAGAACACAAAACCCTAGCATAGATTTGCTTTCAAAATAGTAATGGTCCCTAGAGAGAGAAAATTAGGGTTTCTAGACGGAGAAGGAGAGGTTAAGAACTCACAGTGACGTCAAGCGGCCTCCATTGAAGCTCAGAACCGATCCTCCGGGAGTGTCTGATTGCTAAGCTTAGGGTATGAATCGAAGAGAGAGGAATGCGCGTCTGAGAGAGCGAGAGATAAAAGTGATCGAAATAGTGCGAAATTTTCAACGAACTGAGAAACATAACCGAGGCTGGGGCCGAGGCTGAGGCTGAGGCTCAGGGGGCGAAGCGGAGTGGCTCGGGGACCGAGGCTATGGTGGGGTTAGCCGCTTTGGTTTCTACTTTCTTGGTGAAAGGAAAGCTTTTGGGTTGGAGCGGCCATGTGAAGAGTTGTTGGGAGTAAGAAGAGAATTAGGTGGTTCCGCAATCAAATTGTGACACGTTTCAGTGGACCCCTTCTTTGAGCTTTACCTAGTATGATTGGGTTGCTCCAAACCGTTGATTTCCAAGCAATTTTGCGCAACTTTTTTCTTTTGGCAAATAAAATGAACGTCGTTGAGAGAATATGTAAAGACTATTCATACGGTCTGGATAAAAAGTAAAAACTAGCGGATAATAGATTAGTACTTGGAGCTACAGTAATAAGGATGCTCCCATATCCATAAAAGCCAATGTTTTATCGAATTACATGATTACAACACTAAAAAGTTTGATAAGAAAAGATTTTAAGGATTTAGGCCGTTATTTGATTGACGGGATTGATTATGAAGACGTTCAATTTGTTTTAACACTGTTGTCCAAGTTAATTTACTTTTGTATCAAGATGGATGATCTATTTATTTTTTGAAGCTTGTGTTGCAATATTTTGAAGATATAATAGATGTTCCTGTATGAATGAATTAAAATATATAAACAAAGTTAATTTTTCTAAATTAATTAAATGGAATAAATAAGGATTTTTTAAAATATATATATATCTATGGATATAAACGATTTTTAATTTTACATAATTTTTTATTTTTTTAACAAAGAAATTTGTTTAAAAGTAGGCATAATGAATTATAAAAAAAAAAAAAATTCAACTGATCATCTCCTACACTATACACTAATATATGATTTGTTATTTTTGTCTTTCTATTTAAACATACAAATATTTATGTGTAAATATGTGTGTTTATACATGAAGGACAAAAACAACAAATTACATGTTGATGTGTGGCATGGGAATGATGAATAGCATTTCTTTAAAAAAAATCATTTTAAATCTAATATCTTTATTATAAAACCAGCGGAAGATTTTTAAATTGAGTCAAGGGTTTTAAAATCTTCCAAATATTTTAAAAGTATAAAATAATTTTTAATGAGGTATTTGTAGTGTTATTGAACAAAGTCTATTTTTCAAGTAAGCTTCTTTATATTTTGGAGCTTCAAAAATAATATATTTTTAAAAAGTTATTTTATTTAAATGATTTTATTCTTGTAGGAATATTATTTAATATTCATTAATTTATTTTATGTTAAAAACTTTTCTTATTTAGATGACTCTATTCTCCTAAGAAATATTCATTAAAAAATTAAAACTCATCATTTTATTTTATGATGGAAAATATTATTTTTAGATTAAGAATAAAAAATCTGGTTTTAAAATTTACTATATTTCCTTTCCTTCCCTATTTCTTCATCTCTTATTTCTCTATGTATTATTTTCACTCTTAGATTACAAATAGGACACATGTAGGGCTAGGATTGGATTGTCCAAAACCCTAATTCCCCCTCCCCTCTTATTTCTTTCCCTTTTTTTCCTTTCCCCTCCAACTCACATGTGCCATCCCCTCCCGTGACTCCGCAGCAAGCCTCCCTACAAGCTAGTGTCGTTGCTGTCAACGACACTATGAGCACGTTGCTGCACCTCGTCGGCGACGAACCCCTCCTCCATCTCGGTTTCACCTTCAGATCATCTCTTTCTCTCGACTTCTCCCTATTGATCTATTCGTTCTCTCCCTCGGGTTTGCTTCATCGCCCATCATCACTGCAGTCCACAACACCTCTACTGCCACATCTCTCTCTCCCTCGGCTTCTCTCTCTCGATTCCCTCTTCTCCCTCACGGTTTCTCTTCTTCTAACACCGCCAACCTAACGTCTTTGCCTTCAAACCCTAATTTTTTTTCTTCTTTCCTTCTCTTTGTTTCTTGAGTCCTCTCAGAACGATTTTTTTTTAGATCTAAGTTTATATTACATATTGTGTTTCATTTGGTCTGAATTCATGTATATGTGTATTCATCCCTTGATTTCAAATCAAAGGTAAGCCACAATATGCATTTGAGTTATTTTATTCTTGGAGGCTTGCGGTGGTTGACGGCGAAGCCCTAACCAAGATACAGGCAGATATGAGTTTACATGGTAGTTGTTGGCTGAGACGTTTGTGTGGAAGGGTTATGCATGGATTAGGGTGCTCTATTTTTCCTCGTTAGAACAGAGACTACGTTGGTTATGTGTGGAGGTGTGGGGCTGTGTTTTGGACGATGTGGACGTGGTGGTTAAGCTTGGGCAAGGAGGTTTCGTGACGTATATGGGGTTGCGCTTCCGTGATGAAGAGGATGTGCAATAGGCGTTGGATGGTGACTTGGTGATTTACGGTTGAAGAAACACAGTGGATATGGTCTTATTGTATTCAACTTTCAGATAAATTCACAAGCGACAAAACAGAAAATGACATGAGGGATAAAATCTTCAGAAAAAGTCGAACGAAAAACACTATTGCTTTTTGGATTGTCGCTTTTATATCTAGAATATATATGTATATATAGATACATACATACATACATACATACATAAATACATACCATCTCATAAAATTGATAAACATTATTCCTAATTTTCTATTTTTCTTCTTTCCATAAATATAAAGTCTCGTCGATCCTGAAATGGGAATTTGGTCAAGAACAAGATATTTATATTAGAAAATTTTATGTAAAATGGTGGGATCAATTCAAGTTTCACATACTAATTTTATAATCTCAGAAAAAATTCCCATTACCAAAAGACAGAAGACCTTGCAAACCATCTAAAAAATATACAACTGCATATTAAAGGAACGCAAAATGAGACATCTCCAGTCTTCGAGACATCATCTTCAGCAAGTTAAGAACAAGAAAATGAGTCCTTAATAAAGTTTAACTAGAGTCACACTCCTAAGATTCCTTATTCACGATTCAGTGAAGTTTTCCAAAATGCACAAGATCTTTATTCTTGCCTTTGTAAAAAATTTTAAACCCAGAGGAAAAGAAGGTAACAAGCAAAAATGTAGCATAAATTTTTTTTAATAAGTCGACATATAGAACATAGCATCTATATCAAAATTGCAAAATCTCATTTGTAAGAATCAAATTTTAAAATTTATTTTCAAAATCAAATTATGCCATGTAAGTATTTTGTTAAATAGATTATCTACATCAATTTGTAAATAGAATTTTCTTAAAAAAAAATTCTTTTTTTATTTTATTTTATTTTAAACAAAACGACACCATTTTGGTATCACACACAAAAACAATGTGAATTTACTATTTAAATAAGCCCTCTCCTTGGTCATCTGATTATTTGGATCAAGATTACTAACCTCAATCTCTTTTCTCTCTTCTTTTTAAAGCTAGAACTATCATTCACGAGAGTTTGGATAGTGAGTTGAGATGAGATGAGATAAGATGAAATTTGAAATTTGAATAAAATATTGTTAGTGTAGGGGTCAAATCAGCAGCCTATAATTTAGCCTCGAGATGAAGCCGAAGATCAAGCTAAGAGATAAAGTCAAGAAGATATAGGATAAGTTGACTCAGACTCCTAAGAGGAAAGACACACGGACTCCTAAAAGGAAAGTGACTCAGACTTATCAGGAAAAGACTTCATAAGGCAAGTTGGACCTCTATATATATGAGGAGATCCCCCACAAAATGGACGGACTCTCCACGAGAACTCTCCAGAGGCTCTCCATAGAAGCTACCTATGTACAAACTCCACTACACATAGCGACTCGAAAGGATCTTTTCTAAATTCCTCTATTGTATTGTGAGATATGTGAGTCGTGAGAGATTGTAAAATCATTAATCATAGTGGATTTTGCCTCCAAACGATGTAGGCATTATGCCTAACCACGTAAATTCATGTGTCTCTCTTTATTTACTTTTATTCGCTTATTTATTATTTATGTTATGGATGAACGCAAAGAACACTGTATCAAAGCTCGAACCATCATTGTGGGCCGGGGATAATTATTTCCTCCCTTCCGATTTGTTGTGCAAATTAAGGCATTAACAGTTGGCGCCGTCTGTGTGATCGATTTCTTATTCTTTGCATCGGAAAGGGGAGTAGGACGATTCCCTGGTTCACGAGATATTCTCCAGCAAGCCAGATGTGCAGATACACTGCATGTGTTGTGCATGTGGGATGTGCGCTGTGCATGGGAGGAAAATACTATGCACGTAAGGCATGCCCATGCAAGTGCAAAGCAAGCACACAGACGATGGGTGCACGCCATCGTGCACTCAGTGACCCTCGTGACGGGCGGTGCAACCACGCCACCTCCTTGTCGTGGCAGCCGAATATCTAGGTGAATCCGACAGGAGTTTGCTGCCGACACCTCATTGGAGCCACTCACCGGGAGGCCATTGTCTTCTCCATCTATCACACACCGAGTGGAGCTTGCTCGCTGTCGCGTGAAGCCACCAGTAACCATCGTCCGGGTCTTCAATGGGTTCTACCACTTGCCCTGACACTCCACAACCCAGAAATAGATGGTGAGCTCGCCTGCACCATGCATACCACCGAAGGTAGGCATTTGTGGGCCAGCAGGACAATCGCCAGTCGCCTACGTACATGACGTAGCCTAGTTCCGGCCACCAAGGCGAACTGTCAGACAGGGCTCAGTGTCGGCAATGAAGCCCTTGGCCACGACTGCCCCTCCCAGCTCGTCGGCACTCCTTATGGCCCTCTATCCTTGTAGCGAGCAACAAGCACATTGTAGGAGTTGTATTCCCACTGGCTCCATTGCATGGCATGAATTAGGTTTGGATGATGCCTCCAGATGCCCAGACAAGGACGACGACAGTTTTCCCATTGGCTCCTCACTGGTTCCCCTCACCAGGTTCCACCGACCTCCTCCCTCACACATCGAATCCATGAGCTAACCGACCATAAGCTGGCGAACAGCCAACAGTTGCCACCTGCCACCTTCAACGAGGAACTCAACCACAGAAGCTCTTCCGATGAAATCCTCGCCTCCAGACGTCGCAATAATAGACGAGAAGAGCCACGTCTAGACGTCTGTGAGTTGGTAGACCACCATCAGTGATCACCTAACCAGCCGATGGCAAGAAGGTCCACGACCATTGAGGCCTTGCTCTCCTTGAGCCCTCGCTACCATCACCAAAGCTTATTGTAGGAGTTGCCTGAAGCCAACACCACAATGCGCTCGCCAGCCCAACCCAACCGGGAGCTTGTGGAACCACCCAAGGCCACGCTGTGAACCTTCAGTGTGTTCTGCCGTTGCCATGGCTTTGTCAACCCCATCAAGCTCTAAGCTATCAGATTTAACCTCCTCGACCATCCTCCTCCACAGTAGCTCCAAATCGAAACCATGCAACTCCCCCGTAGCTAACACCATTGTAGCTACATCTCGCTAGCCTCGTTCGAGCAACTCAGATGACCCTTAGCAGTTGACCGAACAGTGCTTCCTACTATCGTGAAGGCACTCCCAACCCAGAAGTCATAGGCGGGTTCAACCGAACCATGCACGTGCAAGCGGTCACCCCATGCAACACCTCACCAAAATGTGGCAGCCAACATGCAATGCTTCTTCACCCTTGTGGTGAGCAACAACACTTGGAGTGTCAACAACACCGATGCCTCTCGGCGAGCAAAATTCAGCAGTCTCAACCGTGTAAGATTATTGCTACAATGGCACTCAAGGATGAACAATTTCTCCATGCAAAAATCATTCAGCAACGAACAATCCAAGTAGGGAAAAATGGAAAGCAGCATCAAAATTGCTCTGGAATATACTTTGTTAGAAATCGCCCGCGCGGCGAGGAATACAGCTTACAAAGCCCTTCTCGGGCATGTTAATATGTCTTCATTAGAATAGATAATTTGGTATTGTAGGTATCCCGGGCCTTCATCAATGCCAAAGCATGGCTGCCTACGGGCATCACCCGTGTGTCACCGACCTTCACCACACTCTAGCAAAATGGCTCAAGTTTACAAATCTCAAACTTGTAATTTATAACCTATTTTGTTTTAGGTAAAACCTCTCAAGACGGTCGAACTCAACCTCCTGCTACATCAATGTGGTTAAGCATCTCCTCAAACACCAAAGTTAAGTACCTAGACTCGTGGTGAGCAATGACCCCACCAAAGTCAAGACCCTAGACTTGCAGTGAGCAACGCCCCCACCAAAGTCGAGTCCCTAGACTCACGGTGAACAACGACCCTCAAACAACCAAAGTCAAGTCCAAAGATTGGCGGTGCAACGAATGGGTGTGGAGGTCAGAAGACCCCATGACCTCTACAGTTAGCCACTAGTGTTGAGTCCAAAGACTCGTGGTGCACTCAACAAGCGTGGAGGTTAGAAGACCCCACGACCTCTACAGTTAGCCACTAGTGTCGAGTCTAAAGACTCATGATGCACTCAACAGGCGTGGAGGTTAGAAGACCCCACGACCTCTACAGTTAGCCACCAGTGTCGAGTCTAAAGACTCGCGGTGCACTTAAGGGGCGTGGAGGTCAGAAGACCACACCACCTCTATAGTTAGCCACCAGCGTCGAGATTCATGGTGCAACAAATCGGCGTAGAGGTCTGAAGACCCCACGGCCTCTACTGCTAGCCACCAGTATCGAGTCCAAAGACTCGCGGTGCACTCAACTGGAGTGGAGGTCAGAAGACCCCACGACCTTTATAGTTAGCCACTAGTGTTGAGTCCAAAGACTTGTGGTGCACTCAATGGGAGTGGAGGTCAGAAGACCCCACGACCTCTAAAGTTAGCCACCAGTGTTGAATCGAAAGGCTCACGGTACACTCAACGGGCGTGGAGATTAGAAGACCCGAAGACCTCTATAGTTAGCCAACAGTGTCGAGTCCAAAGACTCGCGGTGCACTCAAAGGGTGTGGAGGTCAGAATATTCCACGACCTTTAAAGTTAGCCACCAGTGTCGAGTTGAAAGGCTTATGGTGCACTCAACGGGGGTGGAGGTCAGAAGATCCCAAGACCTCTACAGTTAACCACTAGTGTCGAGTCCAAAGACCCGCGGTGCACTCAACGGGCGTGGAGGTAATAAGACCCCACGACCTCTACAGTTAGCCACCATTGTTGTGTCCAAAGACTCACGGTGTACTCAATGGGCATGGAGGTCAGAGGACCACCCGACATCTACCGTTAGCCACCAGTATCGAGTTCAAAAACTCGTTGTGCACTCAACGGATGTGGAGGTCAGAAAACCTCACGACCTCTATAGTTAGCCACCAGTGTCGAGTTCAAAAGCTTGCGGTGCACTCAACGAGCATGGAAGTCAAAAGAGCCCATGACCTCTACTGCTAGCCACCAGTGTCGAGTCCAAAGACTCATTGTGCACTCAACGGCTGTGGAGGTCAGAAGACCCCATGACCTCTACAGTTAGCTAGCTACCAGTGTCGAGTCCAAAGACTCGCGGTGCACTCAGCAGGCGTGGAGGTCAGAAGACCCCACGACCTCTAAAGTTAACCACTAGTGTCGAGTCTAAAAACTTGCAATCCACTTAATGGGCATGGAGGTTAGAAGACCTCACGACCCGCGGTGTAGCCAACAAGCGGGAAAGGTCAAAGACCGCCTGACCTCCCAGGTACCAACAAGCTAGCAACTCTCTGAACTGCCTAACCTCTCTCACATGGATAGCAATACAAGAACAACATCTTCTCCAACAAACTTCGAGTGTTTATGCTTGCACCACAATCGCCAGAAGTGAGTTACTTTCGAGAACAAGCCACCAAGCTCTACAAACACCTCGCACGGGTGTCCTTCATGAACGATTCAACAGACTCAATAACCGGCTAAGATGGATCCAAAGGGTTGACGGACACCCTGACGACTTATGCGTGGGTTAATATAAATAAACAACAAAACTAGAACACCAACAATAATTTATACCAAGGGGCAGAAATGATCACAAAAGCACACACAAAAATCAATCATGGAAATATGCGTTCTTCGTTGACAATAAACAATCTCTTAGAAAAATATTCACACAAATAAACAAACTCAAAACTGAGCTCCGCATTCGCCCTTGACTCGGTCCAGTACATCTCCCACCAAAGCAAAGCTCCATGCTCACACCTAATGCAGTCAAGTACATCTCCAGCCAAAAAGGAGCTCCATGCTCGCAACTAATGCGGTCAAGCACTTCTCCGAGCTATCATCCCAAACTGAGCTCTTCATCGCTTAGCACAAAATAAATAGAAAATCAAGGACCGAATTGGAATCTAGGGATCAATTTTCAAAATTTATTCTGCAAATTATTGACTTAAAGATTCTCAAGACCTTCTTGTCTAGTAAATCACCCTTAAGAATCATGGGCATTTGTAGGGGTCAAATCAGCAGTCTATAATTTATCTTGGAGATAAGGTCGAAGATCAAGCCAAGAGATAAAATCAAGAATAGATAGGACAAGTTGACTCAGACTCCTAAGAGGAAAGACACACAGACTCCTAAAAGGAAAGTGACTCAGACAACATGAAAATACTTCATAAGGCAAGTTGGACCTCTATATATATATATGAGGAGATTCCCCACAAAACAGACGGACTCTCCACAAGAACTCTCTAGAGGCTTTCCACAGAAGCTCTCTATGTACAAACTCCACTACACATAGCGATTTGAAAGGATCTTCCCTAAATTTCTCCATTGTATTGTGAGATATGTGAACTTTGAGAGATTGTAAAATCATCAATCATAGTTGATTTTGCCCCCAAACAACCCATGGACGTAGGCAATATGCTGAACCACGTAAATTCATGTGTCTCTCTTTATTTACTTTTATTCGCTTATTTATTAGTTATGTTATGGATGAACGCGCAGAACACCGTATTGAAGCCCAAATCGTCATTGTGGGCCGAGGATAATTCTTTCCTCCCTTCCGGTCTGTTGTGCAAATTAAGGCATTAACAATTTGAATATAATTTTTTAATATTTTTTGTTTTGTTTTGGAATTTGAAAAAGTTGAATTATTTATTGTATTTTATTTTGAAATTTGAAAAAATTGTAATAATGAGATGAGATGAGATATGTTAAGAGGTTTTTTTTTTTTTTTTTGTATCCAAACCTCCCCTCCTCATTGTCACTCCTGCCGCCAATTGTGTTTGCAAGATCCTCCAATCAACTAATCATGTTAACTAACCATGGAGAATTCTTATTTAAGTATTTGATTATTTATATCTAATTTGTTTATTTCTTCACTTTTAGTCCCTATTTGGATACATAAACGGTTTCATCTCATCTCATCATTATAATTTTTTTCAAATTTTCACACAAAATATAATAAACAATTCAACTTTTTCAAATCTCAAAATAATAATAATATTAAAAAATAATATTCCAACAATATTTTATTCAACTTTCAACTTTCATATAAAACCATCTCATCTCATCTCACTATCCAAACGAGACTTAATCTTCATTGATTTTCACTATTTTTATGAGTTTTGTGGGGTTTTTCATTGATTTTTGGCAAGGAAGCTTACTTCTTATAAAATAGGAACATGGGTTTCAATTTCTTTTATTTACCGTGCCGTGAAAGCAACTTAAGTATATGGGTCGATGATGTTTGGAGAATGAGATAAGATGTAAATTTTGTAAATAGTAGTAAGATAGCTTGCAAATAGTAGTGAGATAGTTTAATTAATACTTTATGGAGTTTTGGAAAAGGAAAAATAAAAAATTGAATAAAAAATATTATAAAATTAAATATTGTTAGAATATAACTTTTTAATATTATATTTATTTTAGGATTTGAAAAAGTTAAATTATTTTTTATTTTTTGTTTGAAAGTTTGAGAAAGTTATAATGATTAGTTTGAAAAAGTTATAATGATTATTTTAAAAGTATTTGTGTTTGAGTGATGTTTGAGAATGAAATAAGATGGAATGAGATGAGATGAAATAAGATGAGACCAAAACAATTTCCCAACATCCCCTTAGTTTACTTATCGATTTATGTGGTTTGACTTTTGGAAGGCTACTCGTAGTTTTGAATTCCATCCTGTTTCGATTAGAATGATCAAAATTTTTTGTTTTAGTATGGTACCTAGTACACTATAGATACTTATTCTATTTCATTTTGAGTTTCGGCCCGTTTTGGCCAATTTTGGTCCGCTCTAATAAATTTCGAACTATATCCCATTATGAACTATTTTAATGGTAATTTTATAATTTCTTGTGTTTGGATGTTATTTTTGTAAATTTCAAATCTAAATGGCATTCATATAATTTTAAAATTTGAAAGGGATTTATATAATTTTTTTTTTATAACTTTAAATATGTCCCATCATGGTCTTTTTTCATCTCGTTATTTTTAATAATTTCTCAACACTTTATTTTTTTCCTTTGTTTTTCTTTTTGTGTCTCAAGTTAGATGTGGCAATTTGTGTTTGCAGGTCATGCTCGTGTCGTATCAAATCATGAATATTCAACTACATGGATCGACCCGAATATGACCCATTAAGCTAAATGGGTCATACATTCAAACTCTAATACAACCTATTTAAATAATGGGTGATGCAACAAGACTCATTTTGACTCGTTTAATACTTAATTAGAAATAGGTAAACACAACACAACCTGTTTTAACCCATTTCATATAAATGGGTTTAACTGATCCGCACAACCAATTTTGACCTAACTAATATAATTTCACATAAAAGTTAAAATATATATTAATTGGTAGCTACAATATCTAAAAATAATAATAAGACTATCTACTAACAAAAAATATTAATACTTTTAAGATTTTAGCCTATAATAAAATCAATATCATAAACCTAATAATAACAAATATGAGCATAGGTCCAAAATTACAATCTCGATAATAAAAACATAAGCATATCAGGGTGGCAATATGTGACACGACCCTTGAATCCAATATGAATCCAACACAAAATTAGCTAATTTGGGTTTAATGTTAGCGGGTTCGGATCAAAACGAGTTAATCTGTTAAGACACGATTAATAAATGGGTCAAACCTGCTTGACATGAAATCAATCCGTTTTGATACATTTAGATTTTTACTCAAAATTATATTTGTACCCTTCTTAACCCTAAAAACCAAAAAACCCTAAGTTTAACCTATCTCTCACTCTCACTCTTACTCTCACTTTCACGAACCTCTCACCCACCTTGTCCCCCTCCCACTCCTAGTCTCACACCTCTTCTCTCTCATGTTGATGCTACCCCCATTGCCACCTCACGCTGCCCCCTCCCAGCTTGGCACAGTTGCACCTTAGTCTCTCAGCCTGCTCTCGCACGCCACCCCCATTCCCACTACCCACATCTGAGTCTCGCACATCACTCTCGAGTCTCTCAACCTACTCTCACATGCTGCCCCCACTCCCACCTCTCTCAGTCTCCTTCCCTATAAAATCTCAGTCTCACGTCTCTCACGTTGGCTACCCCCCTCTCGGTCTGCTTCTCTTTGCTCTATCGGCTACCCCTCACTGCCTCTCTACTGTCCCTGCCAAGTGCCAAGGGTAAATTTTTAAACCCTTTGTAGACTTGTAGTTGGTAGTTTGCAATTGATTAAGGTCATGTTTGTAGTTTGCAATTGATTGGTCATGGTTGTGATGGTTGTGAATTCGTGATTATTATGATGGCATTGGAAGGTTGTGATGTCTATGAATCTGTGATGGTTGTGATGGCATTAGAAGGTTGTGATGGTTATAAATCTTTGTTGGCTATGATGGTTGTGATGGCATTAGAAAGTTATGATAGTTGTAAATCTATGATGGTTATGATGGTGTTGGAAGGTTGTGTGATTTTGGTGAGCAACTGATAGCACAAGAGATTGGTTATATGGCAAGCAAGGTAATGTTATTTTTATTTCATTAAATAATTGACTTTCAATACAATAATTTTATTTGACATTAAACTTAATTGATGCATTTTTTAATAGAAACTCAAGAAATGAAATTGTGAGAGCTAATTGAAAATGTTATGGAGCTAGATATCAATAAAAGTAATGAGCATGCTTCACTTCCTTCTTCAAGTTCTAAAAATGTTTAGATTTGTTTTTATTATTATTGAGATTGTAACATTAATATTATTACAATATGTTTAGATTTTTATTGTTTGGATTGTAATTTTGAACCTATGCTCATATTTGATATTGTTGGAATTTTAATTTAGCTGTTTTTATTGTTTGGGTTGTAATATTGAATTTTAATTTGGATTTGGGCTAGAGCCCGAGAGTTTGCTAACTTGGTGCAAGGGACCATGACAGTATGCCAGTATGCTGCAAAATTTGCAGAGTTATCATGCTTCGCCCCATATTTGATCCCGAATGAAGAGAAGAAGGCCAGGAAGTTTGAAGAAGGCCTGAATTACCAAATATATGAACAGGTAATGGTCTTGCAGATTCAGAGTTTTTCGGAGTTAGTGCACAAGGCAATTTTAGTAGAACAAAATATTAAGAGGGGTGTGGAATTGCAAGAAACAAGAAAGAGAACTACTCCACAAGGATCCTCGAGTATGGAACAAGGGCCAGGGAAGAAGAGAAATGAAGGGAGCAACTCAGGTCAAAAGCGAATGCAAGGATTTCAATCGAATAACCTCTGCAATTTTTGTAATAATGCACACATGGGAGAGTGCAGGAAAGAAATAAGGACGTGTTTTCGATTTGGAAAGTCCAGACATTTTATCAAGGATTGTCCTTTGCTTCTGTCGGATAACAGGAAGCCTAGCCCACCTCCAGTTTCCCAACAAACAAGTCAAGGAAATAATCAATGTAGAATGGGACCAGCCCGAGTGTTTGCATTGACATCTGAAGGTGCGGAGGACGACAACAATGCAATCACAGGTACCTCACTCTTTTTTTTCTCCTTGAAAGCTTTATGTCTTAGCTGAGTTGGGATTAATCTTGCTCGCATGGAACGTTTCTAGTAGTATAGTTTAGAATATTGAAGTTTGGTTGAAGAGATTTGCAAAGGGTTTTAGACACAATATTTTATATCTATGAGACTCCTTTAGCTTTAGGTGTTCGATGGGTTAGTTTTTGTTTCGAAAGCGAGAAGTTTAGGAAAAGTATGGTTGAAAGTAGATTTTTCTTTGGATTCCAGAATTTTGTGAACTGAAGTTGCTTAGACTTAAGTTTGGAACTTTGATTATATTATTCCACGGAGGTTCTAAAGATTATTTTGTGAGTTCTCTTTTAGTTAGTTGTGAGGTTAGTTGTTGGTGAAGCTTAGTTCTCTTTTAGTTATTATTTTGGGGCTTGCAAATCTATGACTAAAAACTCATACTGTTAGGTTTGGACCTGAGGTCACGTTTGAAATCGACACTTGGATTTTAGAGATTGCTGAGTTGAGGATTATCAGAACGTAAGGATTGTTGAAAATATGAAGGATTGGTGTACTAGATGTGATTTTGAGTGCAGCAAATTTTGAGGACAAAATTTTTTTAAGGGAGGAAGGATGTAACACCCAGTCCAGCCAAACTACTTTATAGAATGTTTTGGGTTTATAAAAAAAAAAAAAATCGTTCGGGATTACGAGTAAAATTTTTTTAGAAGAGAGTTTGGGCCTAAGATATTTTTGGTGGTATAAAATTTTTTTAATAGGTTGATAATTAGGTTTTAAAGTCTTTAATGGATCAAGTGGATGTTCATCAGAAAATTTATGGGATAAGTGTATTTATTTTAGGTTGAGTAGAGATCCAAAACTTTAGATAAAAGCCATGCAATAATCTCGTTAAGGGTCCAAGACGTGGTCCTAAGTATATATTTTATTTTTCTATTTTTTTACTTTATGTTATGTTATGTTATTTTATTTTATCTTCTTTTCTTTTCTTTTTAGACGTAAGAAACCGGTCCGTGGAATTGTTTTCCAGACACCATCGCTCAGTTTGTCCATTTTCCTTTTTCATGCAGTGTTCCCATCCTCTCCTCTAGGTTTCTTATCTCATTACTATTTATATATCTTATATATATATGTGTTAAGCATCCTCAGCGCCGCTGCCCTCTCTTCATGCTTTCAGCCATTTAAACTCATCTAAGCTTCCACCCCCAACCTCAGTACAGACCACAGCCAGCCACTGAAGAACCACCTTCTCATAAAACACCAACCGAAGAGCTCGGTTTGCATCCAGTAAATCGCCACACCCAAAGCCAGTCCATGAGTCGTAACTCCACCAAACACAGTTCGCGCCGGTTCCTCCGCCTCTCATAGTCCATCACCCAAGCCGTGCGCCACCACCCTCTCCATGTAAAAACCACCTCTGTAAGCAACGAAACTCCCCTATTTTTAGCCACCCGAAACAGAGATCCATCCACCAAACCACTGCACTGCACCACACCGCACCAACCACTCCAAGCCGTCGCCACTCGCAAGGAAAAGGGTCGTCGGACATCCTCAGGCCACCTCAGCCGATAACAACCCCCTCACGGTGAGTACCCCTCTCGGTTACCCTCTCCTTTCTCTCCGCTCTCTCTCGCACTCCCTCCCGCTCATCTCTCTTTGCCTCTCTCTCGCTTTTGCCGCCCAGCGTAGGCAGCTTTGCCACCACACACCCGCCCCAGCTCAACAGCCGTGCCACCACGGTATTTCCAGCCCAGCCGTTGCACGTGGCCCCTAACTTCTCCTGGTGTAAGCCCTGTCGTTGTTACTTCTGTTATTTGTGTTTCTGTTTCCGTTCACTGCTAGTTTTCTCTCATAAGTTATATATATATATATATATATATGTATATATATATGTAAATTGTTAACTAATAAATGAGTACTATTATCAGTTTACCCTTAGTGTATGTACTAGATATATGTTTTCGGATGAGTGATATTTTTGGATTTATGTTTAAATGGGTTTTGTTTGAAGTCTCATAAAATAATTATTTTTGTATAAATAATATTTTAATAATCATTTATTGAGTTTTGTAATTATTTTAATACTTGTTTGATTTAAATTTCTTATTCGGTGCGAATTCGACTAAGTGGATATTGATAGTTTTAGAAAATGATGGTATTTTAAGAATTATGAGAATTTTAGGTTTTGAGGATTTAAAATAGGTTCTTTTAGCATTTTAGGTTTAAATATCGAAATACGAGATTGAATAGAAATTTATGAAAATCTACGTGATTATTTTATAGGTGACGATTAATATTGTTCGGCACTTTTGAGGAAATTTTTGAAAAGCTAAAAAGTCCAAGAAACCCAGGTAAACGGGGTCCCTATGCTAGATTTGCATAAAAATAAAATGGACTGAGGTTGATTTTTGAAAATATGTATGTTTTGTTATGAAAAGAGATTTGAACTACCTCAGTTATTTGTTCTGCATTACTCATGAGATTCTGTTTAAGAATAAAGTATTTTCTGGCATGACTGGTGTAGACATGAGCTATTTTGCATCCTGTTTCTGAACTGTGCAAAAGAGAGCGAATATGAAAGTTAATGCATAAAATTATGTTTTGTGATTTCTGAAAACTCTATTCTATTTTGAAAATGTTCTGTACTATAATATGATATGATTTCTGAAAACACTGTTATGTTCTGAAAATATTTTGTACTCTAATATGATGAAATTTCTAAAAGCTTATATTTTGTACTCTAATCGGGATGTGGTTTGTGGATGGTGACCTATTTGACCTACCACGGGTGCTAATAGTGGCTTCTGTTTGGGTTGGTACTAACTGTTCTGTTTCTGGTGTACCCATTTTGGAAACAAAGTGGTTTTCTGGTGGTCTTTCCTGTATGCACACTCGAGGCTCCGAGAATAAATAAGGGAAAGATTCACATTCTGTTTCTCCTCGGTTAGCTACCGGGGTTTGCACAACCCTACCACGGGAGTTAAACATGGCCTCTGATGCGATATGATGCTCTGGTACGATGGTGGTCAGTTATGCTATGCCAAAAGAATTTGAATAAGAATATTTTTGAACTTTTGCTCTGATATTTTTGATAACATATTCTGACTCTGCATTCTGAAAATAAAGTGTTTTGTTCTGCATTCTGAAATCTGTAAATGCTCATGTTTGCATACTAGTATATGTTCTCTACTTACTAAGTTGTTGATAACTCACCCCTTATCTCCATAATGTGTTTCAGATAATTTTGATGCAACAACTAAGAATCAGGAATAGGGAGTACTTGCAAGCTTTGTGGATCATAGAAGACTAAGTGCCTTAGGGTACAATGACTTGTGGAGTGTCTTTTGGTAGCGTTGATATTTTATGTGACTTTGGTATGTTGAGTAATGAATATTTCTAGTCTTTGTGGAAAAGTTTATGTATATCAATGAGACACCACTGATGTGCCCTTATGTAGGAACATGGATATTTGTGTTGAACGAATAGGTTAATATGTTATGGAGACTCTGGTTTATTTTAAAAGTATTATTTGGAAATGATTTTTAGGTGATATGAGTTAACTCTCCGGACCCTTGTGGTCAGGGCGTTGCAATAGAGTTGTTCAAACCTTTTTGTTATCCATAACCCATAAGGGGATCATCCATATATTATATACTCGATCATGTCGTACATTGAATTATGAATTGGTACAGTGTGTTAAAGTTTTTCCTGTAGGAAAACTCTCATATATACATATATATGTTACAAACTGATTATTTTGTATATTTTCTTGTTTTTCTTTCCAACAACAATACTAGAAGAGAGTAAATACAGAAAATATAATCAAAATTTATTAAATCCTGTTCTTTTTGCCTGCCATAGTATCTATCATCTTATATTCTTTTGAACTAACGAAACTCATGTTTTTTCCTTTTAATGTTGTAGGTACCTATACGAAAGACAAATAATTAAATTCTCAAACTACGTCCCTCCAACAAAAGTGTAAATTAAGTAGTACTTTTTTGACGTGAGTTATGATATAACTGGATGGGTTGAAATATCTAGAAGTGGTGCGAACCCTTCTAGATATTTCAACTCAAATATTGCCATGTTAATTAGTTGTGCTTGTCCTAGTCAACCTTTGTTTATGAAATTGGGTGAGTCAGGCAACCCCACAAGAAGTTTTCTCAAATAACATATATCAATGCCATATATACAACTCATGGTCTGCTGACTTAATTTTTTGTGGTTCAGCTTTGCCTTAAAGGCATACATATTATATATATATATATAGCAAATAATTAGTCCCATCGTCTAAGCTAGGTTATCCTTGTTCTACATCGTACGTGTTGTGCTATGCTGTGTTTGCAGCTTGCTTAGGATAAGAAACAGATTATATATATATGCAAAAGGTCGGCTCTCTTCTGGTCAGTGAAATTATATTTTCTGCTATATTTGAATTCAGATATGTAGATACCCCTTGAAATCCTTGGAGTTGGAGTGTAAAGCCATGTTTATTACTGATAGCAAGTGAATTGTTTAGATCATCATAATGAATATTTGTATTTCCTATTTTTTTAGTTTATGTATAACAATTGAAAATATTCACTATAAGTGATATTAGTATGAAAGTAATTAGCAATGAATAATATGGTTGGTTGATGGGGCATGTTTTGGATTTGTATATTTGCTAAATTTAACATTCAAGTCCAAATGTAGTTTGGACTTTAACATGGAGGAGATGTTGAACAAGATATGATTTCTAACCAAACATATAACTTCCCATGCACATATCATTTTCATGACCTTTTTTAATAATGTAGATTCCAATATCTAACGGCCCCCATGTTACTCTAAACAGAAACATATGCCATTGTGACCTGTCAATAAGCTTCATCTTATGCCTCTGGTTCCCATAATCAAGATCTCAAGGCATTTGGAAATCCCGGTGCATGGTACTCACTTTAAATCTTTTCCAACTAATTCTTGGTCTTCCTATTTTCTAATCAAAGACTACTTGGTCCCATACAACCTGAAGTGTTGCATCCCTTTAGTCTTTACTTGTTTTACCTCAATTATCAGTTGTATTTTCATTTTGGTGGATGCCTCACGGTCTTCATATGTATGGGTACTATCAAACTCCTTGCTAGATTACGTTCAACATGTTATACACAAAAATTTAGTGTCTACCATTCTGCTTCTTTCTCATAACCATGTGAATGGGCTTTTGCCTTTCTCACTGATTCATGTACTTGGCCTGCCCCTTCACAGTCAAAGGGGGTATTTGAGATTATCTTCATGCATATATACTATTTTGAGCATGAATAAATGGCCACGATTCCCCAATGAAATAAGTCTAGATCAGTTTCATCGTATTAAAATTCAAATATTATGGCATGCAGATAATGGAATTTTTTCGTAACTAGTAGATCAATCTTTTTCCTCATATGCGACTTCCCTACATATCTCCCTGTAAAACATGTACATGCGAACTACAAGCTAATTTCTTAAATTCCTATTTTGAAGATGGACAAGAGTTGGATGAATTTGAGTGATAGACTTAAATCAAATCAATATGTTGAAGGGGTTAAGCAACTCCTCACACATGCAAAAAACCACCAATGGGAAGTGGCTGCATTCAGTGTCCATGTTGTATATGCTCTAATAATATTTGGTTGCCTAAAAGTGAGGTGGAAACCCACTTGTTCATTACAGGGATTAATCCCAACTACACCAACTGGATATTTCATGGGGATGAGGATCCATTTCAAACTCTCAACAATTCTGATGACAATGTGGAGGTAAGTCATCAAGAAGACTATATTGATGACATGGACGAGATGTTGGGTGACTTTATGGCAGGCATGTTCATTGATGTGGCATCAGGCAGTACTACAACTCCTCATGAACCCCATGCCCCTCAGATCCCTGGACCTACACAAACCTTAGCATATGAGAAACTTTTAAATGATGCCCAACGACCACTATTTGATGGTTGTAAAAACTTTTCACAGCTCTCGAAAATCGTAAAGTTGCTACACATTAAAACGATCGAGGGTTGGTCAATAAAGTCATTTGACATGCTGCTTAAGTTGTTGAGGTTAGAATTTCTTGATGTTGTCTTGCCACACTCATACGAAGTCGCGATCAATGGAATGGGGTTTTGGGTTCAGTTACACAAAAATTCATGCATGTCCTAGCGACTGCATTTTACATTAGAAGCAAAATTCTGAGCTAAATGAATGCCCTAAATGTAACGCATCTAGGTGGATGGAATCAACACACAAAAGTCGCCCAATTCCTCAAAAGGTCATGCAGCATTTCCCATTGAAGCCGAGGTTGCAACGACTATATATGTCATCAAAGACGGTAGCTGACATGAGATGCCATAAAGAGCACTGAGCACATGATGGCATTAATATGCGGCATCCTGCTGATTCAGTGGCTTGGATAACATTTGGAATTTAAAATGGGAAATCCTGAGCCAAATCTTGTTTTCTAAAAACCAATAAGGGTTCATAAAGCGAGAATCAAAAAGGATAGGTGCAGAGACTCAATGGAAGTTGTTCTAAAAACTGGAGTTGACTTCGTTCCATTATTAAAGTAATCCTTCCATCAAAACTATAGAAAGTATGAAGGATAAACCTATAAACATACATATACGTACTGTAATACTATCTCAAATAGTTAATGACGACTTGAATCTTTATTTATTTTCTTAATATTTGATT